>NC_134483.1:369879546-370479546 GCF_040206685.1 Ascaphus truei
ATTTTTTTTCCACTTTTTGACATTCAGTTTCAGTTTCGGTGCACCCAGGCAAGCTATTCTGGCTGTATATACCACCACGTATGTAATATAGATGTAGCCAGGTCCCCTCCAGGCCCCAGAGTTAATTCTGAGCTCCCCTTACCTCCGCTGTCTGATGGGAGGTTGCGGGGAAGTGGTGCTGGAGATGGGATCGCCGAAAGTTCCAGCGGGTCTCTCCGGTGGGCGCCATCTTGGCGGTGCGCGCGCAGCTGTGTATTCTCGCGCATGCGCAGATGAGGCGCGCCATAGAGCAGGGTCTTCCTGAGATCGCGCATGTGCAGCAGAGTGAACGGCAGCCATTACAAGTAGCGCTGGAGTAGTTGAGGGTCAAAACAGTTGCGGCGGCCATTGCAAGTTCGCACATACGTAGGAGAGTTAGCAAACGTGGCGCCAATAGCCAAAGGGTTCCGCAGGGACTACAAGACCCAGCAGCCACTGGGAAGATTGGCAACTGTCTTGAATGTTTTTGTAACTGACGTGCACACCACAAACCGGGACCGGACCGCGGGGCTGAGGTGGGGATGTGAATATACCGACCTTAGACTGCGTCTGGATTGAGCAGTTCGTAGTCATTCATAGCAGGGTCAGGGTTGGAGACGGTAGGGTAGTCGATGTCCAGGCTGGGGTTCGGCAACAGGAAGTCAGGAGCACACCGCTTCAGCGTAGCACTTGAAGCGCGGGAATGGCCTCTGTGCGGGAATGGCCTCTGCGCGAGGAGCGGGAGCGGCCCATGATAGGGTCCCTGCAAGGGGAGAATGCAAGTCTCCGGAGCAAGGCAAGGCGGGCACTGGGGATCCAGCGCTTCAGCACAGGAACCAGGAAGCAGACCTCGGCCTGGGGTGAATGCAGCAGGTGTCTGGAACAAGGCAAGACTAGCACTGGGGATCCAGTGCTTCAGTACAGGAACCAAATAGCTGACCTGGGTGAATGCAGCAGGTCTCATGAACAAGGCAAGGCTAAGGCAAAGTAGCTTGTGGCAAACACAGTTACATCCAAGTGAATCTTGGGTTATGCTCAGCAATGAGTCAAAGGGAGAGGCCAGTATAAGAAGTGCAGATAGTCAATCCCAAGACAGGGGTTTGTGGGAATTCCTCCAATGCCACAGCAGAGAGACAGAGTGTCACGGTAGCTTATGACAAGATATAATGAACACCAAATATCTGGGTTGAACTCAACGAGGCTTAGATATAATAAAATATAATTTATTCCTTAAATAAGGTGAACACAGCAATATAGTACAATTAACAGACAAGAAGGTAACACTTACTTAGGGTTGGGGAATGGAGAAGTATCCGCTAGCCATTCTCCATCAACATAGACGAACAGGAAAGATCCTCCTAGAATGCACTCAGAAAGGTAAGTCAACGTGATATGGTTGATAATATTAAAAAAAAAAAACATTTTAATCACACATATAGTAAAACATCTTGTATAGAGGGAAATGGCAGAAAGTAATCCACGACCAGTCCCTATTGACAAACCAAGAAACAATCTTCCCAAATAAATACACGGGAGATAATGAGGTATGACACTACACCGCCAATATGTGGGCTAGAGAACTGCCAGTAGTAATCACAGTGTAACTTCAGACTAGAAAATCTGTTCTATAAAGCAGATAATCTATTGTCAAAAAATCAGCACACCTAAATAAATGGTATGCTGATGCTGGATCTGAAGAGGTGTGTTAATAGGCAGTTAGTAGGTCAGAAATAAGTACCTACATGGATACATATAGACCACAAAGTATATAGGTGTATGTCTGCTCCTGAACGGGGTGAAATCAACATATAATGTGGAAGATAATACACACAACATTAAAAATATCTAAAACCACATACATAGCTAGTTGCTGCGTGGCTTGATGGTGTTTGACTTTGCATAGGGCAGGCACAAAATGTGCTCAACTAATGCCCTGAGGCACGGTTCTGAGACCGTATCCAGTTATAGCCTCAGAAAAGTAACGGTCATAAAATGCAAAGGTCACTAAATAACACTAAGTGGAATTTGCCAATGCTTTGCTAGTAATATAAAGCAAATACAGAAGGACTGAACCATAGTACATTAGCATAGTGTAATGTCGTCAGATATATATATATTGTTATACCCTAATTGTGTCGGCGACATTAACCCCCTGATAGTAGAGTGATCAAGGGGTAGCCTGTCAGGGAGTATACTATAATGCTTACAACTCCGCGGTGTAAGTAACCGCTCTCAATAGCAACTGACTGGCTAACCATAATATCTACTTAGCTTGGGGGAGAAAGGCTGTGGTCCGTTCCTGCGTCTCTCATTCCAACAGTGTGTAGATTGAGGGCAGGGTGCCGGGACAGGGAATTACAGCCTGTATGTTCAGCTGCTGCAACCGCGCCGGTCTCGTCCCACTCGACGAGACCGGCGCGGTTGCAGCAGCTGAACATGCAGGCTGTAATTCCCTGTCCCGGCACCCTGCCCTCAATCTACACACTGTTGGAATGAGAGACGCAGGAACGGACCACAGCCTTTCTCCCCCAAGCTAAGTAGATATTATGGTTAGCCAGTCAGTTGCTATTGAGAGCGGTTACTTACACCGCGGAGTTGTAAGCATTATAGTACACTCCCTGACAGGCTACCCCTTGATCACTCTACTATCAGGGGGTTAATGTCGCCGACACAATTAGGGTATAACAATATATATATATCTGGCGACATTACACTATGCTAATGTACTATGGTTCAGTCCTTCTGTATTTGCTTTATATTACTAGCAAAGCATTGGCAAATTCCACTTAGTGTTATTTAGTGACCTTTGCATTTTATGACCGTTACTTTTCTGAGGCTATAACTGGATACGGTCTCAGAACCGTGCCTCAGGGCATTAGTTGAGCACATTTTGTGCCTGCCCTATGCAAAGTCAAACACCATCAAGCCACGCAGCAACTAGCTATGTATGTGGTTTTAGATATTTTTAATGTTGTGTGTATTATCTTCCACATTATATGTTGATTTCACCCCGTTCAGGAGCAGACATACACCTATTTACTTTGTGGTCTATATGTATCCATGTAGGTACTTATTTCTGACCTACTAACTGCCTATTAACACACCTCTTCAGATCCAGCATCAGCATACCATTTATTTAGGTGTGCTGATTTTTTGACAATAGATTATCTGCTTTATAGAACAGATTTTCTAGTCTGAAGTTACACTGTGATTACTAATGGCAGTTCTCTAGCCCACATATTGGCGGTGTAGTGTCATACCTCATTATCTCCCGTGTATTTATTTGGGAAGATTGTTTCTTGGTTTGTCAATAGGGACTGGTCGTGGATTACTTTCTGCCATTTCCCTCTATACAAGATGTTTTACTATATGTGTGATTAAAAGGTTTTTTTTTTTTTTTAATATTATCAACCATATCACGTTGATTTACCTTTCTGAGTGCATTCTAGGAGGATCTTTCCTGTTCGTCTATGTTGTTAACTATATATATCCTCTATTGCACCAGTCTGTGAGTTACCTCATTCACATTACCATTTTTACTAGCTGATGCGGGAGCCTCCATTCCCCTTTCCCTTTCCCCTTTCCCTACCCTTAAAACTCATTCTCCATCAATCCAGTGACATCCCAGGTGGAATCAGAAGTACAACTAAAAACTTTAGGGTTGACACAGTTTATATACCTGTGCAACCCTATTCTTAACATTGAATACAGCCTATTGGTGAACAATTATTTGTATCCACTCCCTAACATGGAGACTAACAGACTAACAGACTAACCCATGCCCTCAGGTAACAATTAGACTGGCAGAGTTTGTTGATTGATTAATACTTAATCACTAGACATTGGGTAACAATCAAGGCAGTTAACTTTTGAGCACAGTGCTTAGGCTACTCAGCCATCTGCCCTTCATGACCTATTAGGCAACCTCTTCTGGCGCTGAGGCAAGGATGTAGAGGGATATGCTTGAAACTTCTTCTGTTGCACTAAGACCTCAGGAAAAAAAGAATGAAAAAGAAAAAACATGCAGGAAGCCTGCAATGGTGTATTACCCAAGGGATAACAATACAGTTAATATAAGGAGCAATTTATTATAAAGTTTAAAATGACCATGGATATGCAAAGTTATACAAACATGATTAAAAAGAATTAAATTGAATTAAATGAATAAGTGCCTAGCACTGGATGGTGGTATGGATAGGTGCCTAAGCACTACCCAGACTTGAAACTTGAAACTTGGTCCAAGATTTTCTTCGTTTGCTACGCCTGGTAAAAATTGAAAACCTACTCACCAGACGTGAATAGGTAATAAGCACTGGTTTAGTGGTCTTTGCCGCCGGGATCGCCTTTAGCCTGGTGGTGTATTCGTCTGCTGCTGCCGGGGATCAGATTCTGTGCTCCGTCATGAATCTCTTCCTGGAAACACACGATCCGCTCGCGCAATGACGTCACCAATGTTAGTCCACTGCTACGGTGTCCCAACGTTGCCAGAAAACCTTCCAACGCGTTTCGAAAGCTCTATTGGTATCTTTCTTCATCAGGTGATAGTGCTTGCAAATCCAAGGGAAGGTGTGTCCGAGAGTTCACCAACTCTGCAAGAGTGAGCTCCAGCCAAAACCAGGAATGGATTCCTTATAGTTTTCCACTTTTTAATAATCTTTCTCACTGTAGAATGATGGACTTTAAATTGTTTGGAAATGGCCTTATAACCCTTCCCAGATTGATGGGCAGCAACAATTGCTTCTATATATACAGTATATATATAGATAGATATCTACACACACACACACACACACACACACACACACACACACACACACACACTGTACACCATATATACATACACACACACCCCAAGGGCCCATATACAGATTTCCCGGGGTCCAGGACTACAGTTACAGTTAGTATCCAGGGTGCTCGGGCACCTGTAACCCAGTGTCCTGCAAGCAATTCCCTCCCAATGTGATAGAGGGCAGCGCTACCCTCCCCTTTTCGTTGGTGCAAGAACCTTCCTGGCTCAAGGTCTAGCAAGGCCACACTTCCAGTCAGAGCAAGCACGGCAACCGTATCCTACGATGCGGGATATCCAACACAAGACCCTCATACCTTAGGGTCCCAGGTGATAAAGGGTCCGCAGGCCTCAGTGGGAAGCAACTCTCTGCGTTCTGGTCCGCTCCGACAGGTTCCACTGGGCTCTCTCTAACCGGAGCTCCCTATCTTCTGTAGTGAAGGGAATCTATCTGGGGCCTAGGGGCAGATTTGGGGCCCTGTCCAGGAGCTTGGCATCTCCCCGGACACTACCTTCTTCTTCCCTGGCTCTGGATCAACTGTCGTCACTCCCTGTACCGCAGAGATCTGGTTCCCTGAAATGGCCACTCTGTCTCTCAAAATGGCCGCGCCTGCCTGATTGGCTTTGACGGCCCATGTGACCTATCCCTACCACGCGGCTTCTGGGAGTTGTAGTCCCGCTATTTTAAATAGCCAAGACGTCCCCTACGGAGGTAAGAGGGACACCCTGCTACATGTGTAGCCCTTTTTCTGAACCCTCCCAAAGGAACTACTGGTCACTGTATAACACCTGTGACTCCAGGAGATCTGAGCCTCCGCTAGCTGTGAGCCTGAGGTAACACTCATACATTTACTTAGCGCAGCGCCTTCACTTACCCAGGATCCCCGTGATGTGAGATTCCCCTGGGCAAGAAATACATACACACACATGTGATGCAACCAACTTTATGTAATATGATAATGCATGGCAACCTTATCACTCTAACATGCAAATTAGCAATAACACATATCCTAATAACTGGTACCGTCCTTATAACGGTAGTGGCTTAGCACCCTCTTACAGAGTACTGTCTCAGTCCCGCTACCGCGTGCTCCACACCGTGTCAGTGTACGGTACTATATGGTATAGGCTCAGTCTTGTAACCACTCGCTCAGTGTTCCTACAAAGAGTTTAGCCTAAGGCGGGATCAGCGCCTGATGACCGGTGTTGGTGCACTTGATGATATGGTACCTGCCGAGCACTCCAGTGCTCGAATCTGCAACTACTTCGTAAAGGATCCGTCGAGTTCCGGCCCGACATCCAGGATCCACTGTCCGGGGAGACCCCACCAAGATGGCCTCTGCAGCCGCAACGAAGAGCAGCGCCCAACCTTCTGCGCGGGTGCGCAGTGTCAATGGAGTCCCTATCTGACTCCGTGAACTAACGTGACACTCGCTGTACTATAGGCCGTCCCTACAGCACAGCAACCTTGAATGGCTTTAGGGAAAACTCCTAGGGCCTGCGGAGTAACCTATCCTATGCAGGTGGGTCACTGACCCCCTGCACCCACACTACCTCTCCCGTACCCACCCGGGTCCCCTCTGGCTAACTTCTCCCTAACCTCTGCAGCAAACACACTGCACACACATACTCAACCTGCAGCAACCCACTGCACTGCACACACTGTGCCTACTTGTCAGTGCTCACAGCACTACCAGCCGTGACACTGACAAGACTGCACCCTCACACACCTAAGGGCAGAGTCCCTAACCTATGGACCCTCCCTCAGTACCTACCCCCTACCCTGGTGGGGATTGGGGCCTGCCTGGGATCTGGGGAACTACCTTACCTGGTGTAGGAGCCACTTGCTCCCTACACCCTTCCTCCCCCTTCCTGCTCCCAGCTTCAAACTGCCAAATGTGGTCCGCACAACATTGTAGCCTTCCTCCACAGGAGAAGCTGCAAAACCCTATTTGCTGGCTGGTGCACGTGATGTGGGTGAAAGGGCAATCCCCAGAGGCTGCTGGGAATTGTAGTCCACTCAGGACCTCTTTAGCATTGGGACCGCATGCGCTACCCTTACTGCGCCTGCGCAACCAATGCGCACACTCACACAACCTGTCATGGCGGCCCCCGCTAGCCGGGTACGCCGCAGAGACTCCGGGTACTCGGAGCGCTCCCTGCTCCGGCCCCCACCATTGCGTTGTGCCAGCGGGTCCATCGCTGCCTCCGGCGGCACCCGCGATCGCTCGGCACGCTACAGAGGGGGTCTCTGGAGGCAAAATAAGACCGGGGCTAAATTCTCCCCCTCGCAGAATCCCAACGATCTCGCTTGGGTAGCAACCATGCAACAGGGAGTTATATAATGAAAAATGCATTGCAACCGATACACCACACACAACATGCATTTGTTCACAGGTACCCGACATACTTGCGTGGATACCCGAGGCCAGCTGAGTCTTAGAGTGGAGTGCCCCTAACTGATTGGGTGAGGTTATCCCACCTTGACTCCTGTGAGTCTTTTGGAGCTCAAGATCATCTGTTACAGTCTCTACCGCCAAACCATCGCCTCCCCCTCGCAGAAAAAATAGTAAGGGATCCTGGGTATTAACCCTTGCCGGATCCTCCGGTTCCGTCTCGCGGGAGACAGGGAGGTTCAGTCTCTTGCCTCGGTCCACCACATGGCGAACAAAATGCTCCATCGTGCACATGGAAGAGGCCACAACTACCGAGCAGTCTCAGCACAGTCTTTGTACGCTCCAGCAATCCCTTTAACGGTGACATCTTCTGTGGACAGCACAATGTCTTCGTGCAGCCCCGTGTCTTGAGAAGACAAAGCTTGGAGATTACTCGCGCATGGATAAGCGTCGCTCCTGGCCGCTGTACCGGATACCTTGATGAGGTCAAATCCGCTCCCTGGTCTGCAAAGATTTTCTGGGGGAGACACCTCCACCAGGACGCGATGACGAGGTGAGCCCATCGTCCGGGTGACCCTACCTTTGGAGCCACCAGGCCCCACGATCACCGGGGAGCTCACACCCGACACCCCTGGGGCAGTCAACTCACCCTGTCGTCGTTGGAAGGTACTGATCCCAAGCCTGGGACCGCTGGTACCATCGTAGAAGTCCGGACTGGCCACAGTAGGGCCCACGGGCCCACAGCAGGCTCTGTATCCGGCGAGATAGCTGGCTCTGTGACTTGGCAAGAGTGGTCCGCCGGCAGGTGCATCACCACGAGTGATTGGTCGCTGGAATCACCAAAAGAGAATGGGGCTATAGACACCTTACCCTGTGATTCCGGAATCTGCGGGTCTGGGCTCTGTGGTTCCTGCTCGGGAACCGGGTCTGGAATATCCCTTTGGACACACGGCCCTCCACAACCTCCACAGCTGAGGTAGGTGGACTGGCAGTGGCTTGGGCCGCCAGGGTGGAGACCTCAGGCATCTCTTTCTCCACAGGTTCCGCAGGTTGGGGTACAATAGGCTTCAAGAAACATGCACCGCAGCAGGCAAATTAGGGCTCCCATGCCAGTGCGCCTCTAGAACAGTCACAGGTGGGGCTAAAACACTGTATACACGTTTCCCCATCCACCTCGGTTGTCTTGAAGTCTAGCGGTACTAAGGGACATGTCGACTCCCTTGTCATAGGCTTCACGCAAGCAGGGGCACATTAGCGCAGGAACATCTATTCCTGGCGCTTGCCAGGCCACATACACATTAGGATGTAACCCCTGGCAGTCTATCTCATTCTCAGAGGATGAATAATCTGTCTCTGCATCAGTGTCCTCCTCCTCCTCCTCTGACAGTTCTGTAGCCTGCGGCAGTCGGAGCGTCAGGGACTGCGCTTCACAGTCAGGACACTCGCGCCCTCGGGCCAACTCACCGACAGGACAATCACGTTCGCTCAGGCAGCAGTGCAGGCCAATCGCATCTGTCTCTTCAGGTTCCGGCTCCAGAACCGACTCGGGAACCACGGTTAGAGTACCCGTGCCCTCCACAACTTCTGTGAGGTAGGTAGCTTGATTACCTGCATTGACTGATTCAGTCTTGAAGTTGACCGCTTTTTCCTTGGCGGGTTCCGGAGTCTCCAGCAACACTGGTTCTGGAAACTGTACTCCGCAGTAGGTACACGCGGGTACCCAAATCAATTCACCACCTGGGAAGTCACAAGTAACACAAGTGTTGTGCATACACCTTATCCCTTATATGAACACCTCCTGGTAGTCTAGTAGCAGCAGGTTGGGGTCATAGACCATACTAACAGGCAGTCTCAATAGATTTCGTATACACTGACACAAAAGAAAGGGTAGCTTCCTAGTCTCTGATAGCCAGGCTCCAAACCCTTGAGGGTGTGCTTGACTGCACCTTACGGTTCTATTGGTTTTATTATGAAGAACAGAATCGGTCGACTGCAGTTCTTCATACAATCTCCACTTGGGGTAAAGCGTAAATGAGGCATATTTCATTAAGGGATGGTCCGGGCTCAGCTCTACGTCACTCAAAGTGTGGGGGCGGGGCTCTGGTTTTCCCGCCAGTCCCGGACGGATTTCTGCAACATTTTCCCACGCGGGCCGGCAATCAGCACATAGACTCTCCCGCCTTGAGGGCGTAACAGACATGGCGGAACAAAAATAGCACAATTTAGAAAAAAAATTACCGGGCACCCCAGGTCTGATCTCTCAGCAGCGCCTCCAAATGTAGCCCTTTTTCTGAACCCTCCCAAAGGAACTACTGGTCACTGTATAACACCTGTGGCTCCAGGAGATCTGAGCCTCCGCTAGCTGGGAGCCTGGGGTAACACTCATACATTTACTTAGCGTAGCGCCTCCACTTACCCAGGATCCCCGTGATGTGAGATTCCCCTGGGCAAGAAATACATAAACACATGTGATGCAACCAACTTTATGTAATATGATAATGCATGGCAACCTTATCACTCTAACATGCAAATTAGCAATAACACATATCCTAATAACTGGTACCGTCCTTATAACGGTCGTGGCTTAGCCACCCTCTTACGGAGTACTGTCTCAGTCCCGCTACCGCGTGCTCCACACCGTGTCTGTGTACGGTACTATATGGTATAGGCTCAGTAACCACTCGCTCAGTGTTCCTACAAAGAGTTTAGCCTAAGGCGGGATCAGCGCCTGATGACCGGTGTTGGTGCACTTGATGATATGGTACCTGCCTAGCACTCCAGTGCTCGAATCTGCAACTACTTCATAAAGGATCCGTCGAGTTCCGGCCCGACATCCAGGATCCACCGTCCGGGGAGACCCCACCAAGGTGGCCTCTGCAGCCACAACGAAGAGCAGCGCCCAACCTTCTGCGCGGGTGTGCAGCATCAATGGAGTCCCTATCTGACTCCGTGAACTAACGTGACACTCGCTTAACTATAGGCCGTCCCTACAGCACAGCAACCTTGAATGGCTTTAGGGGAAACTCCTAGGGCCTGCGGGGTAGCCTATCCTATGCAGGTGGGTCACTGACCCCCTGCACCCACACTACCTCTCCCGTACCCACCCGGGTCCCCTCTGGCTAACTTCTCCCTAACCTCTGCAGCAAACACACTGCACACACACTCAACCTGCAGCAACCCACTGCACTGCACACACTGTGCCTACTTGTCAGCGCTCACAGCACTACCAGCCGTGACACTTACAAGACTGCACCCTCACACACCTAAGGGCAGAGTCCCTAACCTATGGACCCTCCCTCAGTACCTACCCCCTAACCTGGTGGGGATTGGGGCCTGCCTGGGATCTGGGGAACTACCTTACCTGGTGTAGGAGCCACTTGCTCCCTACACCCTTCCTCCCCCTTCCTGCTCCCAGCTTCAACTGCCAAACGTGGTCCCCGCAACATTGTAGCCTTCCTCCACAGGAGAAGCAGCAAAACCCTATTTGCTGGCTGGCTGCACGTGATGTGGGTGAAAGGGCAATCCCCAGAGGCTGCTGGGAATTGTAGTCTACTCAGGACCTCTTTAGCATTGGGACCGCGTGCGCTACCCTTACTGCGCCTGCGCGACCAATGCGCACACTCGCGCAACCTGTCATGGCGGCCCCTGCTAGCCGGGTACGCCGCAGAGACTCCGGGGACTCGGAGCGCTCGTGATCCGGCCCCCACCTTTGCGTTGTGCCGGCGGGTCCGTCGCTGCCTCCGGCGGCACCCGCGATCGCTCGGCACGCTACAGAGGGGGTCTCTGGAGGCAAAATAAGACCGGGGCTACACATGTAAATACAGCTGCCACACCAAATTATACATTTTAAAATGGATATTACACCTAATAACAGCATGATTAAACAAAAAAGTACAGTATTAAACTGTGAACCTATTTTCAGTTATTTCTCTTTTGAATTTATCATCTCTGACATATGCATGTTTAATTGAATTTGTATTCGGTCATTATTGGTACTAATGTTACTAACAGTTATATTAAATATTCTATGTATTATTTTCTCAACAATGTAGTAGGTTTATTTGTAGTTTTCCACATCTTTCAAGCTACAGTCACAACTCTTGTACAGTCAAATAAAGAAATGTGATAAAATGAAAATGATTTATATACCTACCTTATTGTATTTGTCCTTAGGTATATTTTACAGTTTAATGATTAAATATTTGAAGCTACAATTATACGACAAAAAAAGAGTACTGCTGTTAACTTGGGGAGGCCCCAATTCATCCCACACTAGTCTTACTGGTTGTGTTCTCAATAGCGATTGTGATATTAAGAAATATATTCTATAATTTGAAAATGGTTTAGACCATTTGTTACCCTTGTACAAACCAGAGTAGTATATTTATGATTTTATATTTTGGTGCGACTTGGGAAGTAATTCTATATAGTTCGATGTGGCTGTTTAGACCATTATATCAGAATATACACATTGACTTTAATCAAAACTTTGGGCTGAAAAGTCCCTGGACAGCCGCACAGTACTATATAGGGTAGGACATATAGGGGCATATTCATCAATGGGCGGTACGGGTTATCGCACTCATTCCAGCATTAACGCCCATTGACATTAATGGTACACCTGGTTAACGCTGAAATGAGATGCGATAACCAATACTGGCACTTAATAAATGTGCCCATAGTGTTATACTGTGGTATACCCAAGAGGGATAAAAGAGGGATATGAAGATCTTCTACAGTATATTTAATACGCGTTTGCACACAATTCATCCAGCCCTGTTTACCAAGGTTACTGTCCGTGCATCCAAGAGGATAAGATATTCTCTATTTCGTTACATTTGTACATTGTCATTTAGTGATAATTTGGGGTATCCCTTACTTATTCATCCAGCACAAGTTTTACTGTTTGGGCTGTTTGTGTACCCAAAAAAGATAAGAGATATTTAGAAAATTATTCTAGATTTGATCAGTTTGCACCATCTTCCACGCTACACTTGCAGTGCTCACACTAATAGGAGTAGGTGCTCCTGCTAATTAGCACCAGTGGAGTTGAAAAGTTGGGGTGTTTCTAAGCATATCTTTTTGAATTATATTAAAAAAATGTAGTTATATTATTTTAGTTCTCTAATGTTTGTTATGCTTTTACACTTATTTTATTCATTCTTTTCATGCTTTATGGCGGCATTATTCGGCTTTTGAAAAATTTTTGCATCATTTTGTAAGAATCCACAACCAAAAACAGAGTTTGGCCAAAATCAGAACACGAAAAGTTTCTAGAACAAAACACAATCTTTCTTTACAACCAAAACCATAACAGCAGTGGAAATACCCACCCTTAACAATATCATACAAAGTGAATAATGTCCCCAACCCTTATCTACAAGAACGCTTAACGCTCTCGGCCGCTCAGATCTTTATTCGTAGTCAAATTTAGAGAGAAATAAAAACACACTCACGGCAACCCATTTATTCACAATGCTTGGAGGAAACAAATATTTATTTAAGCACATCTTCATGAGTCATCAAAATGTATCAACCGCTTAAGAAATAACTTTACAAACATTATCAAATCTTCCAAAATGTACAAAACATTTGGCAAAGAAACACAAGCAACGTAAATTGGTTCATACTGTAGTTCCCTGTTTGTGATATCTTGTATTGGACCAACATATACCTTCTACATACACCATGTTGTATGTAAGTTTAACACGCAGATTCATTTAATATTTCACATAACATTTAAAGTGTCTGTTACAGTATATTCACACCAGCTGCTCTCTGAGTATGAATGTTGTAGAATACAGCAAGAGAATACTGCTATTCGTTTCTAACATTTAAAGCAGCATCTCCTCCAGAAGTCTATCTGAGTTTAACTCATGTTAGTATCTTGACCCTTAGCATGTCCTGCTGTGAAAAAGAAATGGTGTTAAAAATCACGATTGTCTTCAAGTCTAGCATCTGAGGTACGGTAACCATGGTGACCTTTAGACAGCACTGGGCTCTGGGAGAACTCCATTTTGACTTCTCAGATACTGTGCTTAATATTTTAAATACTCAATTATCCTGATAGGAAGATCAGATGTTAAAAATAATAACTGTTTGGAAAAGTCAAAAAGAGAGCTATTTAAAAAGCAATTTGTACAATATCCTACATGTGTGTTTTTAAAAATAAATCAGTTCAGTAGTATTAGATACATACTACATTTTTTTTTTTAATTATTAATGCCCTTTTTAATGAGTTTTAATATACTGAGCATTCTGTAATTTCTATAGCAGGTTATGGCACACATCCACGCAGTGTAAGATCATTGCAATACTTTCCAGCTTGTGATAATTTGTTGCCAATATTCCCAGCAGTTTGAGCTGCAAACTGTAACAATAGATAATGTTACCTTAGTAATATAAGAATACATTGTAGCTGCTGAGTTACACTGACTAAAAGATTGATTGAAACGGAAAGGCAGCCATTTAGTGAACCCTAGGAAGCAGAATCTTTGCTGATTGATCACGGGAGAACGAATCGATAAGTAGCTTAGGTAATTCATTTTCAATAAAGGTAATCAAAGGCTGCACATATTAAAATAAAAAAGGATTATTTTTTTTTTGAAATGCCACTGCGACTGCCTCTTAAAGTTAAAAAAATGTAGTGCGGACTGTTGCTTAAACAATTCACAAACTGATATATCATAACATAAGTAAAAAGTGAAACGGCATGATGAACCCAGAATGCACCCAGGGAAGAGGGATGTTGCTAAATTAATGTTATATCAAAGTGCTTGCCCTGGTAGCCTCATAAGCTAGAGATTAAGAAAATCATGACTTTTAACACCAATATATATATATATAAAAAATTTTAAAGACCACGATATGCTCAGGTGGCACAATCCTAATATAGAAGCCTATATGAGTATCATATATATATATATATATATATATATATATATATATATATATATATATATATACTCCTTACCAGGCAGTTCCAGGATCCCAGGGCCACGTGGCAAAGAAGAGACAGCACACTCTGTTAAAATATCCAAAAACGTGTATTGTAGAGAACTGGCACATGGTGTATTATAACAGAGTGTGCTGTGTCTTCTTTGCCACGTGGCCCTGGGATCCTGGAACTGCTGGTAAGGAGTCTCTATATTTATTTGCCTTATGGGACAAGCACCTGCTTTTAATTATATGAGAGTGCCGTCTGCCTTTTTTTTCTTTTTTTTGAATATATATATATATGAGATACTCATATAGGCTTCTGAGGGGGTTGTTGTTTTCATTTGTTGTGCTGCTTGGCAAATGTGGTATAATAGGTGACTAGGGAACCACTGTTTATACAGTATGTTATTCAACTAATATAGAATGGGCAATCCCAAGGGTAACAGGGGTCACCAGGAGCCCTCATCACTGACCTTTCAATACTATCAACATTGCAATGCGTCAGATACTGGATGTGTCAATACATCTATCCTCATTCGGGTAATGTTTATCCAATGCCTTTAGAAATAATAAGTAACCAGCTGCTTATATATTCAATTTTATGTGAATAAAAATGGTTATATTTACTAAGCTGCCTGCATGGAAAAGATAGTAATAGCTCAGTCTACTTTCACATTAACAAACAAAGATAATTGGATTGAAAAACATAACTTTTCTGTACATAACAGTATTCTTACTGTTAGAAAAAATATATTTGGATTATAAATAATATAAATTAAATTCACATACAAGTAAATATGAAAAAAAAAATATTTATATATGTATAGAAATTATGTACAATGTACTTACAGTGCATCGATTCTTCAACCGTCCATGGAAAATGCACAAGAATGTCCCTGAAGATGTTCTCAGAATATATTCCAATGTAATTTAGTGCTTCTGTTTAATATGAGAGAGACAATTTCATGCTCTACACAAGGGTTACTCAACTGCAGTCCTCAGCCCCCCCCCCCCCCCCCAACCAGGTCAGGTTTTCAGGATATCCCAGCTGCGTCACCAGTGCATCAATCAGTCCCTGCTTCAGCACAGGTGGCTTAATCAGAGGCTCAGTCTTTGACGGAGTCTCTGATTGAGGCACCTGCGCTGAAGCTGGAAAATCCTGAAGACCTGTTGGGGGGGGGGGGGTGCTTGAAGACTGAAGTTAAGCACCCCTACTGTACACTACATTTACTAATACAGTATACTCCCAGTACACTCTGTTATTTCTACATTGCATTTCCAGAAGTGGATACTCCAGCATCATTTTATCTAAATGATTTTGAAAGGGGGTATACAACAATGCTTGTGAGGAGGCAACATTAAGGCCTAGATTTACTAAATGGAGCAAAGCTTAAGCAAACATTAAACCTGTGCACTAAGACTTTGAAGCAGTTAGTAACTCTAGTTAAATGCATACCGTATACATACAGTACAGAACAACTTGTATGTGCTTCGTACATAGGTTACTGTTAACCTTATTTCGGAGATATGGGGAGACATTGCAATTGTTAAGAAGAGCTTTAACGCATTACAAATGCATACTTGAAGTTGCATAAATAATCCAAACGTATCCTGTACCTTGACCGGCGTACAGAATAGGTATATTGAAAGTATTTTCATATCCAGAAATATGTTTTCAGCTTACTATTCTCATTAAAATAAAATCAATTTACATTTTCTACAGTAGTGTTCACATCTTTTTAAAGTGTTTTTTGACTGAATGGAGGGACAAAATGAGATTTTCCAAGCGTGGCTCTCCAAAATAAGCCTATATAGCAGGAGAAAAAGAGACTTGAGTTGAGAAGTACAGTAGTCACTTATTGGTAACATCACCTCTGTGGGAGAGCAAATCCCTGTAACCTAGGGACCTCATATTATCTACTATTTGGAACAGATCTAAGCAGTCTGACACATACTGTATCTATTGGGAACCAATATTCCTCATAAATGATACTGTATGCTTTTTGTACATCATCTTTATAGGTGTAACAAATAAACTCACATTTTAAAATGGCTGAAGTCTTCCTAACTATGGATCCTCAAGAGTCAGACTGTCTCCACATTTATAAATCCTCAGCTAGCAATCTTCTGAACTACAAGGACACCGGGCTTTGGAGGGGCCTATATCTGCAGGATCACCATGGGTAGGTATATTGTCCTGTATGATGCTCACGCCATATGTGGTCTTTTGATGTTTCACTCCATATGCGTTCTGTTGGTGTCTGTATAATCACGCCTGCTCTTACAGACCTGGCATTTGGCAGATAATAAAGCTTCTCCCCACTCGTTGTGCGGTCCTACCTATCAGGCAGGTGCAGAAGTATAGGGTTCCCTGCAGGAAGATTATCCCAGTCCAAAAAAAAATATGTAAAATACAAAATGTATTAATAACATCTGCCACAATACATGACTCTGTAAGTTCAGGCATGATTATACAGACACCAACGGAACCAAGGGATATACCAAATAAGTATACACGGGAAGGATGTTGATCCAGGGATTCATCCGATTGCCAATTCTTGGAGTCAGGAAGGAATTTATTTTTCCCCTTAATGGGTTTTTTTGTTTGCCTTCCTCTAGATCAATAAGTATAGATATAGGATAAAGTATCTGTTGTCTAAATTTAGCATAGGTTGAACTTGATGACGTACAGTACGTCTTTTTTTTAACCTTATCTACTATGTAACTATGGAAGAGTGGCACATCAGAAGACAACTAAAGAAACCCGTACTTCTACATCCAGTGTCAGTAGAAAGACCACAGGTCAGGTGGGAGCAGCTTTACGAATTGACACAGCAGATGAGTGTGTCAGTGCAGGCGTGATTATACAGACAACAACAGAATGTATACGGAGAGACATGTCAGAAGACTCCTCCTACACATGGACTCCTGTGCCTTGCAGTTCAGAGGAGTGCCAGCGGAGAATATACATGAATGTGGAGATTGCCTGACTCTTGAGGACAGTTAGGACGATTTCAGACATTATTTTTAAAAAAAGTCATTTTTATCCACCCACACTTTCAGTATACATTTTACACAAAGCATATCATTTATGAGAAATACTGGTTCCCAATAGATATTTGTCCGACCCCTTAGATCACAAGTGACATGTTTCAAATAGTGGATTTGGACAGCTCTATGGGTTAACTGACATTCTACATTGTACGTACGGTATTGTGATGTGGGACTCCTACCTTGAACGTTATAACAGAGCTCACATTATCTTCCTGCGGCAGAGGAACCAAACTCTGATTGTAAGCTCATCTGGGCTGGGATCTAAAGTGCCTGTGAATGTCATGTCAGTGCTGCCAACACTGTCACAAATATATCAAAATAAATACTATATTTGGTTTAAACATGAATTTAAAGACTAAGCAGATTTTCTGTTTTTCTATAAATTGTCTAAACTGTCATCTTTCAATCCCAGTTCAACATATTTAAAACAACGTAAAGTAATCTTACGATACATTTCAAATGGAAAAGATGCTTCCTTCTCCAGTCACGTTAAAAAAAGGTTTTTTTTTTTTTTTTTTTTTTAGAAAGAATGCCACTTTTGAAATCTTATGCAAAAGTTTTTTCAAAAAGTCAATAATATATATTAATTTAAATAGCATAAAGGAGGTTCCAAAATGATTTAACTGTGCAAATCCACACTCTCTAAACATGCCGAGCAGTACTGTTATCATTCACTGCGGCAAACATACTGTCAAATGTGTCCAATAAACTCAATATTTGTGGATCAGTATCCTGATAGCAGGTCCTCATATGTTGACACTTGATGGATGATGCTTCATTTAGTATATATCAGAGTAAAACAGAGATGGTAAGACCATGATGATTTGGGCGAACTAGTCAGTGGCTTTTCAACTGATTATTGTCCACTTCTGTGCATTAGTTCCCATTAAGATGCCACCTGAAATTTTCGTCTTGAAATTGGTGGATTTCTCTGGAAGGATTTAGGCGGATACTGTGAGCCTTAACAAGAAACAAAAACAATATTTGAATAAAACAATGCAGTCATTTTTTGACGATCTTTTATATTTCCAAATGATTACCACTGCTGTGTAATGAAAGGGACTTCCGTCTGGAGAAAAAAATAGTTCTCACACATTTATTGTGTTACAGTATTTATGTGATTCAGGGTATGTCTGAGACACACACACACACACACACACACACACACGAGTGTGCGTGAGATATATGTCTCTTATTAACAGACGCCACTTATAACTCATAAGGTTTTAATGTATTAAAAGGGTAATTGGTTTACTATGTTGGTAAAAATTATATACCATATTGTCATAGTACTTTCAAGTAAGAAAGAAGATTGTTATAATTCACTTTAAACAACGTGTCATTTTCAGATGGCACAGTTACGCATAAGATAAATAACCGGTATATTAAGTACTAGATATAGTACCCGGCATTGTTTGGGAAGTCTAAGAATATTAAAAATAAGATATTTATAAATGGATTATTTCATTTTTTAGTTTCTTAATGTGAAATCCCCTGCTAAAGCAATAAGAACTCCCCCCATAAAAGTTTAATTGCCTCTGAAGTCCTGAAATGTTTCATCGAGAGCCTCTAATGTGTGTTTGTGGGACATTGTGCTCTCATCCCAAACAATGATCTCGCACTCTGGAAGAACTTTAGCTGCTCCTGTATTTTTGCTCATGTTGTAAATTGGCTTTTCAGAGTGAACAAGATTAAGTGGTAGCTTGAGGGTTGTGTGATGGGATCATGTAATTTGTCATATCATTGTTTATGTCATTTGGGAATTGTATCCAAACAGACACAAAAACCTGCTCTTTGATCTTAGGAACCATCACACAAAATTTGGTTACGATATCTTAAGAGGTGTCTAAATGCATAGCGACCAGACAAACCACTTTCCAAAATATATAGTAGACACTATATAATACATTTCAAAGTGGCTCCTATTTATCAAGAGTAGGTTCATATTCTTTGATAATTATGAGTCTGTTAATCTATTCTCCTCATTATTTTACATCGTTTATGGTGCTACTGAAGGTGAAGTACCACTTGGAGCCAAAGTGTACCAATTGCATTCAAAGGTTAAAGCTGCAGTTCAGTCAATATCCTGCATGTGTGTTTTTTTTAATAAATCAGTTCTGTAGTAAGAAAAAATAATTTTAGCATTTTCTGTTTTTAAAAAAACAACTTTGAAAGACCAATTTTCTTGTATTCTATTTTAACAGCCATTTGCTAAGGCACTGCCACTTCATGTCCTGTCACAAGCCCTGGCACACCCCTTTGTCAGCCCTGCCCTCCTCTAGCACATGTCAGTGCAGGAATGCTCATGAATATTCATGAGCTTCCACTGACAGACAAGCAGATTATAAACAAATCACAGCTTTTAATATGTCACCAAATTTCGACCTATCAATACATGGAGAACTAATTGACCTGCAGCTATACTGTTCTATAGGTAATTAGAGATTAGACACATGAAACTATTGAAGTAAAAAAATAAATGTAAAAAAAAAAAAAAAAAAGACTGAACTGCAGCTTTAAAGAAGAAGTTACTTCAATAAAATTAATGTATTTCCTCTCGGGGTTTGAAGCAGGGGGTCTCCCTAGCACAACCGTGTTCATTTCAGCTCCATGGATACACACATGTAAAGGTGCTCCCGGTATTTCTGTTCATTTTAAAGCTCCCACGTCAGGCGGCCTATAGGTGGCCGCGAGGGATGACTTTGCGGCTTCCTATTGGCCCGCAGGATGCAGGAGCTTTCAAAACCGTCATATTGGGTGCCCAGCCGGAGTTGCCACCGGGGGCAACTTCTCAGGTATGTATCTAGGGAACCAGCGGGCCCCCAGACCTGAAATGAACACAGTTTAGTCCAGAGACCCCCATGCTTACCACCTAGTTAAAAAAAGAAAAAGATGGACTGCTCCTTTAAGTGAGTTAAATCTTGGTGATGCACAGATTTACACCAAAAAAAAAAACAATAAGACATGTTTTAATATTTAAAAAACTGGGAAGTTTTCATCTACAATGGGAACCCTTAGGAATAGTGATTATGGTTTATCTTGCTTCACTTAAACAATAACGTTATCAGACTTTAAAAAAATATATATAAAGAACTCATAATAATCTGACATCAAGTCACTGAACTTATCACTACAATTCTATGTACAGCGCTGAATACAATGTCAGCACTACACAAGATTCAATTATTAATCTAAGCAGAGGCCATTATAGTTTTAAAATGTATTGTTTAACTGCTTCTAAATAATATCAATGTCTCTCCCTAGCAGTTACGGCATCAGTGGTTGGTAAAGTGTTCCTATATTTAATGATAAAGAATGGTTAAACAGAACCAAACTGAACTATTGTCAGTGATGCATTTGTTAGGTTAAAGATAGGACGTATTACATTCAGTGAAAAAGAAGAGTAATGCCAAGTTAACTATGCAGCAACGTTGATTCACAAGAATATAATGTACTTCCTTGTCCCCTGCAGTTACCCTGCTTCGGAATGGGCTAGAACCACAAAGCTTTTAAGTCAGGGCTCATAACGTCACGCTACCAAAATCTGTAATGCACATTATTTCCCTGAGCTAAACACATATTCACAATGATAGTTATAAAAAACAACGGCTGTTGCTTAAACCAGCGGTGCACAAACGGGGGGTGCTAGATTTTCTGGGGGGGGCGCAGCAGTTATAGAGATCCTGCGCTCACCCCCAAGGCATTTAAATCAAATGCCGGGGGACCGCGCAAGTCCTCTATAATACACTTACCTTCCCTTCCAGCGACGCGTCGTCCTGGTAACCCGACGTCAAATGACGGCGCGGGGTCACGTGTCGTCACGTTACCATGGCGACGTGACGTCACATGACTCCACGCGTCATTTCATGCCGGGGTCGAGCGGGTGGGGGGGAGGGGGAGCAGGCAGGGGTGCGCATGGGAAAAAGTTTGCGCACCCCTGGTTTAAACCATTAGCACAGGCGCAATGTCACGTTATTGTAGCGCAACATTGTGTTAGCTTCCAATAATGTGACTGTAACAGGGGCAAGCCTGGTTACAGCAGGGGTAGTTTTGTATTGGCCAGGTAATTGGCCAGGTAATGGTTAATCCGTGCCGGGAGGAAGGCAGGACTACTTACAGCCCAGCTGAGTGTATCAAGCATTTAAAGGGCAGGAGAGGGAAGTGATTGTCTCTCTCCTTGATCTGCGTACAGGCGACGTGTGTGTCCTTGCTGCATAGGGACACCAGGCAGAGAAGAGCATACAGTATGTGCATTTCCTTGCTGCTTTTCTTTGGATTGTATCTTAGAAACATGTCACCAATATTTATGTTATACAGTAGAAGAAGAAATGAAAAACTATTTCTACAATATATTTGCAATCCACTGCACCACCCAGTGTGTCTTCTGGACCTACTGGTTCAACTAAGGGGTCTACTTCTACTGTGTATTGTATTGTAATAAAAAACATAACATTCATTATATGAACTTGAACGTACATGTTAACTGTTAGAAATGTGTCATATGGACAACACACACATACATATATATTGTATGCACTGTACAAAGGCACCATTTACATTCAACATACATATGAATGCTTTTAGTGTGATCTCACATGAAATGAGCACAGTGTATGCTTGTTTTATATAAACTCTGCCTTCTGGGTGGTGTCTTATCGATACGGGGAGACTAGCAGACATCTACATAAATGCATTTCAGCAAGACGCGGCCTAAGCTGGCTAAGTAAATACAGTGGTGTGACATCTTCCTGAACGCATTTTAAGGTTAGTGAAAGATACATTTGTATAATAATAAAAATGTATTAACATTTTCATGATATATCATAAAGAAATGTGTTTTCTTACTTGTTAAGAAAGCCTGTCCAGTCCATGTGTGGTTGGCAAAATCCATGGGAGTAAAAGACCGTCTGTGAGGTGTATCCGACTGTTTGAAGTAAAAAAAAAAAATGGTAATAATATATCCAACTGAATACATTCACTGACTGAAAATATCAAAGCTTTGGTTTCATTCCTACCACTGTTTTAATTTGGCCTAACACTATATTTGTTTATGAAAAACTTTGCATACCATACTCGCTTCCTCACATCAAGCCAACGGGACTCACCCTGAAAGTATGCGTGGTGTTGGGCCTTGAAAATTGTTCCACCGCTACCGTCCGTTCTCTCAGGGGTCGACGCCCTGTGGTGTCAGGCACTGCGCTGGATACCCGGCTATGTGGATACCTTCCTCTGTGCTGAGAGTGAAAAATAACAGTGGAAAACATTTTTGTTGTTATTGAATGCTCAGAACTTATTAGCTAAATAATAGTAACAACTAAAACATTTAAATAAAGTCGAATGAAAGCCAACAGACTACAATAGTAATAACCGCCTCAAAACTGCGCATTTCCTGGCATTAGTGCCCAGCCAGGGATTCCCGTTCTATTAGTGTTGGTCATTCTGGTAATATACTTACACTATATACTTACATAGGATGTTTACATATTCTTCATAATGAATAAACTCTGGCACTCTGTGTAATTCCGTAAAACAATCCTTTGGTTACTTTCTTCAGTCAATGCCCATAGCATTTAGCAAAAACAAAGCGTTCCAAGTCACAGAGGGGACAGAAAGATGTGTACAGTATGTGAAGTTTCGGGGCTTGAGAAAGGGTTGCTACACGAAACTTTACCTACTCATTTTTCCGCCCCCTCTGTGACTTGGAAAGCTTTGTTATTGCTAGATGCTATAAGCATTGACTGAAGAAAATAAGGAATTACAAGGAGTGCCGGAGTTTTTTCTTTATGAAGATTTTCGGCTGGATTGTGAGGTGACCAGCCTCTTGTACGTGTGACCGAGTAGGACCATTTCATGGATGTGGGGGAGAACTGCCTTTAAATGTTTTTCTCCACGCTTACATATTCTCCTCAGCGGTGCAATAGGTGAAAAATATACAATAGCAATAAAACATACAAAATATTTAATCAAAATACTGGTACTATTTACAGGGAAGTTCCTGTTTTGAAGAGCTTACACTCTGAAAGGGAGAAGGCATAGAGTGCAAGGTATGTTGGTGGAGAGATACATGGTTTCTGGCAGCATAGTAGAGTAGCTGCAGGAATATGTGGAAATGAGATCTGAGCTGTGGGAAGGGTCAGTGTCATGAAGACATTTGCAGATGAGGAATCAAATCTTGAGTTTGATCCTGAAAAATACACTGTATGCAGCCAATACAGGGCCTGGCACAAGGGAGCAGTAGTTGAAGAGAGGTGCATGAGATAAATGAACCTGGCCGCAGCATTTTAAATAGAAGCTGGGTGCAGTGGTCAATAATTTAAAAACATGGGGTGCTACTGGTTCATTAAATGCTTTGGTTTGACACAATACTCAATCGTAGTCACCAATATACAATACATATATTATTTAATTGCAACCTACCAACATAGGTAAACATTAAGTAATAAGTGAGAAAGTGTCAGGTCACCTACAAATGGCAATAAGAGGCAAGGGACATTAGTATATGCCTCACAGAATGGACATTTCAGAGGTCTGCATCACTCTTTCTTTGTGTACAGACTTCGATTATTATGGATTTGATTCCCTTAGAACTAAAAGTTGCTGAGCATGTGAAATGGGTGCTTATGGATACAATAATCTGGCCAATTTGCTGGGCATTCTGGCAGCTCTGCGTCAACATATGTCAAACTTGAGCAGCAGTTTCTCCGACAAGCCTACACTTCTGTGATAGACTGCAATGTTCATTATACATGGTCTATTTGATTGAGAAAACATGTTCATATCTTACCACTGAGTGCCGTGATCCAGGCACTGACAGATGCTGCTCGCCTGTTTCTGAGTTAATAGGTGGCAATTTATTTCTGTTCGCTTGTACCGACGGAGACGACAAACGTTCCAACCCCGTGTATCTGAGAAGTAAATGCAAATGAGATTAAACACCCTGAAGATATCTAATAAAACCTCTAACTTAACTCTTTCTTTCACAAGTCTCCCGTGACTGGGACTACGTGATCACTTGGGATAGAGATCACATGGTCACAACCCGCCCAAAGTGACGTAAATAGAAGGTAAGGTGGCTTCACATATTTTAATTGTGTTCCGCGATCTCCCCCTAAAAAAAAAAAAGGCAAAAATAGCATGACGTTCTCTCCACGTCATAAGGCCCCTGGCGTGTCAGCCTCCAAAACGTACAACGAACATCCGAGGGCACTCAAAGGGTTAATGTTTCACTGCAACCAGTAACCAACAGTGTTTCAGCCAAGGAAGAGCCATCAATATTCTGTATAGTAGACACCCAAAGCAGAATTGTATGGGCTTGCGTGCTGTGCCGGTTCTATTTGCTCACCAGAGTAATTAAATATATACAAAAACCTCGATTACCAAATGGACCTGCAGTGCATTACAGTCCTCTAGGTAACGAAAATATGTCAATTCTCACTGTGAATCACAATGACATAGGGCCTCAATGACTTGTAGGTCAGTTTTCTGTCAATCGCAGCGATTGGTCACATTGGACCTTGTTGAATCATTCTCACTGATTTTTAACATCAATGTGTCAGAGTCTCACTGATAAAAAAAACAGCACTTTTCCAATAAAATGCAATTTTTGACCCTGTGCCCTTAAATTTGTACTGGATTATCGACCATATTTACTAACTGGTGTTATACAAAGTCATTGAAGGAATAAACCCCAGATAGGGAGAGGGAGTGGCTCAGTGAGTAAAAGACACTGACTGGCACTGACAGTTTGAAGCAGGGGAGCCTGGTTCAATTCCTGGTGTCGGTTCCTTGTGACATTGGGCAAGTCACTTTATCTCCCTGTGCCTCAGGCACCAAAAACATAGATTGTAAGCTCCACGGGGCAGGGACCTGTGCCTGCAAAATGTCTCTGTAAAGCGCTACGTATAACTAGCAGCGCTATACAAAAACATGCTATTATTATTATTATATCACCATAGAGACTCAAAAATGTAGTAGCTAAAATTAAGAAGGTGCATGTATCCCCCCTGTAAAGTGTGGCCACACTTCATATACAGGAAGAAGAAAATAAGAAGGGAATTGCACACTAAAAATGAGGACTCATCGGGTAAATGTTCCTGATGAAAGGCCATGTGGGCCCGAAATGTTGTTTTTCTGGATGTTTTGCCTTATCTTTTGAAATAAAAGGCAGCTGCTTTTTCACCACAAGCATGCCTCACGCGATCATTTACCCGATGTCAAGACCACGAGTCTTTCTTTTTAGTGTGCGGTTCCCTTCTTTGTTTCTTTTGCCTAATTGGTGCTAAATCATAAGACCCACGACTGTCCATACAATTGAATAGGCTAAACAGTGTCTTTCAGCATTGGAAGGTATCTCATGGAATAGCACAGCGTAGTGGATACGGGCCCATATTAATTATTTACATATGCAGAAATATTTGTGGTTAACAATAAATATCAGCCTAATTACCCCAACAAAGGTCAATGTTACTGTCTGAGTTAGGTCCCTATATATCATTTGCATTTCTGCCCAAGAAGATTATTGACATTTCTGCCTTTGCATGTGATATTGTATAGCAATTACAATCTTAACCGTACATGCAAATATAAAATAATAACACTAATATTGCAAAAAAAGAGAAGTAATGCAATGGGTTACTTTTAACATACTCACAGTTTTGTTCCCCTCAAGACCTCATCACTGTAAACATTGGGTGTTTTAGATCGTAGGGGATCCATAGCAAGAGATGGCAGCCTACGCTGTGTAGGTGTTTTCCTAGAAGGAGTTTGCAATATGCGGGAGGATGAGAAGACACTGTTGTCAGTCAACCGCCCAAGTCGGTTCCGCAAGGAGGCGAGTACACTGGGTACATCATTTAAGGTTTTCTCTTCTTGTTCAATTCTATAATAGGAAGGGTAAAACTTAACTACTTCTAGAATTCTGTTCTGTTTATCAGACAATAAAACAAGTACAGGTTGCATAATGTCATATCTTTTATTATAATGCAATCAAAAGGTCCAGTAACAAAGAGGACCAAATGGAATGGATATGTTTAATTGATTAAAACTGTATGGCAAGTTTTCTCACGAAAGTTTATCTTGACAATGATTGAAACATTGTGACCTGAAGTTTAAGGTGTATGTTACTGCCATTACTGTATCGCTGCTTTCTAGTTTTATTATTTGTAAAAGGCGCCCTGAAGCATGGAGCAGGCATAAATAAATAAATTATCTTGTCATTTTAATAACTGAAAAATAAGGATATATTATATACTTTCATTAAAAAAAATATTACTAATGCCTTAGAAGCCCAAGTAGTCAGCTAGTTATGGTCAATCCATGACAAGCTGGCCACTTGAGCCATTGAAGGATTCATATTTGCAGATATACAGTATATTCTCTGCTTTTTGTGTTTTATTTGGAGGGTACTTATGTTGTATGTTAACCCTTTTGGTGACAGAAGGCACCGTCTGCAATACATTAGAGCCTTAAGCATCGAAAAGGATTAAATAATATTATGCCATCGGGTTTTGTAAGAAATCCTATTATATAACAATAATCTTTCCCCCACCAGTCTTGCAAAATAAAACTTAATTTTATTTAATACATCAATGTTTCGGTGCATTAATACACCTTCATCAGGACAATTCAATGAACAGCAGTGCGCTCTGGTAGCAAATGGGTAAAGGGGGTTACAATTGACATTTGAGTCCTCACTGAACTTACTTCAAGATCAGTTGAAAATGGCAGTTTTAGATGGAGATGAAACAGCAACTCCAGAGCGCAAAGATTCTCTGGGTATATATACGAAAACAAATACAGTAACAAGAACATACTGTACAGTGCAAGTAGGCGAAAAAGAAATGTATCCCACTCACATGGTATAAGAATTATCCAGACATATTCATGATAATCAGGGAGTTTAGTGAAGGACTATTGGATATTCGAGCAGTCTTCAATTTAACGGTTGGACGCAGACACCGACGCTCTGCTGCCTCGCACTGGTGAGGTTGCGTGTGAATGCTCGTCCAAGGAAGCAGAGCGTTGGTGTCTGTGTGAGCAGTCCTAGTGGGAGGGGTGGCTCAGTGAGTAAGAACACTGGTTCAATTCCCAGTGTTGGCGCCTTGTGACCTTAGGCAAGTCACTTTCTCCCTGTGCCTGCAAAATGTCTCTTTAAAACTAGCAGCGCTATACAAGAACATGCTATTATTGTTATTTGTCATTTATTACTCCTGTGTTTTGTTTGACCCATTGTGGTCTAAAAGCACTTTTATACTGTGTGATTTGTGAGTGCATTCCATCATTTCATTGGAATTATCTGTTCTATTAAAGACTGCTCGAATATCCAACGCTCCTTCACTAAACTCCCTGATTATCCTGAATATGCCTGAATAATTTTTTTTACCATGTGAGTGAGATACATCCCTTTTTCACCTACTTTTTGTCTACTTAGCATATTGCATTATGTTCTCTTTATTTGGTTTCTTACATACTGTACCCTGAGAGTTGTTGCGCTCCTGAGTTGCTGTTCTATACCGATTATATGCTTGGAAACATCTTGTGTTCACAGAGTGGTACCCTTGCAAAGGGTTATATTCATTCCTTTCTTCACTAAAAGAAAATGTACATTGTATGGTGCACTTTGTACTTTATTTCACTTGATCTCATTTCACTATTTACTGTAGTGATTTGTACGTCACTTATGACTCTTTCAAGTAACAATTGCACATGACCTTTTTTTAAATGGAAATGGGCTTGAGAACACTCCAGAAAATAAGTTGTCTGCTAACAACTAAAATCAGAGACATTGAAAGTTGCTGTGTACAGGCATACCCCACTTTAAGTACACTCGCGAGTAAGGACATATCGCCCAATAGGCAAACGGCAGCTCACGCATGCGCCTGTCGGCACGTCCTGAACAGCAATACCGGCTCCCTACCTGTACCAAAGCTGTGCGCAAGCGGGGAGACTATAGAGCCTGTTACACATGCGTTATTTACATCAGTTATGACGATTGCAGTACAGTACATGCATCAATAAGTGGGGAAAGGTAGTGCTTCACATGAAGTACATTTTCGCTTTACATACATGCTCCGGTCCCATTGCGTACGTTAATGCGGGGTATGTCTGTAATTTCCTTATGGAGAAAAAAACACTTCTAAGGAACACTTTAGCTGTAGTTTGCACATGTGCTACGGTTCTTCTTAACGTGATATGTTCTAGCAACATCCAAGTTCTTCACCTAAAGAGGATCGTTGTAAAACCTACATCCACACGAACCTCTCATGAGTGCACATGAATATAATTTTAATGTTGGCCTAGTAACATGACACCAGTTGTATTAAAATGAATAACTGTCCAATGTATCCATGTGCATAGGGAATAATTAAAACCCATATATAAAACAATTAATTTTCACTAAAGTTACATTTCACTGATACATACGGTGTCTTCTCAATTGATCCAGCATGTCTGTGTTGTAGAGGTTTAGCTTGAATTGTCATAACCCCATTCAAGTCACTATAAAAATTAGGATTAGCCTGAAAAAAAGTAAATATTTACATGGACTATTCTATGATGTCACGTTTACGTAAAGTATTAAATATATTTCACGTTCTAAATTAAATCTATAATTTACTGGCTTTGAGATTACAGTTATTAAATATAATACGGGAGAGAAATTATTACAATGGGGCATTAGTCCACATACAGTTATTAATATAATTGACTATACTGTATATGCCAGAATACAAAAAAAAGCAGTACATAGAACAATGAAATACTGACTATGATCTAGCCTGAATTTTATCTCTGTTATACAAAGAGTATATTCATGATGATCTTACTGGTATTGTACTACTGTATATCATTGAAGTCACCATGGCCATGTTTTACGAAGGAGTGCTAAGTCTAATGTACCAAAAGGTATATCCATTCAGTAATTAAACTAAAAAAAATACATATACTCTACATTTGCGTCCATTAATTTAAACATTTTTGCTGTCTAGAATGACATATTTAGTTCTTTATTTCTATAAATCCAGATGTGTTTAGATGTATATTACAATGGTGATACTTTTTTATTTACCTGGGATGTAAAAAGGTATGAGCCAAAGGACATGCTTCGTGCTTCTGAGCCCCTAGACGGCGGCACACTTGTTATTCCTGAAGTAATACGTGGAATTGGCATTTGAAGATATTTATTCCCAGCCGTGTGCAGCTTCTCTGTTTGTTTTACTTCCTCTGTACCAAAATAATTTTTTTTTAATGAAACTAAAAGAAGAACACCTTAAAAAAGATCACCTGCTTAAGCCAGATCATTTAGATGTTGCAGGCCCTTTAAAAGACTAAAGAGGGAAATGATTTAACACTAAAATAGGTAAAACTTTGCAAACCAAAAGGCAGAAAAGGCCAGCGCAGAAGTGGCACAACAGCAAATCTCGGCTCTATATGTCATTTGAAGTGCAATAGTTTGGCTGTCGAAGCAGAAAACATTACGTTTTAAGCCAGCGGAGGTTTTGATGTGAGGATGCCACGTGTGAAAACAAATGAATCTGAAAGTGCAATCTACTTTAATCGTAATATTTCATAACCGCTATTAGTAATATTGAAAAAGTGAAATCATTCATGCAAATATTGCAAAATCGATATTTATGATTTTCCCTAGTGCCGAGGTGCCCAACGTCAGTCCTTTATTACCACTAATAGTGCAGGTTTTAAGGATATCCTCTTATTAGCACAGATGGCCCAATCCTTTTGACTGAACCACCTGTGCTCAAGCAGGGGTATACTAAAAACCTGCATTGTTAGTGTTCCTTGAGGACTGGAAACAAACATATGGATAGAAAAGTTAGGCCTAGTGTAACAGGGTACCTTCCCTGTCAAAGTAGTTTTGCAGGAAATCTGTGTGGAGAGCTCGAGCTCGGTACTGGTTTAGAGGAAAATGGCCTAATTAACCTGCTCAGTCGGCTCGTTAGCTCCTTTAAAAAGCCTGCAGCATTGACTGCAGGGAGAATCCTTTGCACAGAAGAGTCTGTGCTGCCAGAGAGATCCCAGGAGAAGAGAGACTGTTCCAGGCAGCAGCGGTCCCTGGAACCCGCCAGAGGGAACCCCCACAGACCCTGGACTGAAATGGAGAGAACCCTGCTCACAGGTACCTCTCTTTGGACTGTGTCAAAGGTTGGTAAGAGGCCTAGCCTTCCAGTCCTCAGTCAGGGATTGCAGAATGTTGGTCAGTCCCCAACATGGGGTAAGGCCTGGTTATTATTTTCTGCTCTAATGTTGTTTTCTGTTTAAAGCTGCTGACTAATAAAGCCTACCTTTTTTCTCCTAAAAACGTCTCCGGTGTTTACACTGTGCGCACACCACCTACACCAAGCTAAAACCGTTATTGCTCCTGTTGGTAAAGTACAGTGCTGACTAGAGAGAGAGAGAGAGAGTAAAGATGGAGATATTTAGTTTATAGATTGTGGTAACTAGTAAATGGACGCTTCTCACTCATTGGTTAAGTATAGATTTGTGATCCTATCAGAAAAATAAGAACCCCACACTGCGCATTACACCCGGACTTCCAAAGTACAGTCCTTAAGAGCACCAGGTCAGGCAAAACATATATAAGCAAGTTGTCCTAGTGATATTTAGATATTAATTTGTTAATAAGTGTTATTTCAAGATGTCTTGAAATCCTAATCCTCAATCCACTTACTAAAAAGGTAATTTTAGTTTGATGTAAATAGGTGAGTGCAAAATACAAGTATAGCTCAACCCCGTTATAACGCTATCTGCTACAACGCGGATCCACTTATAACGTGGGCTGAGCGCACCTCCGTTTTTTAAAAAACTAAGTTGCATATTTTTTTTTAATACAAATATTCAATGCTTTTTTGCCAACAGACAGACATAGGGAGAGACACAAATTGGGGGAGACACACACACAGTATAGAGGGGGGATGTGTTAATTATAATTACTGTATTACTATTATTATTATTGGTAGTAGTAGTACAAAGGAAACAACTTTACCGATGTCATTAAAAAAAATCAGCCCAGGGCTTTTAATGAAAGTGCTCATTTAATTAATGTAATAACAGGCCGGTAATATACAGTGTGACAAGAGGGAGAAATCCTAAAAGATATTACCCCCCCTCCCCTCCTTACATAATACAGTGTAACAAGAGGGAAACCCTACAAGGTATTACACACACACACACACACACACACACACCCTCTATTATATATTCTATTGCATTTCCCAGTACTGTACTTATCATAAAAAATATTATCTACATTATCTTCCACGGGGATATTATTTCAGTTTAAATCCCACAATTAGGAAGCTCATTTGTTTTTGCCTTAGTTGTGTTTCAGAGGCTTAATACAGTACAGTACATCGAGTGGCCATTAACAAACCATTTTGTATTTTAACATGTTTCTTTTTGTGTTTGTTGCACTCTGTCTATGAAGCTTAAATCTGCAATCATGCAATAAATGTGTTGTACTGAATGTTCACTGCATGTTCGTCCTGTAACACAGTTTATAGATAGTGCCCAATGCTATCAAACAACAAAATATGTACGTAAACTTTATTCAGTGTCTGCTTAGCAACATAGAGTTAAAGCATTTGACATCCTTCTCCACTCAGACAACTTAATATTTGTTTTATTATTTAAGACACCTAGTACAGTAGCTTTACAATGTTTGCTCCAGAAGTCTGTTTACAGATAGCATACATTGTACAGAATGAAGAAATACTGTATGTACTACAGTATTTACACTTGAGGCTAACTTCTAACAGGAGCATTATTCCCAAGTTCCAGTAATCAGAGCTACATTATAAAGCAATGTTTTGGAAAATGAACAATGGCTTCCCAAAAATATATGATTATGTAACCATATCACTCTGACATCTTTACTTGAAGGGGCTCGATATACTGTGCCTAAAAATAAAATGAGGCTTAGCAGGTCAAGCTGCACCAATGCTGTCTACAATTGTCCGAATAGTACTGTAGTTGGAAATGGAATGTAGTTGGTAACCAATTTACCTTGTATTGTGCTGCCTTCTAACTCACATCTGACAAGGAATGAGTAGGCGGAACTTCTGTTTTAAAGCCCATTATCCACTTTGGGTCTTGCACCCCCAAAAATTAACATGATGCACTATAGTGATGTTGATTATAATAGCTTGATTTATAGCAGGGATAGAAAAATCCTGGATGCCCGGACGGCTAGAAATGTAATCCTGGCACCTATGTTATGGCGCAGTGCTGACTGACCTTTCAGTAAAAGCCAGGACTGGCAACAGCAAAACCTATCCTGCTATGCCAGCGAGACCAAGCTAGACTGCGTAGGTCTATCAGCCCTGCACTGCTTAGTCTGCCATACAGGGGGAAGGGGTTGTAGATCGGCAAACAAGTAGGAGCGAGTAGAGGGAGCAAAGCACTCTAGGGCTGCCCTCTGACAGTGTGGCAGGAGTGTGTGCCTGTGTGTGTGTCTGTCAATGTAAAATACACACACTGTGCAGCAGCCTTCACCCCCTGCCGCTCAGCAAAACTCTGGCTCCTGAAAATTCTGCCTGGTTCCGAAATGATGTATATTTGTTTCCACCCTGATCTATAGCATATACTCACTGATAGGACTCTACTAGTAATTACAGCTACTGTAATTTGGTGCATGTATCAATATCTAAAGTAGTTTCATTTGCAAAACACACACCCCCCCAGCACCACCACTCCTCCCCCCTCCCCCCCAGACACCCGCGGCTCTGACCTGCATTTAGGACCTTCTTGTCTTTCTCTCCCACCGGAGCCTCGTCCTGCTAACTCCCCCTCCCTCCCCCTGGGTAACCCAGACTGGGCCACGACGCGCAGGACAGACCAGTTCAGGTGAGGTCTCAGGCCGCAGGCTCCAGCAGGGAGGAAGAACAGGGGTGTCATGGGCGGTATAGGGGCAGGAGAGAGCGGGGCCTAATGGGGCAGCGTGGGTGGTATGGGACAGCATAATAAGGCTGCGTCCACACTGCTGCTGAGAGCGGTGACATCACCAACACCCCAAGCATGAGCGTAGGGTGTCCTGCATAATTTTGCAAGCACTAGCGGGGGGCGTGGATTGGTGCTATTTTTGTGTTGTTGTGTGTGTGTGTGTGCATTTACTGATGCTGAGCGCGCTTCAAAGTCAATTTTGTCTGTCTCCCCAAGCACCAAGCTTGAGAGAGCGTACATGCACAAACACAATCATTTTGGGAAGGCATTTATCCATCTCTTTGCTACCTCCCTTCCCTCTCCCCCCCCCCCTTTTTTTCCTTCCCCTCCTTTTTTTTCCTTCTCCCATTTGCCTTTTATTCTCCCTGCTCTTTGGTTTCCTGTCCCCAGTGTCATCCAAACTCCTACCTACAGTATTGTTTGTTTGTTTTTTTCCCCGTTTTCAATGTTGTGTTTTCACTTTTTTTTTTTACATTATTTCTGTACATTCATAGTATGATTGATATAGTGGCAGCCTACCCTTTCCCTTGCAGAGGATTGCAGCGAAGCAGGTGGCCAGAGTAGGAGAGCAGGACCACAGCACTATTGTAGAGCAGACAACGGAAGGAGGGGCGTTTGACATCACATGGCCGCCACCTGCACTATCCTGTTCGGCCTTCTGCGCACATCTTCGGCTGCCCGCCCACGCAGCTTCATGGCCGCCCGCGAACTGCTTTTTCGCCCTCCCACACACAGCGTCTGCCGGCCTGCTCACACCAGGTTTTGCCAAACGCCGACTGCGCCCCCCCTAAATAATCTTGCGCCCCCCAGTTTGTGCCCCGCTGCATTCAGTCACAACACACACACACAATCACAACACAGACACAGCACACATACTCAACCACAACACACACAGACACAACATACACACACACACAGACACAACACACACAATCACAACCAACACACACAACACACTTAATTACAACCAACAGACACAACCCACACACAATCACAACCAGCACAGACATAACACACACACACAGACAACACACACACTCACACAAAACTCAATCACAACCAACACAGACACAACACACACTCATTCACAACACACACACTTTCCCCTGGGGGGGGGGATAGTAAGTCACAAGCATACTCCTACTTCAGTCCCGTAGCTGCTGCACACAGACAGGAGGAGTTGTCTGTGTGCAGAGAGAAGCCCTGCCCCGCAGCAAGGCCCCGTCCCTGCAGCAAGCCACAGAGAAGCAAGTGCGCCCCCCAGTTTGCGCACCCCTGCCCTATATGACCTTCAGGTGCATCCAGCCGACAAAAGGGGATGGCAAGTCACTCCATGATAGGACCATAGAGTATCTCCACATAGCTGCCAGAGCGATAGGCTCCCAGCTGCTTTTAACTCAGGAGCACTAAGCTATGTTAGGGGAATAGGGTGTGTAGTCTCAAACATGAGAGCACCCTGACAATGGGTCCCCGTGGAAGTGGGAGCATCAACATTCATTTAGGCAAATGTATTGCCATGATGTGACAACAAAGCAAAGAATTGTGCCTCTGTGGGGATGTTGTGTGAGCATCCTAAAGAAGAAGTTGCATTGTTGATCTGTTATAATAAAGTTACAGAAAAGTTCCTGGTGCCCTCTTTCTTTCAATTGGTCATCAGTCTGCACGGATGCCAACCCCTGAGAGTATAAGGTAACAAGAGTCCCTGAGAATCACCTACACTTTAATGCACCATCAAACAGACATTGGGATACTTTGGTGTGGACCCTCTTCTGTTGGCCGGGGGAAAGGGTATTACATATGGATATAAAAGGGTTTACCCAAGTGTTTATTACCAAGATGTACTGTATCTCCAGTGATCAGTCAAATGTGTTCACTTAAGCAAGGGGCACAACCTACTCTTGTGGGTGTACTTAACTATTTATAGGTGCCATCAAATTTTTGTGCAAAAATACCTTACAGAATGCAATACGGGCTCAGCATATGAATTTTAGTTCTCATAAAGATACATACCTGATGTTTCTTCCCAAGATTTTATAACTAGTTCTTCCAAAGATTCCACAAACTTTCTCCAGGCGTCGTCAAATACTTCTGCAGCTACTGCGTCTTTGATACAGGCATCAGGGGAGACAGGAGGAATGCCCCGTTTATTCCTCTTTCGGTGAAGCTGAGCTTTCTTTTCATCCAACCCCTCATCATCACTGATCATTTAAAGCAAATTCAGATTTATTACCCCAAAATACGAGTTCACCATACAGACAGCAACATGAATAAATGTTTGCAGGAGAGCTCAAAATATTAACTACAGTAGATTCCCGCATAAATCAGGAGCAGATAACAAACTCTGGTCAAAATTACTTCCCATTATAAATTATTTCTAAATAGAAACTTATATAGAGCTCTAGTGAAATGGTCTGACCTATAAAAAGCATTCGGTCTATCCTGAGAAGTCAGTAAAGTGACACAAGATAGTCCTTTGTCTGAAGTATTGATACATGTCTATTTTTTTGTGGGTGTGGGGGGGGGGAGAAGAGGTTGGCCTTCAAACATACTTTAACCAACTAGACATATTACTCATTAGTACATTTTGGTCCTACAGTATATGGGACTGTGCCTTTAAGGTGCAAACACATAAATGTACTTAACCTTTCTGGCACTGTGAATACTAGAGCCCTAGGACTATTGAGGAGGAAAAATATACAACATGATTTATTATTTGTCTATCCCAGTGTTTTTCAACCCGGCTTCGGCTGGCATTCCTAAAGGGTTCCGTGCAATTTCCATGTCAGACCGACTAGGCGACGGAGGGGACACACAAGTTAGGCCCAGCCAGAAGTCACATCCAACTTCCTATATTGACCGCCTTGTTGGGGCCTCCTGCGTCACCAGCTGGGCACTGACCAGAGGATGTTGTGAGTAAAACAAGGGGGTTGGGAGGATGTTGAGTAAAACCGGAGAGAGAGGGAAGGTGTTGTGAGTAAATACAGGGGGAGGGGGCCATGTGTATGGGTAAAAACATTGTGGGTTTATAAATCAGTAAAGCATTTGAATGAGAGAGGCAACTTTGTAATAACAAGTGTGACGGAGTCACTAACTCGGTATGCTGAAGTGAGGGGTGTGTGTGATTCCAGCATACAAATAGTTAACCTCCTCCTGGGGATGCTAAATGCACCTGCAATCAATCAGGCTGGACTCTTGAATCAGCAGGAGATTTATAAGGCAGGAAGTTGCTAGAGACAGAGAGTTAGTTTTTCCCCAGGAGGGTAGAGAGGCTTCTCCCAACCAGGAGGGACCCTGTTGTTCTGGAACCTAGGACTGCAGGAAACAAGACTGCGGGGTCCAGCTGTGACTCCCCCCCCCCCCCCAGGATAAAGATTGCTACGGGCTGGACAAAGCCTGCTCCCCGGAACCAGCGTTCCTGGCTTGCTGCAGGAGCTACACGGAGACCAAGGGAGGGAATCCCCTGCAACGCCAGATAAGAACTTTATATCTTTCATTTACATAAGGACTGTTATATCTTTTTGGACTGGTGTATTGCAGCATAGGTTTTTGGGCTGATAACCATCTTAGTTGGCAGTCCTGCTAGAAAGGGCCACAATTCTGTTTAGTCAGTCTCCTATGAAGAAGTAGGCGTTTATTTTATGATTTATTTTGCCTTAAAGGGATGGTGTATCCATTCTTTAGTGATATTTGTTGATAATAAAACCACTATAGTTAAGCCTAACACCGTGTTTGACGTCTTACTGACCCTGCCGCGAGGCCATCCTGCCACACAAGCAACAACATCTTGTGGAGCACAGCGTCTTCCTGACTGTATCACGGCAACTCCTCCTGCCTCATTACTAGGCATCATCTCTGAATTTCCTTCTTGATAACACTGTCCGATATAAGAGACCTTCTATAAATGTACGATTTTATACAGTGCACATATCTCAGCAAACATGTTAAGAAGAAATGTGCATCTTGTGTTTTCATGTATTATTTATGTTCAGAATATTGTGATATTTACTGCTCTTTGCTGTCATAGGCAAGATACTCCTCAATACTGCCATCCACATCATAGATCTCTTCCTCAAGGAATGAATAGGCAGACGAGTCAGAAATCAAAGAAGTTCCACTGGACTCTAAAGCTTTTTGCAATGGAGAAGCTGTGGGAACAAGTTTTGACCCTGAAATGCTGAGCCTATAGACAAAAAAAAAAAAGAACAACAAATGATTGAATTGCTTTAACGTGAGACATAATACATTCAAAAAAGCAAAAATAATAATCCGACCTATGACAATGTGACAGTATTAAAGGAGCAGTCCTTTCGGCTATGCTTTTTTATTTTTTTTTAAATAGGTTTGAAGCCGGGGGCCCTGGTGCTGAACCACATTGATTTCAGCTCTAGGGACCTCCAGCTTCCCGAGATACGTACCTCCATGTTGGATGTCGGTAGGAGCCTTGGCTGGGTTCACAATATGGCGGTTTAAAAATCGTGCATCATACGCACCAAAAGGAAGCCATGTGGCCCATGTGACGGGACATTTAAAATTGCAAAGTAACCCAAAACATGAATACTTTGAGGCCGATGCATCAAACAAAAACATCTGCACCAGTTGAATCAAAACAAAAAAAACCTATTGTTTTGAATTAGAGTTTATTCTCATGTTATGTCCAGTGCTCTATCTTTGCCCCACAATTGCACCCCTTTTGCCTTCAAATGTAAATTATTACATTCTTATGAATTTCTGGGGGGAAAAACAGGTGATACGCCGGATAAAGGATGCATCATGTGAACTTTACATTTGTTTGGAAAGGCAATGCTAGTATACAGATGTAAGTCATTAATGTGTTACTGCGGGCGCAAGTTTGAACGTGTTATCCTGCAATTGCAATTAAATTGATCAGCGAGGTGCAAAATTGGGTGCTTTTGCTAACTAACTGCGCTATGTCTGCTACATCTGTACTAATAATGTGATCATACCCATCATATTGTATCTTGCATAGCAATGACAATGTGTACAGAGCTGTACATAGAATTTAGTCACTTCCACAAAAAGCCCAAGGTCACAAGTCATTGGTCACAAGGTGAGCGAACTCCAAGATTAAAATCCGGTTGACCCGCTTCAATCAGGCAGTGTTCTTACCATTAGGCTTCCTCTTTAGTGTTGATATTTAAATACAGTTTTTAAAATATTAACACTACTTACTGTTCTAGATCCCCGCTGCTCTCTGCAATACTAGGCAAAGATCCTGTGTAGACAGAGCTGGGAGTCGTACTCTGAAAATGCTGGAAGCCTTCGTCCTTTGGAAAGATGAGTTGTTTGCCTAATATTCTAAAAGGCAAAGGCATAGGTGAAAAGGTGAAAAATAAAGTAAGATTCTGTCCTTCAAATTATGTACTTGTTACATCCTCTAATTCATAACTTTATTTCTAAAAAAAATAATAATAATTCAGACAAGCATTTCTGCTTTTTCTTTCTTTTTTTTTATATTCCTTAATTAGTATTTGTCTAAATCACATAGGTAGCAGCCTTCTTCTAAATCAGGGGTGCACAAACTATTCGCGCTGCGCCCCCCCTGCCTACTCTCCCCGGTGCCCCCCCTACCTTTCTTTCCGGCGTGCAGGGTTCATGTGACGTCACGCCATGACCCTGCGGCGTAATTTGACGCCGCGTTGCCATGGCGATGCATCGCCGAAGACCCGGCTGGCAGCAGGTAAGTAAGTTACAGAGGCCCCACGTCTCCCCCGGCATTTAATTTAAATGCCGTGGGGAAGAGTGCGGGGTCTCTGTAACCGCCCGCGCCCCCCCCAGCAAAATCTCCCGCTCCCCCGGGGGGCGCTCCCTCCAGTTTGCACACCGCTGTTCTAAATCATGCCTTACTATATTATATTATTACTTTATCATTTATATTTAAAATAGTCACATATAATGTAAATTCAGTGTTTGCAATATGAACAAAAAAAATGTACTGATGCATTACAGATATTTCTTTTTTATTCACTACAGAATAATTACCACTTTGACATTCCCTTCTAAAATGATACAATACAATCAGTGCTCTCTTGAAGCCCCAAATTACGTAACTGTTTATTATTTTACGTGAGAACATTGAAACCATTCACAACTATGCAAAGGTTGACCCAAGAATGCACTGATGGCCTGAAAATAAATGTTCATACTTCCCTTAACAATATAATAATTCATTGTTTTTAATTAAAATTGAAAAGGTGTGTAAGCCACATATTATCATTGCACATGTATTTACATGGGCTATTTTTAAGATAACATAGCGTTACAATGAAATTATATGATATTACCGTAACACCAATGCGCTTAGTAATTTCATGTTATTTCATGTTATTTTGCATATCACTAGCTACAGTATGTGGATATCATGTTAAGTCAGGGGGGGAAGTGTTTGTTCCTGTTTCAGGTTCCCTGATTTAACAGCGTTTAGTGGATCTACGCCTATGTGAGGCAGTGAGGTGCTTTGTGACTCCAGTAATAGCCAGCTGATTAAACAACGACAGCAATAAGATTGCAAGACAGTGTTCTACCAATAGCAAAGCTAGTCTTTGTTATATACACAGGCCATAAAAACATTTCTAATTTTTGACAAAGAAGCAGTGTGCATCACACATTCTGAGGCCCATATTAGTCACCAGGGGAAAGCTATTAAGTCGGTGTATCCTGATTTCCATTTTAAATAATGGTTGCAAGCCGACGTATTTCATTGATTTATTCACATCAGATTATTTGCACTAGGAAGGAATTATGAACTGGAGAGAGTTGGTTAAACGTTAATAGTTACCGTTGACCTAGTTGATTGTGTAACTATAAAACGATAAAAGCATGTGTTTTCAGAAAGTATGTCAATCACACGTATAATAAAATGTGGCCACAATATTAAATGCAGAAAAGTTAGCCAGCCATGTTCACTAAGCCAAACATATATATCCTGCCCAGGACACATGTGCCCTTTAAACTTAAAATAAATCATGAGACCAGACAGTAGTTTATGGAAATGGTGGTAAAGGCAACAGTTTTAGTAATTTAACATTCATCTTTAATAATAAAATATAAACCAACATTGGCTTTCCTGCTATAAAAGGTAACCAACGAGATATATGAATATCGTACCAAATATTTCTCTGCCTCCCAGCCAAGAGCTTAAATGTATCACACCAAAACTTTAACATAACCGCCACCCTGAAGCCATTTGAAACATCAAATTGGCTCTGGAGGTCCCACAAGTTGAAGGCCCCGTCAATATCTCCTTGTAAACCAATATTACAAATATCCATACCATTGGACGGTAAATGAATGAAGTCATTCTTGTAAAGCTCTCTACCACCATTCTCCAAATCCATGTGATGAATAGAAAAACTATTTCAAGATTTAACATAAACAGAAATAGCCTTGATTAGCTTTATCCTACCTCTCTCTTGAGAGGTTTTAAATTCTAAAAAAAAAAAAAAACAATCCAATTACTTAATGTCTAAGAAATTGCAAAGTGCCAGAGACATCTGCACCACATTTCTTTTGATTTGATGCATTACCTTCATATAAATGATGCATATTTTCTAAAACATTCCCACCCACATGAATGACAGATATCCTGATCTCCTACCTACAGTGTGCTTTTTGGCTAACAACCAAGGGAGAATTTCACCCCATCTTAAACCTTATCGGCCTAACCAAACAACACTACCTCTGACCTCCAAAGCCTGTGTCCCCCTGGTCCCTCCCCTCCGTTCACTTGGTTCCTCGTTGGTTCCGCTTACCCCGCTTTGGTTGGGAAAGAGTGTCGTTGGTCAGGGAAGCTGCAGGAGTGAGGTGGGGAGTATGGAGAGGCGAGTGAGTCGCCCGCGGTCCGCGGTGGCTCCCATTGCGGGGTGCCGCCATGTTGTGAGTGAGCGCACATGCACAGTATGTTTAGCGCATGTGCAATGGCTCAAACGTTGCGATGGCCATGTTGGTTCACCATGCGCATGCGCAGTGGACATCCTGAAGCGATGGCCATGTTGGTTCACTTTGTGCATGTGCAGTGGACATCCTGAAGTGGCGGCCATTACAAACAGAGGTTAATAGGGGAACAACAACTCCCAAGAACTCCTGGGGCAGCCGGATGACATAGCACAGCTCAGCCAATAGGGCTCCCGTATTTAGGACAGTTAGGACAGTTAGGCAGTTGGAGCCAGGACAGAGAAAGGGAAAGTAGGGTCTGGGTGTCAGTGGCATCCAGACTAGGTTAGTTTACCCTTTAGGTCCGAGATAGGCCCCACTCACATATCAGATCGTGGCTGCTACAGGGAAACCCATAAGCTAGGGAGATTTGCCCAGTATGTGCATATAGTTAGCGGACAGTGCTAGTGAAGACGCCGCACGGTGACTTGCGGCCTAGTACTATCATAGGCTCTCAAAGGTGAGACCCACCTACTGGAGTTCACCTCAGGCAGAGGTGGACGCCTTCATGGACAACGACATTACTCGATCATCAGGATCCCTGTTGCTAGTCAGCCGCACCGGGTGCGGGAGTACTCAGCAGGTACCTCAACTAAAGTGAACCAACGGATCACGGGTAGCGCTACCATACACATTTTTGGGTGGGCGTTGACATTGGGGTAACAGGACATCAGGGTATTGGTGCCTGTAACAGGGGAGTTATCCCTGTTCAGGTAATGTGCCTCTAATCCAGCAGTGTGGTGGTTAACTGCTGGTAGTCAATTATCCAACACCACCTGCCTGATTAGCTTCTTAGAAAAGCCTGTCTTTTGAGACAGGAAGGGAGATTGCCCCTTACTCTCACAACTTGTGAGACTGACATGGGGACAGACGTCTTGAGTCTACCAGAAGAGGCTGCTTGCAAGACACAGGGGAAACTTCTAAACCTGAATGCTGACAAACCCTGAGGAAAAGGAAGCAACCAGGAACAGAGAAGATTTTCCCTCCAAACCACAAGGAACAGATAAGACTTTCATTTATAAGACTTTTTATATCTGCTCATTTCATGATATATGTTTGGGGCTGGTAGACATGCTTATCTAAAGGGAATTGTGGACTGCATAGTATTTCACTAGAAATACTCCCAAGTGAATAGAAGCTTTGTTTACCCCTATTTGGATGGTTTCCTGATGTTAAGGAAACAGGCGCAATAAAAGCCTTATTTAATTTAACCATAACAGTCTCCCTTGCATACCTCTGTGAGCGTCCGCCTACAGTGCCAAACACCCTTTGTACTGTGGGGACACTCATTTGGTGTATGGGGGTTGGGAGTGTTATATATTGTGTGGTAGAGGTATAAAATATATGTGTTCAGTAAAGCTGTTATTACATAATTGTGGTGGGATTATTTCTAGTGGATTATTTCAGTGGATCATCCCAGAGGCGGTGTCTCAGGACTTCTGGCAGACAGACAGGTAACAACAGTACCGGTAGTCCCTTTAGACAGGGGGAAAGAGGACTACACAAGGTACTCAAGGTCTAAGAAATTTCAAATCGCCAGAAACATGTGCACCACATATCTATTGATTTGATGCATTACCTTCATATAAATGATGCATATTTCTAAAACATTCCCACCCACATGAATGACAGATATACTGATCTCCTACCTACAGTGTTCTTTTTGGCTAACAACCAAGGGAGAATTTCACCCCATCTTAAACCTTATCGGCCCAACCAAACAACACTACCTCTGACCTCCAAACCCAGATGGGAACCATAAGGATGAATTAAGGCTCATTTACCGCCCAATTCACAAAGGCATTTCCCAAAATCGAGATTACTTTCTTATTATTACCTGTTCCCCTGAACCCAATCTCGCTGCCCCTATTCTAAAAGAGTATGAACCATAATCAGCTGCATTAAAACTCAACCTTAATAAACATCACTTGAACATTTTAATACATTTTAATTTTAAGGAAGAATTAGAATCTTTATGAACCAAAAAAACGACCAAAACACTTAGGCCTTAAATTTAAATAAAGAACTAAAAGTAGACACAGGACAAACAACCTTATCATTAAAACCAATTAAACAGATACAGTGACCTTTTCCCAACTGGTCAGTTTTAAACTTCTGAAAAAATAACCTAATTTCATTAGGCACAAAAAAAAAATCTTAAACCCCCAAAACTGTCTTAGTCTAAGCTAGCAAGTCACTTATCATTAAAGCCCCCCAAAATGCTAACACAAAGGCTGACTTAAATAAAACTACTTCATAGGCTGAAAAACATAACCCTTCTAACATATAAAACAATTATTTTAATAAACCAGGTGTAACTGTCTTCCTATTATCCGTAGCATAACTACCCTTTTGATATCCTTTAACAACTTGCTTAATTAATCAACTCTTTGATAAATGTGGAAAACCATGTAACAAGAAAAAGGACATGCCCACTAAATACTTATTACAGGGGTGCCCAAACTGGGGGGTGAGCCCCCCGGGGGGACGGGACATTTTGCTGAGGGGCGTGGGCGGTTGCAGAAGTCCCATGCTCTTCCCCCAGGCATTAAATTAAATGCCAGGGGATTGTGTGAGGCCCCTGCAACACTCCACTTACCAGGATTCAGCTGGCTGTGTGACGCATCGCCATGGCAACGCGGTGTCAAATTACGCCGCGGGGTCATGTGACGTGATGTCACACGTGTCAAATGATGCCACGGGTCACATGACGTGATGTCACATGACCCCACAGCATCATTTGACGCGGATAAATGGTAGGAGGGGCGAGAGCCGGGGAAGGGAAGACAGCGGGGCGCAGCCTCAAAAGTTTGCGCTCCCCTTACTTAGTAAGAGTAGTAACAGAAATGTTATTCTGAACATTATTCAAAACAAAAAACATTACAAATTGCTAAAGAATTACCAGAGTATGTTTTACTGTTCAAAAACAAGAACCATTCCTTCCAAGCCTTACAATATATAGAGACCAAGTAGAAGGCGCCAAAGAATGCCTGACGATACTCCAAATTGCATTACCACATCCCAAAGAAACAAAAAGGGGCAAGCAATACCCTCCTTGTCCGCCTCCAGAACCAAACAATGGAATTAAGAGGGCTTGTTAGTTTGGGATTTATTTTAAAAAGATTTAATGGTCAATCTTGCATGCAGGATGACTTGATTGCTAATTGCGACTTTGAGCTATTTACAGATACGGCTAGTGTCATAGTTTTGAATGGGACTGCCAGGGACCCCCCTGTGTTAATCCGATGGGCCATTAGTCTGCCTGCAGAAATGTCACAGAAATGTTGCAGCATTACTGGGGTACTGCCCCAGATTTTCCCAGGCAAGTATTCGGATACTTGTTGCTGCATCTGTAATAGGGCACAGTCAGGACCTAAGGGATCCAGACACACAATCTCATGTTTAGATACTCGTGGCTGCATCAGTAGATGAGCATGAGCTGAGGGTATCCCATGAAGCTCCAGTAGATGTGGACGGAGCAATCTAACTGGGTCCCTAGTTGGGGATAAATATGGAATATGTATCTGTTGTTTTAAATAAAAGAGGTGGTTGTTCATTTCTCCCAAGAATTTGTATGGGATGGTTATTGGGAATGGGAGAGGGTCCAGCTCGAGGCATGGTAAGTCAAGACTTGTGACCTTGTGAATATATAATTACACGGAGAAATAAATGTCATGCTTAATACAAGTACATGCTTCAACAACAATAAAAATGATCTATCAAGTAAACAATACGGAGTTGCATGATTGTATACAGGATACTAATGCAATATATTAAAATACTGTACTTTAAGAAGATACAAAGGGATTGGTTTTTTTGTTACCTCAGATGAAGGGATCGCTTGGTCCACTCCTTGCATTCTGTTTGTAGGTTCTTGGTTTGAGAAGTCACATTACCTTCAAACAGCATTTCATCAACATCCCAGAATAAGTGATGCACTCTCTGTGTATTGGCTTTATCAAACTCCTAGCAAGCAAGGTACAGAGTAAAGCTTAGCACGATTACAGGCGACACCAGGTACATGATTAAATAACATTTTGTGTGAAAGATATATGGCTCGTTTTTTGTTTTCCTACCCGCTGAATACACACAATGGCTTAGTAACGGACGAGCACATCAAGCTGTATAGTCATTGAATTTGATTTACTGCATAATCAGTTATACAGAAATACCTTTTTTTCCAACTGCAGATCATTCAACGTGTCTATTAGAAATCAGCTATGAGGTTAAATCAAACTTCACTCAGAAAAGCAATGATTGTAAATGGAACAGTGACATACATCGTCCCTCCAGGAGTACACGGAGCTTCTTTCAGTGGACAAGCCAGTAGTGTAGCTCTGTATTCCTGACCAAGAGTTGTTTAAATCTGTTGGGGTGGTTTGTCCACTGGATAAGAGAGATGAAACGGATTCACTATAAACAAAAATATAAATACAAATTATTAAGAATTGTTACAACTGGTGCAAACTAGCACCCTCTTGGCAGAATAATTCATCCACTCTTGTGCGATGAGATGCCTAATTCTTACTTTTGCTCCTACTGTATCCCACAGTGCAAATTAGACTGCAAACTATTCGGAGATAACCTTGGCTGAAACTCACTAAAGGTTGCTAAGCTTTAGCGCAACTTAGTTGACGTTCTTTTGAGTTAATGCATGCTAACGTTTAGCACCCATTAGTGAATTTGGGCAAAAGAACCGGCTTAATGGCGGTGCCATTGATGCGACTGCACCAGGCCCTGCGTTTGCAGGGGCCCTGCACTCTCACCCGGTACCACACCTGTGGAGCGGGAGGGGAAGTAGCGATTGGGGGAGCCCAGCCAGGCAGAAATCACAGAAACCAGGTCTGACTTCGGGGGGAGGGTCCAACTTCCGTGGCAGGGGTGGGCTCCCTCCAGCGCTGTTGGGGGGGGGCTCCAGAGAGAGTAAGAGCTCTCGCACTCAGTTTGCAAGCCGGTCCTGCCCTGTACCAAATTGCATCTTTGTAGTTTAAAGGGCGAACTTGAGGGAAAGAGGGGGGAGGGGGAAGGGAAGGAGAGTACCCTCGCAACTGCTAAACAGTAGGGTCTGTGGTGCTGCTATCTGGGGTAAACATGAACTAATACTAGGGGAGAGAAAGAACCCCAATGGAGAGCACTCAAACAGATGCACAATATACAATAGACAGGGGAGGAGGTGTGTGCCGTGGTATGAGGAGTGAATGGGTTAAAAACAGTTTATTGGAGTCGTAACTCATCTAAAATAGGTGGGACGCTAAGTACCAGAGTATTTGGGACTCAAAATGAGCCAAAAAAGCGCAGCGAAAGTAAAATGTACAAGGTATCATGTGTAAAGTGTGGGCTACTCCCCTTGATGATATGTGCAGGGTAGAGCCAGATGTAATAAACACCCACTGGGGACTGTAACTGGTAGTATCAAGTCACAGATACAGCCACCTTTCCCGGTCAAATGGCTCACATAAAGGTAATGGTGAGTGGTGTTATATATATCAATACCTAGGGTATATCAAGGTAGGTACACCAGGTAAGTATCCGCACTGGTATACAAATATAAGGACCGTTACTATCACCTGTGGTAGGGCAATCCAGATAGATCAATCACTGCTGTATTCCCTAGGAGGTGCTGCTATAGAGAGGCATCATAACAGTATTAAAGAGCTAACACTCACTCAATATACTGTGCCCTAAAGCAGCAGATACCCTGAGGGGGTCTGCTCAATTCAGACCTGACAAATAGCAGCTGCTCCAGTGGGTAGAAAAACTACCAGCAGTGACGTCATAACGTCAAGGGGGCGGGACATACGCTCGTGTCGGAGCGAGTCCTGTCCTGTACTAGCTCCCTCACAGGGGGTTAGACATAAGCATTTAGCTTGCTACTAGTTCTTTTCAGGCAGAAATCGTGGTGATATCGGGCACACTAAGCATTAGCAAATGTGTGCATAGCTACACAGCAGTCCCACGTTCCTGTCATTTTTTATTCTACCAGCTCCTCATGTTGTTTTTATTGGTTCAAAGTGTAAGTAGACACTACGTGTGTGCTACTATTATTTCTACCCACTGGAGCAGCTGCTATTTGTCAGGTCTGAATTGAGCAGACCCCCTCAGGGTATCTGCTTTAGGGCACAGTATATTGAGTGAGTGTTAGCTCTTTAATACTGTTATGATGCCTCTCTATAGCAGCACCTCCTAGGGAATACAGCAGTGATTGATCTATCTGGATTGCCCTACCACAGGTGATAGTAACGGTCCTTATATTTATATACCAGTGCGGATACTTACCTGGTGTACCTACCTTGATATACCCTAGGTATTGATATATATAACACCACTCACCATTACCTTTATGTGAGCCATTTGACCGGGAAAGGTGGCTGTATCTGTGACTTGATACTACCAGTTACAGACCCCAGTGGGTGTTTATTACATCTGGCTCTACCCTGCACATATCATCAAGGGGAGTAGCCCACACTTTACACATGATACCTGGTACATTTTACTTTCGCTGCGCTTTTTTGGCTCATTTTGAGTCCCAAATACTCTGGTACTTAGCGTCCCACCTATTTTAGATGAGTTACGACTCCAATAAACTGTTTTTAACCCATTCACTCCTCATACCACGGCACACACCTCCTCCCCTGTCTATTGTATATTGTGCATCTGTTTGAGTGCTCTCCATTGGGGTTCTTTCTCTCCCTAGTATTAGTTTAAAGGGCAGCATTTCTTGCAAGTGGCATGTTCAAAAAGTTCTCTTTAGCTATAAGATTGTTTGCAAACCGTTATTAACCCAGGGTTTTTTCCTTTGGATACTTTGTGTGGCCAATGATGGAAGCAGAACTAGTTTAATGAAGTAATTAAAAAAAACAATACACAACCAAATATCATTCAAACTAAAGAGACCCAAAGAAAAGAAAAACGGACTCATTTAAATACAAAAAAACAAGCAAATGTGTGACCATTGAGATTAATGCTGGCTATGTTGCACTGGGTGTGTAGATACTGTAGTTGGCATGCTTGTAACATAAATGAATGCATATATTTTTGGTCCAATGTAAAATAATTCAGCATCTGCAATTTCCTGAACAGATCTTTGTCATTGTTGCAAAAACTCTGCAATACATCATAATACAAAATGGCAAAAACTGCGACCGTGCATATTCAGTAACTGAACTCTGGGAAAACGGCAAAAGGGGGCCATTTTAATTCGGCAAAGGCTACTACAGAGGAGAACACTCAACCTCCGGAAAGTCTGTAAGTTTACAAATAAAACGACCACATTAAGAAGGCGGTAGTTTTTACATCTGTTTGAACATGTATTTCTTGTTACCACATGTACAATAGTAAGTAGGTACACCTGCAGTTTGACGATTATTTGTTTAACTATGTCAGTGACCGAGCTCAATAATGAATTGGTGTAGGTCCCTCTAGTACTAAGTAGTCAACTTTAAAATGCATATCCGTCTATAGAAAGAACACATAACAGAAACATTTATTATCATCACTCATCAGCCCTCGTATCTCTAATATCCCTGTTAACTATCAGCAGAGTATGTTCTTGAATAAAATGTCCCATTACTTTATTATTAGCAGCTCTGGTTATCACATGGTGGCCGTTAGATATTTGGGAGAACAGAATACATACCATGTGTAATGATGGATGGCTTCCTGTACAGGTCTTGTAAAATGTACTGGGAGAGAGTCACCTCCATTCTCTGAAATATAATGACCTGTGTTTGCTCGGGATAAGCCCTTCCTAAAATACAATACAAAAAAAGCATTGCCATGTTATGCCTATTAAATGTAGAAGCTGTGGAAACAAGTACAGTTAAAAATCCAGAAGAGCATTATATGGGGATCTTAGAGAAGAACAACACTGCATGATTCCTGAAAAGATCTGACACAACATATAAACTCTTTGGCTTAAAGCATGGGTACGACTTGTATTTAATTATCTTTACATTCCTCTTTGAACGCTGATAGCATGAGTACCCCACCAGTTAACTTACTCAGTATGAAAAATGCGGTGAAGAAATATGTGTTGCATCTGTCATTAAAGAAGATATAAATGTTTAATATTTTCAGATTTACCCAATAAACCTTTCTACATTATTGCGATTTCTGTAACACACTTTCCTCTTTTACACACAGATCCAGAACACAAGTCAGATTAAAGGTCATTTGGTATTATCCATGATTCTTGGGCATTATAAAGCTATTATACATAAGTTATTAGATGAGAAAAAAAGTCTGAGAAAAAGGTGTCGCATCGATGAATGCTCTGACATAACTGTAGCTTAAGATACATTGCAGCCAATGTAATTGTGCATTAAAGGGGAAATTGGATCTATGTAACCCCCAAATAAATTCTCAATATTTTACATAGTTTCATCTCCAAACCAAAATGAAAATCTAAACAATTAATTTATTGTTTTATACTTTAGTTTCTTCAATGGACCATCAATTTGTATCCCTCACTGTGATCAAGCACTGCTTGGAAAATTGTGATCTCCATCAAAATACTGTATCTATTAGAAAAACAATAGTATCAGATTTGAACCATTATGGCATTGCAATTATTGCTCTGGTTTGAAAAGGCAATCGTTCTTTTTAGAGAAACTGTACAAATGAACTCTTTGGCTCAATTATTAACAAACAGCTTATCATTGAAACTGCTAGAACGGTTAATAATTGTTCTCTGTAAAGCCAAGTCCTTGAGTAACAGGTTAACCAAATCATTGTTCAAAGTCTTCTAAACTTTTTCTTAACTGAAAGGTTTTGCTGACATTTATGGGTCTACGTATAAGAGCACCTTTATGGCCAAAATTAATTAAAAATTAAAAGAGAGGCATTTTTTTCTCATCTTGTACTACATACATTGCTCTAGTTTTGCGCACCATTGTGTGGTTTGGAAGTGTTAATAGGAAGAGGTAGAGAAAAGAGAAATGATGCATGTATTATAGTAAGGTATGTTAAATTGTAAATCTCTCTACATTATTGTATGCCCTTGACATCACAAATCTTCAGGAGATCTGATGTGGCACAAACCTACCTGACTAACTCTTCTCACACATTTACAACCACCTGAATCCACACTGCTTATTTTGTGGAGGGAGGGTGACACTCTTCTGGTCTCCTGCCTCTTTCAAAAGCAATTACTTTTATACACACTACTTTGGTCTCTGAAGTGAGAAACATGCTTGCAGCATGGCTGGAATGTCCCCTTTGCCTCTCAGCCACTGCTCTATGTTTGGCATTGAGATGGGAACATTGTTCTGTGCGTTCATAACCCATTCAGAGTTTACATTTTGCCCTTGGTAGAGACTGACCCCTGTTAAATGTTCATTGTCAAAACTTAATAAACCGTGATTTGGGGTGATCACCTCATGATTTATCATTAACAATGAACATTTAACAGGTAGACGGTTGCTGGTAAGTTTACTGTACCTTAGTATTATGGAGTACATAGCTGCAGAATATGAGGATGTGACTTTACAAATAAGACACACACACACACACACACACACACACACACACACACACACACACACACACACACACACACACACACACACTGTATATATTAAAAACACAGAAGAGAGAAAGGCTAGTCCTCTAAAAGGAACCCTCTTAAGGACTAGTTTTTCTCTCTTCTGTGTTTTTTGTATTATATTAGCCCCTAGCATCCCCAGAGGATTTATTTATCTTCTTCCTGTTTTGTTTTTTTTTTACTTTACCTAACGTGTTAATGAGGTGATTTGATTACGGCACAATTGTGTGCGTTTGATTATATATATAATAAAGAAAGAATATCACTTGTGAGCACATTCACATGTCTTAGACAGATCTGCAACCCTGCCTTTCAACCATTATCACCTAGCATACAGTGCTCCCACTGCAGCAAGGGATTCTGGGAAATGACATGAAAATGAGCACACAATGTGTCACCTTTTGCCTGGAAAATCCATTCACATGAAGCCCATTTAAGCAAATGCATCACCGTTCACACCGCTTTTAAGCACAGAATGGGACTAGCAAAGCAAGTCAAACCACTCACAGACATGTTTCAACCTTGATGGGTATCATCAGTGTGAGGATGGTTTATACTAGCTTTGCATTATTTCTAGGCTTGGTAGATTTTTTATTTTTATATATATAGCCAAATCTATGTGAACAACTTATGCTGCTACATAGTTTTTGACAATTTCCGTGGTTAATCAATATATTCTTTTCAAAGCAAATAATAATAATTATATATATATATATATATATATATATATATATATATATATATATATATATATATATATGCACCTTAACCCTGGCTGTGCTCAAAGCTGTGACCATGCAGCAAGCTTAAGCCTATAGGGAACCATGTTAAAAATGGTTATTGAGGCAAAAAGTGACACTGTGTGCTCATTTGCATGTCATTTCCCAGAATCCCTTGCTGCAGTGGAAGTGCTGTATGCTGGGTGATGGGGAAAGGCGGGGTTGCAGACCTGCCTAAGACATGCAGATGAGCATACAGCTATATTTGCATATATATATTTGCATATATATATATATATATATATATATATATATATATATATATATATATATATATATATATATATATACACACATATATACACACACACACACACACACACACACACTGTAGCTTTTTTAGGCAATTAAACATTTGTATAATCTGTTTCAATTCACATAGACTTAAAGACACTGAAGAGGTCCATACTAGTACCCTAAGATGCAAACATTTGGCACATAATACACAGCTTTGCCTGTATTCTTATTTCCTTTTAAAGTTCCATAAAGGAGAGTTTAACAAAAGAAAGCATGAGAGGTTGGAAGTCCAATTTAATTATGAACCGTCAGTTAAGAGATAACTAAGGTGAATGTGTGCGGCTTCCTTTACAAACACAAGTCCGTGATATTGTAATCAACATATCCATAATGAATATTCAATGCGACCTGCACATGGGTTCAAAGTTCCACTGCTTCACAACCATACCTTAATAGAAGTCTGTCCTGTTGGAAACAGGACTTTGCAATTCATGCTACAAAATAATATCAGGTCGCCGAGCACAACCTCATTTGTCAATGTTTTACCCTTGTATAACCAGCTCATATTATCTATGATTGTTAAATATTCAGGTACGCCATAATTAGTTTTCTGTCTCTTGATAACAATATAGCAAACACTGCACAGTCCTAAAAGCAGCGCAATCAAGACATGCAAAGAAATGATTAAGAATGCTATTGGTTTCAAAGTGTCTAGAGATGTTAATAATATATAGAAGCTATATTCAGTTATTAATTAAGAAAGCAAGCACACCCGAGAATCAACAAAGGTGAGAATTGAAAAGGTGTAAAGTTGTCCAGATGTTGCACTCTGGTTTGTACAATAAAGTCATATTAAATGACACCGTAAGAATGAAATGTAATATTCAAGTGTGATGTAAAATGAATAGGAGTACATAAGAAGGATCTGTTTCTTGATGTAATCATTTAAGCAGCTGTTTGTACCACACCATCTTGAGAACATTTCAACCTAGCATCAAATAACCTTTGTCTAGTTCTGTCTTCTAAAGTCTTTAATATCTCTACCTTCTAATGTATAACATTTCTCATTAACCTCGCCTAACCATGTTTGATCCAGGTTGTTCAAATATCATAATAAGCACAATCCATTGCTACTATCCTCCTCCTCGCTTCAAAATTCAAGCTCATTATGTTATACAGTACATAAACCTTTAAAATGTGTAACAATTGAAGAGGAGGCATCACACTAAGAACACACGAGGATCTGTAGTCTAAATAGAAAGCGCTTTCTAATAATAATATACAGTAGGGTGCAACTAGGCAATAGGAGGCATAGCAGTCTTTACCTCCAAAGGCAATTAGAGTATAGAGCAGCACACTTCAACTGGTGGCCAGCAGGCCAAATGCCACCCGCGAAGGACCTTGATGTGGCCCTTGGACTCTCTGCTTGTGCTAATTTCATTCTTGATTCCTAGGCAGCTAAGTGCAGTTTTTTCACATTGAAACTCACGTGTCAGTTAAGCTAATGTAAATATATATGGAAAAGATTTTATAAAAGCTTGCAAAATGTTGACATATATAATGTTTGTCTTTAAAAGAGTATGTTGCACTGCTTCCTCTCCCCCCCCACCCCCCCTGGGAGATCTGCCATTGCTACCGCTGTGTGGTGCATGGACCTTTGTTGGTTTGCAGGAGAGCTGAGGGTCCGCGATGATGTGGGGACAACAGGTCAGGCTTTAGGTGTAGGATGCTCAGATCTTTCTCTGTAGTGCAAGTGCCTCCATCCGCCGCAGGCTCCAGGAGTGATGGAGGCAGTCCTCACGACAGAACCAGAATATACTCCCCCTGATTGACTGCAAACTCAGGCCAGGAGTATATTGAACAGAGGTCTCTTTATTTGGCATCCACTGTCGATAGCGATGTAGGTGTTACTATGCCCAGCCTAATTTCCTCTACTCGCTTGCGTAGGGCCTCAGCCGTCTCCTCTGGAGAGAATTCCCCTTCCTCCAACCAATGGTCTATGGTGGGTCCACCAACTAATAAGAACCTGGTTCTCTGCATGGTAGAAGCATACCCCTGGAACATGGGATCCCACCACGTAAGGGTCTTTCCCGGTGAATCTACCAGTTTAGTGCTACTGGATTGTTGCGACACTGAGGACCCTCTAAAAGATCTAAAGGAGCTGTGGGATCCGACAAGAGTCAGGTATTTCCCCCTCAGAATCATCAGACCAACCCTTATTGTCCCCAAAGTCACAGTCTCTTAGATCGGTAGAAAATGTCAGTGATGTGCTATAGCTTCTACTGCGTGAAGAGGCACCCTTTGGTTCAATAACTGTGGATGTATCACCGCTAGCGCGGCCAAGTGGACTAGGCCCGGTAGCGGTGAGGCACCCCTTACCTTTTCCAGGATTCTGCTGCGGCCTACAACGAGGAGGTGTCGGGCGTGCGAGCGTGACACACTTGTGGCGGCACCGGGTGTAGACCGACTGCGGTCTGGGAACAACTGCAGTATCTGGATCTCGTGAGATCTGATCTGGGTCCTGACGTCATCAGCACAGCGGCCGAGGCGACTGATGGGAGCAGTGCGGAAACCCTTCCTATGGAGTACCGGACTATCGTCTGCTGATCTCCAAAGGTACTTCACTCAGAGTCGAAGGGATCACCGTATTACCACAACCATGGACACTACATCTACACCAGAGGTAGCTAGTGGGGATATGCCACAAAACCAGGACAGTGTTCAGGACATTTGTGAGGCCTACTTCTCCTGTCCTTTCTATCTGTACCTCCACCAAGACCCTTGATACCATCTCAGCAAAGATCTTTAGGGACCGTTGGCCCTTCCGTAGGCCCTTCCCCGCTTCACCACCCTTTTGCAAGCTGTCGGTGGGCCTGTGAGGAAGGGCTTAGTCCTTCTCCTTAGTTCTCCGCTCTAACTATTTTCTTCAATTACTGTATGTATACCATTGATACTATGAATCTATGTTTTGCAAATATCTTAAGCTGTAATTTTTGCTATATTAATAATAATAATATCATGTTCTTGTATAGCACTGCTAGTTTTACAGAGACATTTTGCAGGCACAGGTCCCTGCCGCGTGGAGCTTACAATCTATTTTTTGGTGCCTGAGGCACAGAGAGATAAAGTAACTTGCCCACAGTCAGAAGGAGCTGACCTGGGAATTGAACCAGGGTCCCCTGCTTTAAACTCAGTGCCTGTCAGTGTCTTTACTCACTGAGCCACTACTTCTCCCTTGATTATTTACTATTTACTATTTACTATTTACTATTTACTATTTACTATTTACTATTAAAGGTGACATGTTTGAGAGCATTCATGGTGTGCACTGGCATCTTCTGTAAACAATTACACATTACCCTTTAAACTTCACCTGGTTATACCGAATAACTGTTAATGCCCTTAAACACAGTGCAAATCTACTTCACAGATAGGGGCTCTACTATTGGCTTATGCTGTGGAATAAAGAAGCACAAACACCTGGAAACAGTGAATTTATAGTGACTACTTTAAAATTATATTTTCTCACGGGACAAAATGCTCTTGGGGCCGAAATACATGGAAGTTACCCTGAAAAAGCTAAATTATACAGTGCAGTATTTTGATTTTCAGATTTGTTTAAAAAGTCACACAATGTTCACATACAAGTACATTCTAAAAAAAAATAAAAAAATCGAATTTTCTTTCAGTTACCAAAGCATGATAAGCAAGAAATCACAGTGCAAGAACAAGCCTTTGATATTGATCTCTGAAAGAAGATAGATTTACGATCTGACTGGTTGGTGTAAAAGACAGCTAATGACGGCTTACACCAGATTTGATTTTAAGCTCTTTGCCCAAATGTCATTATTGTTCTGCATGAATGCTGACTAATTGTTAGCACTGCTCTTCTTGTATGACGGTACAGTATCTACAGTAGTCATTATGCTTTTTTTGCAGTTGTAATGTTAGGGAAACAATAGCTGTCTTTTACACATACCGGCCTAAGATCAATGGCAAAGGCTTGTTGCTCTGTGATTTCTTGCCGATTTAAATTGCGCTTTGGTGACTGATACAAAATAAGATGTTTTATCTACATGTACTTATATGAGAACATTGTGTAAGTTTGTAAGAAAATCTGAGAATGAAGAGACTGCACTGTATCATTTAGCCTATATTGCAGCCCAGTTCATATTGTAACTTTTAATTACGTTTTCTTTCTGAAACGTGAATGCAGTTTATTACAAGGCACCCTTTAAATGTACATCCAAATTGCACAGTATTATGTTGAAAACCTTTATGGAGGGGAGAGGGGGGAAGGATATAGGGTCTATATTCAAATTGATAATATCTAACCCTGGCCTGGCTTGGCGTTGATCATCTAAACCAGGTTCCAGTGCAGCATACAATCTCGTACTGTAGCTGTGTATACTGTCACCAAGTCTAAAGGTAAATTATACATGTACAGTACAGTATCAAATAATTTCGTAAAAAAAACTACTTGTTTCTCCATGGTTGTTACACTGTGCTAGATAACATAATATGTGACACAGTGGATTATTTTGCATGATAAACTAAACAAAATACAGTAAATGTGAAAGTTGATGAAAAAATAATCTATACAATAATTATACGAGCATTAATAATTTCCAAGCTTCAGTCAACACCACACTTTCTTGGAGTAAATATTCCAATAAGCCAGCCTAATTATTCTCATTATACCTCATAGCATTTGATAGTTTCACCCACCAATCGTCCAAACTATGATTAAATAAATAATTGAGTAGAGAAAGATCCAATCTCAATGTCAAGATTTCGGAGTGACTGGCAGCAGAGAGGACCAAGGTCACCATGAGATGTGAGCAATCTGGTTGCAGAGTGACTCACCCTATAATGACCAGATCAGGGTCTGGGAGGGGATGATGTTGATGAGGATGCTGCCGCCGCTGCCGAGATGAGTGTTTCAGTCTGCAAGACGCTGAAGTCTGAGCAGCTATATGCATTGATGGAGGCAAGTAACAGCCCAGTCAGCACAACAGGTTTGAGATCTCCAACCCAGCTGCTCATCTCTCTGTGGTTGCAGCAGTAAATGCACCTCAGATCCCAGGCAAGCACTGTCTGCCTCTGCTCACTGCCACAGGATTTAGGCGTCGGCTCCATGCAGGGCTTGAGTCTACTGTACACCAGGCTGTTTGGTGTTAGGGGGGGGAAATGGCATGTAATGCAAATTATCCTGCGGCAAGGAAGAGGTTAATTAACCCTGCCATGGCTGCTGCACCGGTCCTGTAAAGAAGTGGGAGGTGGTCTGCTGCAGATGCAAGTGCTGCGAGGTTAAATATTTCGATTACACATGTAGTGAGTGGTTAGTGATCATTACTGTATAATAATGCATGGTGGGCTTCCTGGTTTATCTGCCCTCTTGTTTCCAGTATGTGGGCTGTGTACACCCGGGACTCTGCTTAGCTGCTGCAGAGAGGGGCAAGGTCTTTATAGAAAACCTCACCCAACAGTACCTTTCGCAGCAGTTCAGGAATACCACAAGCTTGTTTTTCTGATTTCTTTTTCAGTGATCCCACCCCTTCATCTGTGATTTGTAGCCCAGCCCATTTCCATGTATAAAAGAGGCAGGCAAGAATTACGTGTAATATGCTGAGATGGGGATTGCTGTAAAGAGCAGGACTGGATCACTCTGTTAATGGCAGATTGAAGGTGGCTGGCAATGTAGGGGAAATGTTGAGATTCTTGTTGATACAGATCTCTCTAGTCAAGGTGAAGGCAGTGATAAGGATGATGTTCATGACAGGAGTGACGATTTTCAGGGAAAATATCTGATCTGCACAAGGGTCACCAATGAAAGATTCAACATAAAAAGGTCTCCCATAAAAGAAAAAGTAATACTGTTGAAAAGATCCTATAGATTTGACATCATTAAAAGATTGAACGGTCATAGATGCTGATGTATATGGATTATGTTACACATATTATTGGGTAGCTATGTCTGCAGTGACTTCCTCATGGGGATTAACCTTATTGTTTGTCAGAGGAGGGATTTTGTTTTGCCAAGTTTGATAAAAATGAGTGCGGGTTGAGAAATAAAACTGAAAACAGGATTTCACACAAAATGTCATCCTCACTCCAAAAATTGTCTAATCAAAACTTCCAACAGTTGTAGATTACATCGTGTTATGTTCCTGCCTGTGGGAAATACAATTACATTTGAGCTGCCAGTCAAGCTAACATTGTATGGCTTAAATTTTAATTTTGTGCATTTACACATGCACATACTTTTCAATTCCACGATACGTGAAAATAATAGAAGCTATGTTTGTTATTTGCCCCACCAAAAAGGCCAAACAAAGCTTTATCAATTTGCTGAAATTTTTTTCTTGATAAATGTACATGTCAAAACTTTACAAAAATTTGTTTGACTAGTTGTTGCATTTCATAGCCCAAATTTCAGACACCTTGCTAACTTTTAAATTGTTACTTGGATAGAGTTGCCTTTTAAATTTACATGAAAAATACACCTGTGAGATTTCTAAAGCTCTGTACAATCTGTTTAATTTATGAAGAACCCTTCACATCATAAACTGAACAAATCTACACGTGCCTTTTGCAAAAAGCAGTTTATTTTTAACTCATCGCTTGTCTATAATGTGTTTTCTCCAAGTCTATACATTTTTATTTTTTTATGGCTCATAAAATAACATGAAGTGTACTGTGCTCTCCTGGATTCAGGTGACTGAGACAAAACATCAGATACTATAAATATAATCCTTAAAGCTGCAGTTCAGTCTTTTTTTTTTTATTCAATAGTTTCATGTGGGCAATCTCTAATTACCTAAAAAACTGTGTAGCTGCCGGTCAATTCGTTCTCCATGTATTGATCGGCGAAATTTGGCGACATCTTTAGATATGGCATATGTTTTTCATCTGCTTCTGTCAGTCAGTGGAAGCTCATGAATATTCATGAGCACTCCTGCACTGACATGTGCAAGAGGGAGGGCAGGGCTCACAAAGGGGTGTGCCAGGGCTTGTGACAGGACATAAAGGGGCAGTGCCTTAGAAAATGGCTGTTAAAATAGAATACAAGAAAATTGGTATTTCAAAGTTGTTGTTTTTTAAAACAGAAAATGCTAAAAGTATTTTTTCTTACTACAGAACTGATTTATTAAAAAAAAACACATACAGGATATTGACTGAACTGCAGCTTTAAGTAAAAAAAAAATGGCACAACATTGTTACATATCCTTGGTTGTCATATGAAATGCACTAATAATAGGTTTTATTGTATAGCACTGACAGTGTATGCAGCAGTGTACATAGAATGTTTGCAGGAACAAGTCACTGCCCTGCAGAGTTTATAATCAATTATTTTGGTGCCTGAGGACTAAGGAGATAAAGTAACATGCCCAAGGTAATGTAGCCCCAACCCCCCGTTTACCTCCGTGGTGGGTGCGGGAAAGGGAGGATGGCTGCAGAATGACCTGGCTAGGTGGAGGCTGCTCCAGGGAGGCTGCGGGCAGTAGCAATAGTGCTCCGGAGCTCCGTGGTGCACCGAGCAAGCGGGGGCCACCATCTTGTGCGCATGCGCGTCTTACTAGAGCCAATGCGCATGCACAGAGAACCAGAGAGATTGCGGTGGTCATTAACAATGCTCCGCAGGGGACTATATGTCCCAGAAGCCCATGGGGCTGCTACACACATGGGCAGCAAGAGCCAATAGTGCCCATAGAATCACGGCCAGCCAAAAAGGATACTTTTTGGCGCGCTGAGGAGCACGCCAGTCGGAGCAGGGACAGCAAGGGGTAAGGTAGTGTCTGGGTGCAGGTGGTTCCCAGACTAGGCCAGATTCCCCCCAGGTCCCAGCTAAGCCCCGACTCACCTCAGCTTGTGGGTGCTGCAGGAAAAGCCCGTAGATAGGACTCTTCCCCATTAGCATTCAGCTAGTTAGCATTAGCACACCGATAACAGATGCCACGCGGTGTGTGCGGCCTGCGGTCTGGGACCAGACCCCAGGCATTTCTAAGAGACCCTTGAAAAGGGACACACTCCAATGGGAGCTCCCTCAGAGGTGCGCCAGACACACCAAGAGCAGCGGCTTCGTTAAGACATCCGTTGTGGGATCAAACAAATCCTTTGTCAGCGTTACCTGGTGCAGGAATGCCCAGGGAGCTAGCTACAAGTGCACCAACGGCCACATACACAGGGTTAGCGCTACTCCTCACACATTTTGGGATGGGCCTGTCTTGTGGACACGGGTGTTTAGGTGCCCAGGGCACCCTCATAACTTTGGGGGAACCTCACGGGGTGTGGAAAAGGTGGTGGGCTTACACTGTGGAGGTACTGTGTGGGTATGGCCTTGCATGGCCTTGTTGTTATATAGTATTTTGTTTATATGTCAGTAAATATGTTGTTATATTCTTTGTGGGTTTACCGACTATTGGTTCCTGTGTGGGGTTATCCTACTATGTTAGGATCTCTCTCAGGTGGAGGCTCTGTATACCAACAAAAGTGATCACGCCAGGCTTCCAGCAGTGGAGGATCAGGCCTCCTGAATGCCACTCAGGTAATGGCAGCACAGGTAGTTTCTGTAGACATGGGCAAAAGGGGACTACAGTCACAAGGAGCTCTCATAGGGCGTTGAACCAGTGCCTTTACTCACAGAGTCAGGTGCCTTTACTCACTGAGAACATACCTGTAGGCCGGGATCCATGAAGCTGAGATGTGGGACATGGCGTGGTAACTACAATGGACTTTAATAGCAGTTACCGCCGCATCGAGCTGGAGGTCCCGCATCGCGGCTTCATGACTCCCGGCCAATATGTGTTGCCCTCAATTAGAGCTAAAGTTAAAAATGCAAAATGTTTACAAGCACAACGTGCTTCAAAATTTATAATGCACAGCTGTTAAGGGTCCCCCACTCTGGTGCGTGAGACGGCCTGATACCTGCAGGAGACCCCTCTTCGCCTCCGGAGCAGGGGGACTGTGTCTGCAGAGGAAAGGCGGGAGCGCCTGCCAGGGCGGGGCCTGTTATGTCAGGAGTGGGTTAATGAAGTGTGAAGGGTGTAATAGTGTATGTGAGTTGGGTAATCACACAAAGGGTAGGGTAATGATTTGGGTGGCAGGATAATGATGTAAGAAGACAAGGTAAAGGACTGTGGCCCAGATCCACAGAGCTGTGTTAATTCCGGGCTCATAACATCTTGTTTCAATCTATAACAGATGTTATGCTCTTTCAGGTTAATGCAAATCCCCTAACATAATATGCAAACACGACAGCCGTTGGTTATCCCATTTGCATAGACTTCATGTTTTGTCTAAGTTTTATTATGGTTTAGGGTAGGAGGTTAATCGAAAGGGTTTTCGTGGTTAGGGTAGGGGATTACTTTTAGGGGTTTTAGGGTAAGGCACTTACCTTTAGTGGCAAAGAGGCCAGCGGCGACAGCTTCCGGGAGGTGGGGGTCGCAGCGAACCAGCCGCGACCAGATGTCCTAGACTGGGGCTATCAAAATGGCAATTTTAAATGTAATGTGGGCCAATAGGAAGCTGTATCGTCATCCCTTGCGGCTTCCTATTGGCCCACGTGACGCAGATCATTTAAACAGCAGAGATACCGGCACCCCAATGTACTGTAAGTATCTCGGAATACGTGGGGGCCCCTGGAGCTGAAATTGAACTAAATGATGCGTTAACATAAGTTGGCACATCGTTAAGTCAATACCAGAGCTCTGGATCTGAACCTAATGCTTTAAGGCTCATGCACATTGCGTGACACATCAGGACTGTATTATCTAAAATTAGAACACATATGAATAACTGCTCACATGATTAAAGAAGAGGACTGTTACATGTTTGATTTCTGATTTAAAGCAACAATCCTTCTGGTTTTTTTTTCTCCTCCAGAGCTACAGTACAGTATACCACACTATTGTCCACTTTGGGGTTTCCTCCCTGGTTCCCAAGATAGTTACCAGGTTTAAAGGAGCAATCCAAGCCATTTTTCTCCTTCATTTTTAAACACAAATTTGAAACCGGGGGTCTCTGGAGCTGAACCCCATTAATTTCATATCCGGTAACCCCCTTCCTTCCAGAGATACTTACCTTCGAAAGGGCAGCCGGTATCTCTCTGCAGTTATCAACTCCCTCGTCACATGGACCAATAGGGAGCCACACCTGGGGACGTCACAACTTCCTATTGCCCACAGGGCCGGGAGCTTTGAAAAGCAGCCATCTAGGGAACCCTGGAGCGACTACCGGCACACACTATGGAGGGAAGTACCTCTGGAAGCAGGGAGTCCCCGGAGCTGATATGGGGTTCAGCTCTGGAGACACCCTGCTAAAATCCTGTACTAAAAAAAATGAAGAAAAAAACAGGCTTGAAGTGTGCCTCATTAAAGCTCCCTTCTGGCAAAACCTCATGGCTGCAAAATCTTGCGGGGTCCACAGGCCACGAAGAAGCCACAACATCATCGGTTGCAGCTTCTCATGGTCCCGCCATTTAAAAGCCTTTAATTATTATTATTTTATCAAGTAATTTCACTGGTAAGTATCTCGGAAAATGGAATGATGAGGTTCAGCCCCGGAGGACCATTCTCATTTTCAACACAAAAAGGTGGTTGGTTTAACGCTAGTGTCAAAAAATAGATACACGGGCATCATTTATCAAACTCTCCCATCTTCCCAAATGGGGTAAAACTAAAAACACTGCACCAGATTTAACAAAGAAGAATCTAATAATAATAGTAGGTTTTTTTTGTTTTCTTGTATTTGAATGTTTTTCCTTAGTAAATTTGGTGCAGTTGTTTGCCCCAGTTTTGCAGCCAGGAGACTTTGATATGTAGATCCCACAGAGACATAAGGGCCTGTTCTAGTAGCTTCGATAAGTGAGTTATCGACAGTTTTGAGCACTTCTCGAGTGAGTTTGCAAGTGTAGCTATTCTGATAGCTCCGATAACATGCCAAACTTGCACGAGACCTACTTCTTCCCGCTAACACTCCCGCTCAGACTAACCGAGCGGGAGCTCAAAAAAAGCTCCAACTCGTATTTTTTTTATCAAGCTATTCTGGTACCTCCGAGATTCACATCGCGGCTGCAACTCGGACTTTCTCATCTCGCCATCAGAAGGGATGAGATCCACTAAGGTAATAAATACATTTTATTACAGGTATGTGGTGCCGTATCTCTGCAAAGTTTAAATGTGCCGGTCCCGTGACGCAGGATCTTTAAACAATGCAGGGAGATACCAGCACCCTATGCCGGGGCCTGTAACTCGGGAAGCAGGGGGTCCCAGAGACTGAAATTAATGCGGTTCAGCCCCGGGGACGCCCTGCTTTAATACTGTATTATTATTAGTGCGATCGGTATGGGATGCTCCTACTTCAGGGTTTCTGACTTGCGATATTTCTTTCTGAATATCATGATAACACATGTCAGACCGTTCGATTTGGCAGTGATTTTATTGAAGCTACTAGGATAGGCCCAGTAGACAGACAGACAGACAGAGGGTATCATCTTCCTCAATGTCACTGGAACTAAATAACAGCATGGTGCGGCTTTCTTCAAACACTGATGTAATCCTCGATTACACCATCGCCAGTGATGATGCAGAAAGTGTCAGGAGATCATACTGTATCTAAGGAAAAAATTACTTGGATAAACTGTAGTTTTCTCAGGGGAGGATGGTAGAGATGTGAGAGAGCACAAAACATCTGTGCTTATTTTTCCTCTTTCCAAGCTGCTGCAACTTTTTTTTAGTTTCATTTCAAATAATTTTATTTGTAAATCAGATAAAAAAAAAAAAAAGAAAAAGCAAACACAACTCTTCATTTTAAAGCTCTACCGCCCACAGTTGCTATGCGGTGCTATTCCTTTATGTTTTAGACACCTTCAGGTGCTTAAACACCACTTGGCTCATTCCTTTGAATGGGCTGTAAGGTGGCTTCTGGCGCTGGAAGGTGTTTTATGGCATAGCATTGCTTAGTAAATATGGGCCTACATGTTTATTTAGCATGTGGCACTTCAGTCTACTCTTTAAAAGGGAACTGAAAAAGTGATCAGTTCCTATATTTAAAGATCAACCAGAAGAGGTGTTTGTCATTTTGCAGTTCTAAATCATAACAAAAAACTGTATAGTTAAGTTACGTCTTAAAGTATAGTCCAGTAACACCTACAGCAAAATAAAAGGCACATACAGTAGGCACACTATTAAAATGATTTGTTTTACAGCACTAGCAATAGGTAAAATAAATCTGTACTTGCATTAAAGAAGACAAAGATGATTTCTCAATACCAAGCAGTTCTGCAACAGAAATATATACAAAATATGCAACACGAAAAATGTGAAAAAAATGTTTTTGACCAAACTGTTTTTTAAATGGGTGGTTTTTTTTTGTTTGTTTTTTATGATTTATTATGTGAGGCGGTAAAACTTGGCATACCTGTATAACATTATTGATTTTTTTCCCCTGTAATTTATGTGAGATGTATTAGAGGCTTGTAGAATTAAAGAAACATATACATTCACTAGTGTTCAAATAACAAATACTCAAATATACTAGTGTTCAAATAACAAATACACAAATATTCTACAGATAATGTACATCCAGTTAATGATGCTGTGTCAAATGTAATAAAGCCGCTTTCTATTACTGCTTTCTATTAACAGACATTTATTTAGGTGTCAAGTCAAAACAAAGGATCACTTACATTTGCAAAAGGAGCAGAGTTTGCTTGCATAATTTTTTTTAATCTAAAAACCTCTTGGAATCCAACAACAGCCGTGCAGTAACACTGACCCGATGTAAACATAATGCAGCATATTCTTCATAGTGTTGATGTATTGCTTAGTATGTCCATGTATTCAATGGCCTGCTTCCTTACTACTCAATAGAGTTATCTATGTAATGGTGTTTCCCCCACCCGATTGCAGATAGGGGCCATTGCAGGGTGTGTGGTGCATATACCTGCTGGCAACAGGAGGGCTGAGTCATCTGCTGATGGTAGTGGGGAACAGGAACAGGCTTCTGGGGTTCATACCCCACATATCTCCTTAGCAGTGCAGAGCCTCCATCTACCGGGGACTCCAGGAACTGAAGGTGATTTCCCACGGTAAAACTATTACCTCTCCCCCCAGTAAGGTCACGCACCAGGCAGGAGGTATATTGCAAAACAGGAACGGCACGGCTTTATTACTACACTCTGCAGTAACAGTTACTCAGCCGTCTTCTGCCGGATACAGTCTCAGATCAGCTATCACTGAAGATGGTCCCTGGACCGTCACTACAGGCCAAGGGCAACCGCAGCCATCCTAGCAGTGGCAGAGGTTTGGTACACACTCAATCTTCCCCGGAGGGAAGAGCACATGGGAAGGCCCCAATCTCAGGCTCCCAATGTGTGACATGCCTTCCTCAGAGGGGAAGGAACCACCACTAACTTTTGGGCGGTCCTGCCCTTAAGTACAACCAGAAGGCGGACACCCCATTGTCCCAGCTACAACAGGATGTGCCACCCTCTGCTGTCACTCAAGTGCAGTACCAAAAAGGTGAGGGGAAATCTCCATACCAACCTGATAATACCAGGATTTACTGCCAGCCCAAAGGCAGAATAGTAGTCAGGGATGACCCTGCTACATCTATTTAAAGTTCAAAAAATCCAATTGTGAGTAATCTGACCAACTGTGTATTCCTCAAGTAAAAAGTGAATAAGTAAGCTGTCTTATCTGTTTCCCAAATAAAAGGTGATTCATTCAATATTCTCTCATCAAGTGATCTAAGTAAAATAAACTATTAGTAATCTGTTCCAAAAGTGTACTAAAGACGAAGATATCAATTCCACAATCACCAAAGCATTGGTGATTAAACTACTGTATATTTCCACCATAGAAAGGTTTGTGAAATAAACCACTTTTACCATATGCTTTAAAAAAAAAATGAAAGTTGGCTTTGGACACGTCTTTCTTAAACTGGAATATTATAATACTATACAATTAGTGTTGTATAACAGCAGATGTCCATGCTAATCACCATTTTTTTCTTTGCATTTTTCTTAAACATATCCCTATCCAACACTGTTTTTATTTTTTAAATCTGATGCTGTTCAAGAGAAGCATTTGAAATATTAAGTGTCGGGGAGTTTAAAATGGAGTTCTCCCCTGAGTCCAGTACAATCTAAAGGTTACAAAAGAGAGCAATCTAAAGAGAGCAAAGATCACCACGACCACACGCAGGGCATTTTTTAGAACAGGCCCAACCACTCAAAGCACCACCCCTAGCAACTCAGAATCGCTTCCTAGTGTTAGAAGACCAGAAAGAAAAAGAATCCCCAAACACAAAACTCAGAAAAAGGCCCCCACGAGGAAAGCGAGGAGGAAGAAGGACACAGAAAAAGAGCAGCGATTTGAGTAATATATTTAATCTGAGCAAAAGAGAACTAAATATAGATGAATGCAACCTGATTAAAAAGGGGCTAAATTTCGCACCCGTCGCCAAGGCGAACAGTTTCAATCTGTATATAGATGCGCACAAATACATTCAACAGTTAACCCTTAAAAAAAAATTATATCAAAAGATGCACAAACTAGGGAGATAGTGAACAATAATGCTAACGTGAATATAGAGACGGATGATTTCAAGCATTCAAACCTGAAAAATAAGTCCAAATTTTATCCAAGCTGGGCAAAAGGCCATAACTTAGAAGTCTTCCATCAGAAAATCCAGGAGGACTTTGATAGACTAACCTCGGGTGCTACAAAGATAACAAAAAACAATCTAACCCTTAAAGAAAAAATCGCACTACAAAACTTAGCGAAAGATAAGGCTATTACATTTAAACAAGCAGATAAAGGGGGGGTAGTCATTATGGATACGGAATACTACAAGGGTGAAGCAGAGAGGATATTGTCGGATGACATCACCTACTGTATGCACGTCTGAAGACATCCCCACAAAGAATTCTGTGTAGAATTCCTCACTAGATAGGGGCAGCTCAACAGGAGTCCTGAATGTAAAGGAATATGAGTATCTAAATGTGAAATTCCCAGTTATGCCTATATTTTATTTTCTACCCAAAATCCATAAGGACATTAAAGCACCACCAGGTAGACCTATTATCTCTGGGATAGGCTCGCTCACGTCTCGACTATCGGAGTACATAGACCTTTCTCTGCAACCATACGTCGCAAATATGCGGTCCTATCTCAGAGACACTACGCAAATTCTAAATATATTAGAACAGGTAGACTGGCAAGAAGGCTATAAAATGTGCACCTGCGACGTGACTTCATTGTACACGTCCATAAAACATGATGATGGAATTAAAGCCATCGAACGGACACTAACAAATGATGCTGCCGTACATGTAGAACAAAGACGCTTTATTTTAGAAAGTATTAATTTCATTCTTAAACACAACCTTTTTAATTTCGATGGAACATATTTTTTACAAAAGTGCGGAACAGCCATGGGTACAAAATTCGCACCGAGTTATGCCAACTTGTTTATGGACAGTTGGGAGACCGATACCATCTGGTCGGAACATGAATTCAGTGATGATTTGGTCCTATGGCGGAGATACATCGATGATGTGTTTTTTATCTAGAGAGGCAATAGTGAGACCCTAAATCACTTTCTGAATTATATTAATAACAATGAGAGGAACCTAGTTTTTACAACATGCATAGGGAACAATTCGGTAGACTTTTTAGATCTAACAATTTACATAGAAGATAATAGACTCAAGACCAAAACTTTCTTCAAAACAGTTGACTGCAATAATTACCTGCTTAATACCAGTTGCCACCATAAGAAGTGGCTGAAAAATATACCCCCAGGACAGTTTCGCAGAATTAGGAGAAACTGTAGCGACGATCATGTCTACAGGGAACAATCTAACATTCTGAAGAACCGCTTCATTGCAAAGAATTATAATAATGAAAAAATGGATACAGCAATTAGAGAAGTAGGGAGGCTTAAACGCAGAGATATTTTAAAAACCAATCCACCGAAACCTAGAGAGGATTTTAATATTGCTTTCCTAACACAATATAGTCAAGATGCTGGTAGCATACAACAGATCCTGAACAAACACTGGCATCTCCTACAGGGAGACCCCACCTTGAAAGAACACCTCCCAGAGAAACCCAAGGTGATTTATAAGAGGGCAGATAATATTAAAAGGCGGCTAGCACCAAGCCTTTTTCAGCCAGAAAGTAAGAAAACAGGCCAGGATTCAAACTGGTTACAGAAAGTAAAAGGTTTCCACAGATGTAACGCCTGTAAAGCCTGCAAACAGGGAACAAAAGAGAAAATTCAGTTTAGTTCTAAAGCAACAGGGGAACAGTTCAAAATTTCGCATTTCATAAACTGTAAATCTGAATTCGTAGTCTATCTACTAAATTGCACCTGTGGACTCCAGTATGTAGGGCGTACCAGCCAACCATTACGGGTACGCATACTGGAGCACCTAGGGAACATTAGGCAGAAACTAATGACACATAGTGTATCAAAACATTTTGCACTGCACCACCAAGGAGATCCATCTGGCCTTGAATTTAGGGGCATTGAAATAGTCCCACCACATTGGAGGGGTGGGGATAGACTGACAACTTTATCAAGAAAAGAAACATTTTGGATTTATAAATTGAAAAGCTTGGCCCCCATGGGCCTCAATGTAGAGATCGACATTGCAGCCTTCCTTTAAACACACACTGATCCGTTTCCATCCCCTTATCCCACTTTTTTCCCTACCATTTTTTATTAGGAGTTCACGTTTTAAATAGGAATCCACCTTGAACCAGCTCTTTCAGACCAAATTGACTCATATCAGCGTGGCAACTAACCAACAATATTACCTTTATAAAGTGTATTGATGTATAATATTTCCCATTATCTATCAATGTTTCAATTTTCTAAAGATCTGTAATAATTTTGTTAGATTTTTACTCTCTAAAATGTATGTATAGTTTTATCTACAATCTATGTATATAAATTTGGGGTAGATACATCACTATTTTAAAGTACTAATCCATTGCTCACAGGCTTACAGCTTGCTGTTACTAACATTAATCACCATTAGGGAACGACTATGGCCATGTAGATTCCGAGCTCAGCCACATGAGGGCACCATTGTACAACAAATGAAGAAAAGTTCCCTGACAGCATAATAGTATAAGGGATACAACTCTCCGGTTTATAACTTGCTTATAGAACCACGATTCTAGGCTGTGTAAGCCCACAAAAGTCCGCAAATTTTAGTTTATGAACAATGATGACACTAACCATAAGAATATGTTTCAAACTGCGAATTTATGTTTGCCTTAAACAACGTCTGGATGTTGATTGTGCCAACTAAAGAAATGTTTATAATAACATGTTAAATGTATAAACATATTGTATTGCCCCTGTTTCCAAGGACTAGGAAAGATTGGTTTAATTCTCATACACATTACAATACTTTAATTGAAGTAGACAACATTTACGGAAAGCCAAGTGTTTTACTAATTAATTAAGACACGGCGCCTATATATACTGCACACAATGAGCATCCGGCAGGAACCTGACGAAGCTTACTGCGAAACGCGTTGTTCCCTGCCGGAGCTCATTGAGAGAGGGACCCTGCCGACCGCAGGACATCCGGTGTAGATCCTCTCTTCCGGTTCCACTGCCGGACGCGCCAGTGAGAGCATCAACGGAGGAAGAGATCTTGCAGGATCAAACCACGCGGCTGATGCTGGGCAACAAGAGTTGCAATTCAGTGTGAGTGTGCCTTTCATTTATTCACCTTGTTTTTATAACGTTTTACTTGTCTATGTTTATGTTTTACTGTTACCAATAAAGACCTGTTATATTGCTAACCCTGGTTTTGCACACATTTTTTGGTCTTTGGGCAACGGGGAGAGGAGCCACTCACACACCACACCTATTGGGGGATATTTTGCTGAGACGATTCCACATCACCTATACAGGCTGACATCACCCTCTGAGGGCAAGAACTCACATTAGGCCGTGTGAGTTTTATGTTTATTGTGACTCCACCATAGGAGTCTGCACTTACCAACTACAGTCTGCGTTGAGGGCGAAGTCTCACATACTGTAAGCCCGTGTGAGTCATTGAAACCATATGTTTATGTTTCATTGATTGTATATTTAGTGGATATCCACTATCACCCCTTCCATCATATCCTCCACCTACACCCCCCCCTCATCCCCCACACATGTGGATGTTATGCACTAATACCGTGTTTTATTCCATTTTTTATTCCATCTTTTATTCAACTTCATCCTGTTCCAACATCGTGAGGTCCATGAGTTTTGCACTGACCGTCTTCATACTCCAAAGACTGTGCTGAAGCAGGGAAACTTTTACAGATGGTGACCGACGCAAGGTACTGATTCTGGAAGAAAATGGTGTGAGGCTAATGCCTCTGCTGAAGCAAGGAAATGGTCAGCTAGCAAGCATTGAATTTGAAGAAATAGTGCCCCAATAGGTCAAGGTGAAGAATACAACTGTGGGGGGTGGGGGGTGGGGGGCGGGAAACCCTGGGAATTTAAAATGGCCGCCCAGCTGAAATCAAATACAGACTCTGCAAAAATGGGGAAGAAAATGTGTTCCTGGTGTAAATAAACCCACCACACGGAGCAGTGTCCCTTAAGGCCTTATTCAGACGATGAGAGTGAATGCATACACAGTACTGCTGATGTTTTAAAACTTACAAAAGGAAAGAAAAAGAAGTCTACAGAGATGCCTGTGAGAGATACGACCTCTACAAGCAAAATATGCCCACCTGTAGGACTACCACAATTTGGGGTTCTAGCAAAAACAGTGGCAACAGCTGCAACAGCGACTCCTGAGGTCAGGAAGAAAAATACACCTAGTAGCCCCAAAATGGAGGGCAAGATGCGGCGTTCCTGTAATGAACCCTTCCCCACTGAAGAGTGGTCCTTCCAGTCTGATAAGGAGGAAGACATCTCTTATGGGGAACCCGAACCGAGTCACACCCACAGAACACCCCAAGAATGGTGGTGGTGCCTGAACTCGGTACGAACCGAAATTACCGCTCTCTATGATGACGAATGTCATCGGCAGGAGGAAGAGCGGGAGCAGCAGATCACCGTGTGTGTGTATATATATATATATATTGTGACAAACGGCTTACTCCGGGGCTCCGTCGTTTGTCCGGGACTGTTTAGAACACGGTCTTTTAGGGTAGGTTAAATGATGAGGCGTCACGTACTGTTCCTTTAAACAGGCTATGCCTGGTTTATTCAGTCCCAGGCACTGAGACTGCCACAGTGCATACAACAGAAAACAGATCAAAACAAAAGCTGCTCACCTGAGCGATAACTTAACTTAGATATCCCTGACTCAGGGTTGGAAGTGGCTTTTCCACTTCCAACATCAAAACATGGTACTTTTGCAGTCTTACACAAATGAACAGAAAGATTGAACCTGTTTGGGGAAGAGGCTTCTCCCCTCTGTAGTTCAGCAGCCCTCCAGCCTCCTGGCTCTTGTGGGGAGACCAGAGCAAACAGGAAATCAGTCTTTCATACCTGATTCCTAATTAGCATGACAGGTGACAGAAATCAGGCAGCAGACAAACTCTGGTCTGGATCTCTCATCCCTCAGTTCCAGCGCTTGCCAAACTGTGGGATGGAGTGTATGTATTATAAGGCTGCACTCCCAGGCCAAACAGGATAGAAACTGTCTAGTATCCTGGGAGCCCTATATACGGAATTTATTACCATCCCCTGGTTTCTGTCACATATCCTCCCCCCCAGCTCAGACCTCGAGGGATGAGCGACCATGGATATTAGGGAGTGCATCCTTGACAACCCGTCAGCATTGCCATGTTTGTGCCCTGACCTGTGTTCCACAGAAAATTTAAAGGGTTGTAGGCTTAGGAACCACCTGGTCACTCTAGCATTCTTTTCCCTGTTTTGACACATCCAGGTAAGGGGTGCATGATCTGTGACCAACCGGAATTTTCTCCCCAACAGGTAGGATTTGAGCGTCTCTACAGCCCACTTTATTGCGAGACACTCTTTCTCTACTATGGAGTAATTTTTCTCCTGGGGATTTAGTTTCCTACTTAAATAAAGGATGGGGTGCTCCTCACCTTGAGACTCCTGGGAGAGTACCGCCCCCAGCCCTACCTCAGATGCGTCGGTTTGGACTACGAACTCTTTGGAGAAGTCAGGTGTGACCAACACTGGTTGGGCACAGAGAGCTTCTTTCAGGCTTCTAAAGGCCTGTTCGGTTTCGGGGGACCACTTTACCATTAGCGGTCCTCTTGCTTTTGTGAGGTCAGTTAGTGGGGTTGCCTTAGTTGCAAAATTGGGAATAAACCTTCTATAGTACCCAATTAAGCCCAAAAAGGTCCTTACTTGTTTTTTTGTAACTGGCCTTGGCCAATTTTGTATCGCCTCCACTTTGATTGTTTGGGGTTTGAGTAAACCTCTGCCAATAGAATATCCCAGATACTTGGCCTCCTCCAGACCAATAGTGCATTTAGCGGGGTTAGCAGTTAGTCCAGCAGACCGGACTGCGTCAAGCACAGCTTGGACCTTTGGAAGGTGGGATTGCCAATCTTCACTATGGATTACCACATCATCCAGGTAGGCGGCAGCATACCGAGCATGTGGTTTTAAAATTTTATCCATCATTCTTTGGAATGTGGCGGGAGCTCCATGTAAGCCAAAAGGCAACACCTTATACTGAAAGAGGCCGTCTGGGGTTGAGAAGGCTGTCTTTTCTTTTGCCCTTTCTGTGAGGGGAACCTGCCAGTACCCTTTTGTTAGGTCTAGGGTTGTGAGATATCGGGCTTTGCCCAGTCTCTCTACAAGTTCATCTACCCTGGGCATAGGATAAGTATCAAATTTTGACACCGCGTTTAGTTTCCGGTAGTCATTACAAAACCTTGTTGTACCATCTGGCTTTGGGACTAAGACTATAGGGCTGTTCCACCCACTTTGGGATTCCTCAATTACACCTAGTTTTAGCATTTTTTTAACCTCTAAACTTATAGCCTTTCTTTTGGCCTCTGGGATTCGGTACGGTTTAAGGTTAACTCGGACCCCCGGTTCAGAGACTAAGTCATGTTCAATTACGCTAGTTCTACCTGGCCGTATAGAGAAGATTTCTTTGTTTCTTTTCACTAAATTCTGAACCTCTCGTTTCTGATGAACAGACAGTGTTTCAGCTATGCTAACCTCTGGGTCAGTTTCTTGATTCTCTGACGGACCTGGGGGTACTAGGGTTAACAAGACTTCTCTATCTTTCCAGGGCTTGAGTAGGTTTATATGGTAAATTTGCTCAGGTTTCCTCCTACCTGGCTGTCTTACCTTATAATTTACTTCTCCCACTCTTTCCAAGACCTCATATGGCCCATGCCATTTAGCAAGGAATTTACTCTCCACGGTGGGAACCAGAACTAGTACCCTATCACCTGGAGAAAAAAATTCTGACCCTAGCACCCTTATTATATGTATTCCTCTGTGCTTCTTGAGCTTTCTCCATGTGTTCCCTCACTATGGGTAGGACTGCAGCAATGCGGTCCTGCATCTGGGCAACATGCTCTATTACACTTCTGTAAGGGGTAACCTCGTGTTCCCAAGTCTCTTTGGCTATATCCAGTAAGCCCCTTGGGTGTCGGCCATACAATAGTTCAAACGGGGAGAAGCCTGTGGATGATTGGGGAACTTCCCTAATGGCAAATAACAGGTACGGTAACAAACAATCCCAGTTTTTCCCATCTTTATCAACCGCCCGCCGTAACATGCTCTTTAAGGTTTTATTGAACCTTTCCACTAAACCATCTGTTTGTGGATGATAGACTGAGGTTCTGAGATGCTTGATTTTTAGGAGTTTACATAGCTCTTTCGTTACTTGGGACATAAATGGTGTTCCCTGGTCAGATAGAATCTCTTTAGGAATCCCGACCCGGGAAAACAGAACTACTAACTCTTTTGCTATGTTTTTAGCTGAGGTGCTACGTAGGGGAACTGCCTCCGGATATCGGGTGGCATAATCTAATATTACCAATATATGCTGATGTCCCCTAGCAGACTTTATTAGGGGTCCTACTAGATCCATAGCAATCCGGTCAAATGGTACCTCTATTATGGGAAGGGGTACCAATGGGCTGCGGTACGCCTTGAACGGGGCGGTGATCTGACATTCTGGGCATGAGGAACAATAATTCGTAATTTCTGCCAGAACCCCAGGCCAATAGAAGCTTCGGAGAACCTTTTCTTTTGTCTTTTCCACCCCTAGGTGTCCCCCCAATGGATGACTATGTGCGAGGTGTAATACTACGTTACGGAATGTCCGTGGTACCAACAATTGTTTAGTTGTAACTGATTTCCTTTTATCAACCCGATATACTAGGTCGTTCTCTACCTCGAAGTAGGGGTAAGCAAGTGACCTATCTGGTTGGCCAGGAGTACTATTCTGGTCCCGTATATTTCCCCTTGCTACCGCTAATGTGGGGTCCTCCCACTGGGCCTTCTTAAAACTCCCAGGACTGACCTCTAGGTCAGCGAGGGTCTTATCCGGTTCTGGGGTGGTAAGTGTCTGCTCAACATCTTGATTTGGGGTATTCCCTACCAAAGTAGTGATGGGGAAGGGAATTTTACAGCACTCCTCCTTTTCCCCCTTCTTATTTGGGCCCTCGTCAACCTCCATTTCTGAAAAAGGGAAAGGATTTGTTTCTTCTAATACTTCGTTATGGTCTGCTATTGAACTTTGGGCGCTATTCTGAGCGGGGGACCACATTTTTAGAAAATGGGGAAAGTCGGTCCCTATTAACACATCATGTGCCAGTTTGGGTACAATACCCACCTTGAAATCTAAAGAACCAAACTCTGTTTCAAAAAAAACATCAACAGTGGAATATTCATGATTATCCCCATGTATACAACAAATTGCCACTCTTTGTGAACTGTTTCCCTGTTTCTTCTTAATGGGCAAGAGGTATTCGGACACTAGTGTGACCATGCTCCCAGAGTCAAGAAGTGCCCGAACCCTCTTACCATTAACCTTTACAAATGCCCACAGATGGTTATTCAAGGGGTCCTCTGGGCTAGGGCCCATACATTGGGACAACAGCGAATAAGGTTCCACGCTGTTGCATTGCATGGGCTCATAATTTAGTGGGCAGATTTTTGCTGTGTGGTCCCTCTCATGACAATTTACACATTTAGGTACATAGTCTGTGTCCCACTTAGAGCCTTTTCCCGGCTCCCCATGTTGGCTATTGCCCTTAGTGTGCGAACCACTGTTGCTGGTGCTGCGTGAAGGTGGTCGCCGCTCTTCAGCGCCCCTTAACCCCGGTACCCTTTTACCGTCTCTGGAAGAGTCCTGGAACCTCGGGTAGTGGGGTTGCTCCACGACTGTGGGTTGCGGGTGCTCTTCTGCTGCATTGTACCTTTCTACGAGGGCCACAAGCTCATCCGCATTGTGGGGGTCACTCCGACTGACCCAACGGCGTAAGGCAGAGGGAAGTTTCCTCAAGAACTGGTCCATGACCAACCGTTCCACGATGTGGCTGGCTGAGTTGATCTCGGGTTGTAGCCACTTCCGGGCGAGGTGGATGAGGTCATACATCTGGCTTCGGGTGGCTTTATCCATCGTGAAGGACCATGCGTGAAACCTTTGGGCGCGAACAGCCGTGGTTACGCCGAGGCGGGCGAGGATCTCGAACTTCAATTTTGCATAGACGTTAGCTTCGGCTGGCTCTAGATCAAAGTAAGCCTTCTGGGGTTCGCCGCTTAGGAAGGGTGCGATTAGACCAGCCCACTCAGCTTCTGGCCATCCCTCTCTCTGTGCCGTGCGTTCAAACGTGAGAAGATAGGCTTCCACATCATCCGAGGGTCCCATCTTCTGAAGGTAGTGGCTTGCCCTGGTCATTTTCGGAACTGGGGCTGCCGCTGCCAGTGGAAGGTTACTGATAGTCCCCCTCAGGATCTCGAGTTCCTGCTGTAAGCCCTGAGCGAACCGCTGTTGCTCCTCTCTCAGCAAGCGGTTTGTCTCTTGCTGGTTTGCATTCGCGTTTTGCAGGGCTTCATTCGTCTGTTGCTGGTTTGCATTCGCCTGTTGCTGGTTGGCATTCGCCTGTTGCTGGTTGGCATTAATCTCTTGCTGGGCTATTAGCAGCTGTTGATGGGCTGCATTCGTCTGCTGCTGGTTTGCATTAGTTTCTTGCTGGGCTATTAACAGCTGTTGCTGGGTTTCATTCGCGTCTTTCTGGGCAGCGACATTGCGTACCAGCGCACCCACCACGTCTTCCATCTTGTTTGCAGAGGATGAAAAAAACTTTTTTTTTTTTTTTTCAAAGTTCTTCAACCCGCAGACCCCCTAGTGCTCTGCCCGCATTCTCCACCATATGTGACAAACGGCTTACTCCGGGGCTCCGTCGTTTGTCCGGGACTGTTTAGAACACGGTCTTTTAGGGTAGGTTAAATGATGAGGCGTCACGTACTGTTCCTTTAAACAGGCTATGCCTGGTTTATTCAGTCCCAGGCACTGAGACTGCCACAGTGCATACAACAGAAAACAGATCAAAACAAAAGCTGCTCACCTGAGCGATAACTTAACTTAGATATCCCTGACTCAGGGTTGGAAGTGGCTTTTCCACTTCCAACATCAAAACATGGTACTTTTGCAGTCTTACACAAATTAACAGAAAGATTGAACCTGTTTGGGGAAGAGGCTTCTCCCCTCTGTAGTTCAGCAGCCTTCCAGCCTCCTGGCTCTTGTGGGGAGACCAGAGCAAACAGGAAATCAGTCTTTCATACCTGATTCCTAATTAGCATGACAGGTGACAGAAATCAGGCAGCAGACAAACTCTGGTCTGGATCTCTCATCCCTCAGTTCCAGCGCTTGCCAAACTGTGGGATGGAGTGTATGTATTATAAGGCTGCACTCCCAGGCCAAACAGGATAGAAACTGTCTAGTATCCTGGGAGCCCTATATACGGAATTTATTACCATCCCCTGGTTTCTGTCACAATATATATATATATATATATATATATATATATATATATATATATATATATATATATATATATGCAAATATAGCTGTATGCTTATCTGCATGTCTTAGGCAGGTCTGCAACCCCGCCTTTCCCCATTATCACCCAGCATACAGCACTTCCACTGCAGCAAGGGATTCTGGGAAATGACATGCAAATGAGCACACAGTGTCACTTTTTGCCTCAATAACCATTTTTAACATGGTTCCCTATAGGCTTAAGCTTGCTGCATGGTCACAGCTTTGAGCACAGCTAGGGTTAAGGTGCATACCCAGAAAACCACCCACAGACAGCTGTTTCGACCTTGATGGGTCTCATCAGTGTGGGGTTGATTTTACGCCAGCTAATATAATCGAAAGAAAAGCATGGTGGATCAAATTTCAAATAAAGATGGAGACCCCAGTTTTCCTGATGGGACGGAGTCATCCAAAACAAAAAGGCGGAAAAAGAAAAGCGGTTCTTCACTTAGCGTGGAAGGAACAGACACTTCCGCAGATCCCGCGGAGAAAAAGTGGGACCGAGATGCCCTGAAGCCTAGAGAAAATGGAGGATTCGTCATGCGGATGACAGAATATCCAGAGGGCCCACGGCAGAAGTCGTGTAACCCAAAGAAGTGTCTGTCCGGTGCTAATAGTGACAAACCCTCAACAAACCATACAAGGGAAGCAGAGCCGGAACCAATGAGTGACGATCCCTTGACCAGCCCTGAAGATGCCCTGAAAATTGCCAGGCATGACTGTGATCTGCTCCGGGAACAATTGAAACTGGAGAGGGAAGATAATGCTGAGCTACAGAAGACTGTTCTCGCAATGTACTCTGAATCTGGAACCGAATTGGAGAATCTAAGGACAGATCTAGATACAGTAAATGCTACTATTACCACCATGGATGGAAAGCAGAGTCAATCTGATAGAATGATTACTATTCTGAAGCAGAAGTATGAAGAGGCACTGAAGGAGATTAACGTCTTTCAGCAAGACGTTCGCAAATGCCATAGAGAGGTGGAATGCTCTCAGAATGAGGTTCACAATCACCGCATGGAACTGAATGCCTCACACCAGCAGGTCAACAGTGTCCGGACAGAGGTGGACGTATCCCAGAAGGAGGTTGATACACTCCGCACAGCACTGGATGCCTCACACCACGCGATTGCCAGCTGCCTCACAAAAATGGAAGTCTCCAAAAAGGAACTTCACAGTCTCGCTGAGGAGCTGGACAATTCTAAAAAAAACTGTCAATCTTAATATAGATCTCAAAGTCTCTCAGAAGGAGCTTCAGACCCTCAACCTAGAGATGGAAGTCTCATACCAGGAGACAGTCAGTCTCCAAGCAAAGGTGTGAAAATGGAGGGCGGACTACAAGGAGGCCCTGAATATTACAGATACTAAAAAAAGAGAAAATTTAAGACTAAAAAAAGAACGTCAATGGAAAGAATTGAAAGCTCCACGAGCTGGAAAAAATAAAGAAACTTCTGGAAGGTGAAAAGGTTGAAACAGAGCACCGACTGCAGAACCAACTGCAAGGTCTGCATACACAGCTCCAGAATGCAGAGGAGAAGCAGCGAACTCTGCAGGAAGAAAATCTGCAGGCTGCTAAAGAGGTACAAGCGCTGCAGGAACGTCTGAATACACAGTGCATCCCAACAGAGCAGTATGAGGAGCTAAAGGCCACGCTGCATGTCCCCAGAGCATCGTTGGAGGCGGAGCTTTGATACCAGGTGACTCTGTATGGGAGGGAGCGGGAGAAGGCCCAGAAATTGGAGCAAGAGCTGGAGAGACTGTTCCATTCCCTTGAGTCAGTACACCAAGGAGAAAACAGACGCAGTGGCAACCTTGACGACAAAAATTACAAAGCTCCAGAATATGAAGGAGACACTGATACAAACTCAGAGAAAACAAAGTGCGCAGATAAATTCCGAGAAGAGACTTGCAAGATGCACTCAAAAAACAGGGATCTCTTGCTGATGAGATTACAGTACTACAAGGACAAGTATTGACCCTGACCAAGCATCAGTATCCCACAGCCACAAAAACCCAAAGAAACAAGGGTACAGTGAGAGCTGGGAACACCGCTCACCTAATAAACAAGTTTGCAAAGTCTAAACAACCTATAAGCAAGCACAAGCTAAACCTTCAGCGACCCAACAGGCAACACAAAAAGGTATACGTGCCGAATGAAAACCAGAAAAATCATTAGCTAGTGAAGCTGAGAAGATAGGATGTTCTCTGGAAAGGGAGGTGGAAGTGCAACTCAATCCCAAAGAAGCTGAACTGGCAACTCCGTTGAGTGGAGGAAGTGCAGAAAGACAGCTTCAAGGGCGGAAAACTCAAAGGGCTAGTCCTAACTTCTCTACAACTGCCACCATACAGTTTATCTACAAAAAGAGGAGCGCCCGATGCAAGGGAAATCTCATGACCATGCACTCAGAAAGAAGACAATACTTGGGAAAAGTCCTCCTCAAGCGACCGAGGAGTGCTGAGCTCCAGCACCTTCGGGAGGAGACACAAATAAACTGGAGAAAGGGCTCCAATCCCAGCGGGACTGAAGGTTCTCTTCCTCCATCCACTCTCATTTAAGTCACAGAAATATCTCGAATGAGTGGAAGGATGGGCATGGCCGTAGCAAGCCCGAGCTTCCCACAAACAGTGGAGGTATGTAACAGGGGATTTATCCCTGTTCAAAAATGTGCCTCTAATCCAGCAGTGTGGTGGTTAACTGCTGGTAGACATTTAACCAACACCACCTGGCTGATTACAGGTGTCAGAAAAGCCTGCCTCCGAGACAGGAAGGGACATAGTTCCTGAGCTTACACGTGAGCTGAGCTGACCAAGGAAGCAGAAAGAACAGAATTCCTTAGTCTCACGATTGGGGGGCATTCCTTAGTCTCACGATTGGGGGGCTGAACCAAGGAAGGACATGTCTTGAGCTGCAAGCTGACAACAAGAAAAAAGGGGACAAGATTCTAAACCTGGATCCTGACAGTACCTTAGCACACAAGGGTGCGGACACCAGGAGGACAGAGAAGCCTTTTTCTACAACTACAAGAGACAGATAAGACTTTTCTTATAAGACTGTTATCTATATCCTATATATAAATGTCTCTATGATTTGGGCTGGTGAATTGCTGGGCTAGCCACGCAGTTATAGAGGGCTGGACTGCAACTGTAAATATACTCCAAGGTGGAGCAGATTTTGTTTACGGATTTTTCACATGTTTGCTGTTTTTAAAGCGACAGGCGCAATAAAGCCTCATTTAAGTTTCACTTTAAACAGTCTCCATTGCGTACCTCTGCACACGTCTCTTACAACCTCGAACAGAACTTTGCTGCATATAGAGAGACAGTATTACACATATTTCTGCATAGGCACATCTACATAGAGTGTTTCCCATATATCAAGCACTGTAAAGGAGAAATCCTCCCATATGTGCAAAAATAGGGCAAAATGAAATCAGTACCTGTTCATACTAGTATTTAGGTAGGTCTAATAATGCACTAGTACAACACTTCTAGTCTCTGTGAATAAACACTGAAAGGTGAACCCTGTAGTACCCTGCTAATAAATATGAATATAAATCTCTCTTATGCATAGTATAAGCAGCCTGATGAGATATAACAATGCTGTGGAAAGCGGACACCGTGTAACACAACGAATACAAATATACAAGCCAGTATGGTCAAGTCTCAGTGGGTGTATCATGTATATAGTCTGTCAGAGTGTACACCGTGCCCAATAAGCCACAATACAAGCCGTATCCGAGTCAGTAGCTGCTGCACCAAGATGGCGGCGCCTCGCTGGACCATGGTGACATCCTGGTGGCAGGGGGAGCAGCGGAAGACATCCGGCTGGCAGCGGCAGCAGAGGACATCCTTCACAGCCGGTGCTGGTGGGAGAAGAGGAACATATGACCGGAGAAAAAGCATCACTATTGGACGGCGCAGCTCCTCCCCAGCTGTCCAATAGTAATGTTCCTGCATCCGGTCACATGTTCCTCTGCTCCCACCGGCAACGGCTGTGAAGGATGTCTTCTGATGCTCCCACCAGCTGAACAATGGCGTCCTATGCTCCCACCCCCATCAGGATGTCGCTGTGGTCCTCCTCACGCTCTGCAGTGGTCCTTCTCACCCTGTGCCGCTGGCTGCAGGTAAGTCAAAACTACCCGGTGGGTATTTTTATTTTTTTTCTGGTACCCAGCACTTGTTAGGACCCGGTACAACACTACTGCATGCATCATGGATGGGTATGTTCGATGATGACAACTTTCGAAGGAGTTAAAGATTTGCATAATAGACCTTCACAAACTGATCCCTCCAATCTGCCTCCACCCGAGTATCTGCCCCAATACCATTAACAATACGGACCAACTAACTCTGAAAATTAGGTGAACCTACATCCCAAATACCTACTTCAACCTGAGTAATTTCCTTTGCCTGAGTACCTGCCCCAATACCATTACCAGTACGGATCAACCAACTCCCAAAACGAGATGAACCTACATCCCAACTACATGATCGACTCGAACATCTACGTACAGCACACCGCATATGCGTTTCATAGACCACGCATGTGTATACTGTATTTTAAGCATTTATTTTCTTGTTTATTAATAAGTACAGTAAATCTCAAAATAATTTTCCAGAATTCAAGCCATCCAAATCAACTACCAAAAGCAGATGTTTGAAGTCTTAGTTACTAGTTTTTAATTAATACCGTTGAGTAATTTTTAAAATATATTTTAACCAGTGGGCACAAAGTTATACTGTGTACATTATTCGGGAAATATACATTATTTACACACTCTCGCTATTTGCTGTGGAATTTGGCCACACTATCAACTGGATCGATGCATAGAATAGACAAAGCAGTTCCCAAAGACCCCCCCCCCCCCCACCCCCAACTTCGATTTTACCAACCAGAAAACTTTTCCCCGGATGAAATACCACTGGCCAAGGTCCCTTCTCACTTATTCTCTGCCTTTCCCTCGTGTAGAGAAACAGTCCCCCCCCCTCTGGCTGCCTCCTCTTCCTGCCTCCTCTGAAATTAAAATTCCAATTCAATAACACACATAGCCAATGCGTTCCATACACACGTATCTCTTTATAAACCACTAATGATTGAATGATCCATCTTAGTTTGTTCTATTCTTTCACAATTGCATATTGTACACACAACTTAACTTACAAAACAGGAAAGCCGGACCCAAATTTTGGGACATGGGATATTCACAATCAATTAGCAATCACAACTAAAGTGAAACTATTGTCTACCTTACTATAAGGGTGTAGACGGACGTTCACAGAGGTACACAATTGGAGGCTTTTATAAGGTGAAATTATAATAAGGCTTTATTGTGCCTTTTCCTTTTTATCAGGAAATCATCCAAACACAGGGGGGGGGAACAAAGCTTCTATTCACTTGGGAGTATTTCTAGTGAAATCCTATGCAATTAATTCACATCTCCGTTAGTTAAGCATTTCTCCCAGCCCCAAACATATAGCATGAAATAAGCAGATATAAGCAGTCTCTTAATTATGAAAGTCTTATCTGTTTCTTGCTGTAGAGTAAGCTTCTCTGCTCTCCTGGAACCGCACCCGTGCATGCACAGAAAATATCAGCATCCAGGTTTAGAAGTCTTATTTGGTGTCTTGCAATCAGCTATGCTGGGCAGAGCTCAAGACCGGTCAGCTCCAGAGATGTGTGTTCTCTTGGTCAGTCTCTCCTGGGAGTCTCAAGAACACTCCTCTGTATCTCCAAAGGTCAGCTCTCATTCAGAGCTAAGGAGTCACTTCCTGTCTCAACAGACAGGCTTTTGTAAGCAATCAGGCAGGTGGTATTTATTAATTGACTACCAGCAGTTAACTACCACACTGCCAGATTAAAGGCACATTACTTGAACAGGGATTACTCCCCTGTTACAAAGGGCTATGTATTAAAGTCTCCAAACTGCAACATTTGTGTAACACAGAACATAACCGGAACAATCAGACATGACACACAAGTGATTTTAGTTGAACCCGCAAAGATATAAACCGCTTGAGTGTGTTTCATGTCTCCCACTGGTCCCCAAATCTGCTTCTATGACCCCATTCGCAAATGTCATGCTGTGGTCTAGCTGCAGATATGGATTCTAGGTAGTGACTTGCAAATAAACACACAATACAAATGACATTGTTGCCTTCCTATGGACTTTTTTACACATTTTCCCTGGAACCTTTGCCTGCTTTATTAAACAGCTTTTGTGGCTACAAGCTGGGACAATAAAGATATAGAATCAGTTAATGATACCAAGGCCGCCAACAGATTTCTCGGGGCCCAGAACTACAGTTCCGACAGGACCTCCCCCATTTCACACACCTATTAACCCCCTCTTACTATTTATTTCTCTCCCCCATCTCACTCTTACTCCCTCACTCACTCTCACCCCTCTCTCTTCCTCACTCCCTCTCTTACACCCCCTCTCCCACCCCCTACATCAATTACCACCCTCATTCAATCCCACTCCCTTAATCCCCCCTCACACTCATTCTACCCTCCCCCTTGGCCACACACAACCCCTCCCCCCACAATAATTACCACCCATCCCTCACAAAATATATACAATCCCCCCCATATTTTTTTTCCAAAAACCCTCACCCCCAGCAGAACTCCCCCCAAATACGTACAAACTCCCCATCACCCAAATATATACAACATATCCCCACCCCCCAAATACATAGAAAAAAAACACCCTAGCCAACATTCAAATACTGGGCCTCTATCATGCTGCCGCACCGAAAGCTGGGTCTAGCTTCTGGCATGTACTGATATCAGAAAAAGGTCCAGCATCAGAGGGGGACACCCGCATAGCACGAAACAGTGAGGGAGGCCCACAGCTGGGGAGAGCGGGGCCCAGCAGTAACCACATGACAGTCAGCCAGCCCAAATTCCGGCATCGGCCTACTGGGCCCACCAGAGCCACCGGGCCCAGGACACTTTTCTCGTCTCTCCCCGCCTGTTGCTGCCCTGAATGATACTGCCTTTTTTATGTGTACAAATCGAGCACACAAAAAGTTAACCTCCACTGGAGTTAATATGGCATTTTAAAAGTGCTTGTGTTTCCTCTGTCTAATAGAAGTTATCATAATCAAATCTGGTCAATATAAACTGGTCAATATTAACTTTATAGATAAACAGAGAAAAGCACTCAACCTCACAAATGCTTGTGCCACAGATATGGCATGTGCGGTGGAAGTTTTCTTTTTTGTGTGACTGCACAAGGCAGCGGCACCGAAAACATTAAGCTTTGCTACACCTGTACATGCCCTAAACAGTATATAGGTAAGACTACTAGGCAATTTAAGAAAATCGACACCTTGAACATATAAGATTGATTAAAAAGGAGATATGGATCACCCCGTTTCACGCCATTACAAACGTTTTCATAATTCTGATCCAGTTCAGCTTTGTGCCACAGTGGTTGACCATGTGCCAGCTCACCCTAAAAAAGAATATAACGATAATATGTCATCTAGAAATAAGTGTGTATATAGATGTAGCCAGGTACCCCCTCGGTCTCCGTGTGTGCCGGAGGGGCGGCAGAGTCGGCGGTGATCTCCGCGATGGAGGGCCACCATGTTGGCTGTGCACGCGCACTTCACAGAGTTGCGCATGCACAGTAGCGGCGAGCGCGAGTAAGGGGTCCTTGCGAGAAAGGCTGGCAAGGGGCACCAGGCGGCAGCCATTAGAGGGATAGGAACAGCCTGAGTGCAGAGCGGCGGCCATTATAGAGAGCACAAGGCTCCCTATGTACAAGGCTGTAGGCGGGATTACAATCCCCATGATGCTCACGGGCAGTGACACCACCTGATACCAGGGAACCAGTGAGGCTGCAGGATTCTCCTGGAAGAGAGGAAGGACTATTGCCTGCTGGGAGAGGAAGCAGGCAGTGCGAATCAAGAGCCTGAAGCTGCAGGTTAGATCCACGGAGCAGTGCTCCAGGGATTAGGGCAGATGTTCAATCCCCAGGGCCCAGTTAGTTCCCTGAGTCACTGTAGTAGTGCTGAGAGTGCTGTATAGGGAAGGCCTTAATGCAGGGACCTTTTCATATAGTTTGAGAGAGGAAATTCTGCAGGACATTGCCTGATTACCAGCGCAGCCTGAGAGTGCTGGTGTGCCATCTGCTCCATAGCAGAGACAGTGTGCAGTGGATCATTCGGCTTGGGATCCCTCTCCTGTGGAGTCAGAGTGTTCACCCCTTCTGCAGAGAGCAGTGCAGAACGGCGTGGGATCACGTGGCGGTGTTGCAGAGTTACCAAGGATTCTCCTGGTTAGAACTGTAACCAGGAAGGTAGTATCTTAAAGTGCACCAACGGTCCCCAACACAGGGAAGCGCTGTCCCTTACACACATACCCTGACTTCATAGCTGGTGGACACTAAGAGGTTATGTGCCCTGGCACAGTGATACAGGACTGATTCTAAGCACACCCTCAGTTCTATATGTGTGTTGATATAAATGCTATGTCATGCAAATGTTATGCAATGTTGTATTATGCAATGTTGTATTATGTGATACTGTGCTATTGATATGCCAAGGATAGTGTGCTGATAAGTAAATACTGTTTCATACAGCGGTGTATGTATTTACTGTATGGTTGTTCTGGGGAGGGCACACTCCCACCACGTTGGGATCCCTCATCAGTGGAGGCGCTGCACCGAGTGTAAGTACACCCCAGGCTCCAAGTGGCGGAGGCTCAGGACTCAGGTTAGCCTCACAGGTGACAGCAGTACCCGTAGTGCCGTACCCCAGGGGTACACCCGCTACATATACATATAGATAGATATCAAATGGAAATATTACTGTATGTTCCTTTGCATGTCCTAGACAGGTCTGTAACCCCGCCTTTCACCATTATCACTCAACACACAGTGCTTCCACTGCAGCAAGGGATTCTGGGAAATGACATGCAAATGAGCACACAGTGCCACCTTTATGCATCTTAACCCAGGCTGTGCTCAAAGCTGTGAAATGCAGAACACATAAGCTTACAGGGGACCATGTTATATGGTTTTGAAGCAAAAGGTGGCACTGTGTGCTCATTTGCATGTCACTTCCCAGAATCCCTTGCTGCAGTGGAAGCACTGTGTGCTGGGTGATAATGGTGAAAGGCCGGGTTGCAGACCTGTCTAAGACATGCAAATGAGCATACAGTAATATTTTCATTATATATAGAAATAGATATAGAGATATATAATCCATATGGGTCTTAATGCTGAATGGGAGTTAAAACACTTTTTATACGAATGTTATGAAGATATTCAGTAATTGTGGACCATAACAAAATGTGTATTCAGAATGCAAATCTAGAATATATATTTATAATACGATTCCTTTCTTATATATTTTTATTTGTTCTACATTTGCAGTTTTTTTTCTATAATCTTTGTGGTTGTTTTTATTATGATATGATTAAATAAATTATTCCATTTTGTTGTTGTTACTTGACATATAATGGAAGAGATCTTTTCATCCAGTCCCTTATTAAAATATACTATTTAAAAACTTGCATGCAAGAAGGAGGTTACTCTCTGACAAAGTGCCATTTAGGCATCGAATGTATTGGAGTGTTTTGAGGGTCTCACGTCCCCAATGTTTCATATTTAGATTTTTTTCAATTTCTTTAATACATTTGGATTGTTTTACAAATGTTTGTCTTTATTCTTGCTGTGTGCTGATCTCCTACAGATATAAATGTCAAAACGACCCACTTGTCAAACAAGCTTTGTTTAACCAATAAACAGAATGCATCATGGCTTTTCCTGACAAAGCAAATAGAAGAACCCTACAATAGGTTTCATATACAGTACAGTAGCTATCATGTCACTACACCGGCACAAGGAATCCAAATTAATAAAATAACATAAAAGCTTTCAATATGCAAAATAAATGAAATAATCCTGAAAGGTAAAATATTTTCTGTAAAATACAAAAATGAATTTGGATATCTGTACATCACCTTTCCTACCAAGGACTACTGGTCAAATGTAGCAACAGTGTTTTGTGAGTGTGATTAGAGAAAGGGAAATTGTCACCTACCACTGGTGCATGCCAGATAGATCTAGCCAGCCTTACCGTTCGAGTGGCTGCGTCTGCGCGTGGTCCTTTCACCACGCCGAACGTGGACCGGGAAGGATCCCCAGCGCCATGGATGAAATGCTGAAAAGCCAAGGTACTGGGAACAAGGTTGCCATGACGGTGCTGCAGGGGGTCTATTCTTTTCAATTGGACCTCCCACAGTGTCGTCGCGGCAGCCACCTCCCCTAGTGCCTGTGCTTTTCAGCATTTCATCCATGGCGCTGGGGACTGTAAAGCTGACTACATCTGTATATTTTGGCTGTACTTTGCTCCATTTATATAAAGCCCAGATCCCTGCTATTGGGGGGACACATGATACCCTCACTGCTCCCTAGGGAGGTTACATCGAGGTAGTTGTGTGTTTGACATCAGCAACGATTTACCTTGTCTAGCGGGCTGTCTGTGTTCGGTGGAAAAGATGGGCGCCAGGAGTTTTTATAGTACAAATTCAATTTCTATTAATGTTCTCATGCTTAGGAACATTGCAGTCACTGTTACATGTAGATTGACATTGTTGTACTTCATTTCATCCCTGCCACTATCACTCTTGATACGTGTCTTCCCTGAGTGCCCACTCAACACTTGTGGGAGGCACATTTAGTTGATATGGTAGCGTATTCATACTGTGGACCGGACCCCCTTTATAATACCATCTAGGAGGTCCATTTACTGCGGGCCGCTGCTGAGATCATGGCCTGTTCTGTGTAACATTACTGTTACTTTCCTGCCCTGTTCTGGAACTGCCACTTCCTCAGGAGGGTACTGAATGTGATGGATGGGGATCCGCTTGTAGGGCTAATCCCCAGACATCCTCGTGGCTTTTCTGCTTTGTCCATTGAGGCATGTATGCATTCCCATTACTGGGACCTGCTCATATGGCCATACTATGGGATCCTAACTGATGAGCACTATCGCTAACTGCAACGCAATAAAAGGGGAGCTTGACCTATACTATACATATCCCCTACCTCTACTCCCTGAGGCTCACCTCCTTTTGCCATGCTAGAACTTAACTCCCAGAACTCTCTTCTTCCTCCTTTATACCTCCTGTAACCCAGTACCTCTGTGTCACCAGAGGGTGGAGCTTAGCATCTGCCGCATCACCATTAACTCCTTGTAGTACACTAGTAAAGCCACAACGGGGTGGTTACACACAGAAACATACAGTGATAGAAATGTAACCCCCTTTCCCTATGCCTATGGGAAACTGTGGGCGATTACGCGTGCTGCTACCTGTGAGGCTCACAGGAGGCCAAAGCCTCCGCTTCTGGACAGCCTGGGGTACTATATCTCTCGGTGCAGCGCCTCCACCTATGAGGATCCCAGCTTAAGCGGGATGACTCCTCATAAGACACAATAATTACTATACAACCTAGTATAATATAACTGCTTTACTGTAGTACAGTATAACAAACGATAACAATCACATCAATACAATACAATGCATTAACATCAATGGTGGTCCCCCGAAGTACTGAGGATACCGTGGCACCAATACCCCTGGTGTCCTGTCCCAGCAAGTCCCACCCAAATGTGAGGTAGCACTACCCCTGTGTGAACCGTTGGTTCACGTGTATACCTTCCTGGGCACTCCTGTACCCAGGTGCAGCTGGTGGAGTAAGAAACAGTCAGGTCCCATGCAGAGAGGCCTCCGACACGAATCCCCTCCCTCCTTAGGGTCCTGATCCTCCTCACGAGGTGAGCGCCAGCAGGAGAGTCTCACCTGAATGTCTCAGGGTCCTGTAGCCTTTTCCTAGGCCGCAGGACACAGCGTGGCCTTCCGGTCACCGATGCCGCAGCACTACCACTATACTAAAGGGAAAGAGTCCCTATCTGGGGCCTTCCATGCAATACTCCGCTGGCGTGGTTCAGGGCCTAAGGGACAAGGCATAGGCCTAGTCCAGGAGACACTGCTCCCTGGAACCTACCTTCTTCCTTGGTTCCTCCATCAGGAATCACCACGCTGGCACCTTGTACCAGAGGATATCCTCTCCTTTCAGGCTGCTTGAATCCCATTGGCTGGGACAGCCACTTGATTTTCCTTCCCCCCCCCTGAGGATTCTGGAACATGCAGCCCTGCAGTACTTCATGATTCCCGCAAAGCATGCTGGGGATTGTAGTCCTGCAAAGCCCTTCCAGGCAATTTAAGTTGGCCGCCATGCCGATTGCCACTGCGCATGTGCCGAGCTCCGGAATGACGGCCGCGCTGTTCCCTCTGTTTGCGCGGGGTCCCGTAGCGCAACTGGCCAGTTTCCCGCACCGGAGCAGTGTAAGGGACTCGGCTACAGAAACAAAGTCCCCTATTCAATATGCTATGAAGCTGTAGCAATATGGAATGAATGGAGAAAGTGCAAATAGTGTAACAAGTTTGAGACAAAACTTTAAATGTGTCTATGTATGTTTGTCTAACTGACATGTTCCCCAGTAGTTTTGAGCATATCAGAGACACTGTTTGTCTCTGATTATAGAAGGGAAGAGCCATCACCGGAAGTGATGCAGAGGCGCAGCGGGAGCCAAAACGGCAGAGGACGCTATGAACCAGGATCACCACCATTGCTATTTGTTTTGTGCATTATTCATGTGCCAAATACACACCAGAAAGACTGAGTCACAATAAGAGGAACCATATCTCTGCTCCAATCAGAGAGAGACAGTGTCTCTGATATGCTCATTACTACTGGGGAACATGTGAATGCGACAAACATACATAGATACAGTATACATAGATATAAAGTTTTGTCTCCCAAATTCTTACACTATTTGCACTTTCTCCATTCATTCCATGCTAATGTGAAAATCTGCGCTTCCCTTACCTGGAAGAAATAACCATACTGGAAAGGCTGGTTATACCACAACATATGATACCTTCATAACCCCTGCTTGTAAATGTGTGCCTTCATCCTTTGAGCTGTAAAAATAAAAACAATTCATGATCCTAGGTACTGCTTGAGGATTATTCAAAATGACCAGACCCGTGCATACTCTTCTAGATGTCACACTGACAAATCCTGCATGACTGGAGATGTCATTACCAACATTAAGCACGTACCAATATTCCAAAAACAGGTTCCCAAGATAAGAAATAAAAAGTTCTGATTTAACAACAGAAAATACTTTTTTATTTTCTTTTGGAGACGTGATGAATCACAGAAAAGTAATTTAATTAAGGGCTGAACAGCATTTGTGCTATTTTTGTTTAAAAAAAAAAAATCACTATTAAGGTCTATCACCCGAATGGGCTTTTTGGCAGATATAGAATTACCCTCTAAAAGTGTCAGAATGCTCCTTTAAAGTTAGCCACAATTGTGAAGTTTCTTTTATCTGCTTTACAATCCTGATTTCATTGGTGCACTCGTGGAATCACTGTGGTGATAGAAGTGCTGCTACCAACAAAAGCACAGGGTGCACGTGATACAGTATGCCATGGTACTGCTCTCTGCACAGTATTCAGGTTTATCGTTGAAACATCATTAAACATATTCTTAGTCATGAAATATGTGTTGTAATATTCTCTCTCAGTTACATCACTATTTAGATTCTTTCCAAAGGAACAAGATAATACTGTTTATCAAAGCTTTAATCAACATGATTGTTTGTTTGCGTCTTCTGATTGATAAAAAGCTTGCATAATACCCCTCAAACATTGTGCCATAGAATTACAAAAGAGGCATTGTACAGTGACAGGCAAACTATGGATTGCACACACAATAGACTCATTATAATATCATTTCTGAGGTTCCAATGATTGATTCCTTTAAATACATAATTAAAAAAAAAATATATATATATATATATACTGTATATATATTTGTAGAAGAAGAATGTGTGCACTTACTGTACAACTATACAGTATTATAGTGTACAAAAAAGATTACAGTTAAGTATAAATGTAACCCTTTGAGGAAATGTTGGAGTTTTTGGTAGTAGCAATGTTCAAGTCATAATAACAATAATATTATATATATAATATATATATATATATATATATATATATATATATATATATATATATAGCAAATGAAAATAGAAATACTTTGCTGTGGAGGGTTTTTGTCACTTTTTTTACTCACCATAACTTAACTAAGTATATATATTGTGACAGAAACCAGGGTATGGTGATAAATTCCATATATAGGGCTCCCAGGATACTGAACAGTTTCTATCCTGTTTAGGCTGGAAGTGCAGTCTCATAATACATGCACTCCATCCCACAGTTTGGCAAGTGCTGGAACTGAGGGATGAGGGATCCAGACCAGAGTTTGTCTGCTGCCTGATTTCTGTCACCTGTCCTGCTTGTTAGAAATCAGGTATTTAAGACTGATTTCCTGGTTCCTCTACCCTCTCCCCCAAGAGCCTGAAGGCAGGAAGGCTGCTGGAAGCAGAGAGGGGAAAAGCCTCTCCCCAAACAGGTTAAATCATTCTGTTCCTTTTTTGTCTAAAACTGCAAAGTTCCTTATTTTGTTGTTGGAAGTGGAAAAGCCACTCCAACCCTGAGACAGGGAAAACCTACGTTAAGTTATTGCTCAGGTGAGCAGGTTTTGTTTGCTTGTGTTTCTGTTGTATGCACTGTGGCAGTCTCAGTGCCTGGGACTGAATAAACCAGGCATAGCCTGTTTAAAGGAACAGCACGTGACGCCTCGTCATTTAACCTACTCTAAAAGACCGTGTTCTAATAGTCCCGGACAGATGGCGGAGCCCCGGAGTAAGCCGTTTGTCACATATGGTGGAGAATGCAGGCAGAACACTAAAAGGTCTGCGGGATAAAGTACTTTAAAAAAAAAAAAAAAAAAAGATTTTTCTCTCCAAACAAGATGGAAGACGTGGTGAGTGCGCTGGTACGCAATGTCGCTGCCCAGAAAGACGCGAATGAAACCCAGCAACAGCTGTTAATAGCCCAGCAAGAGACTAATGCAAACCAGCAACAGACTAATGCAAACCAGCAACAGACGAATGCAGCCCTGCAAGAGGCGAATGCAGCTTGGCAAATCGCGAATGCAAACCAGCAAGAGACAAACCGCCTGCTGAAAGAGGAGCAACAACGGTTCGCCCAGGGCTTTCAGCAGGAACTCGAGATCCTGAGAGGGACTATCGTTAACATTCCATGGGCAGAGGCAGCCCCAGTCCCGAAAATGACCAGGGCAAGCCACTACCTTCAGAAGATGGGGCCCTCGAATGTGGAAACCTATCTTCTCACGTTAGAACGCACGGCACAGAGAGAGGGATGGCCAGAAGCTGAGTGGGCCAGTCTAATCGCACCCTTCCTAAGCGGCGAACCCCAGAAGGCTTACTTTGATCTAGAGCCAGCCGAAGCTAACGTCTATGCAAAATTGAAGTTCGAGATCCTCACCCGCCTCGGAGTAACCACGGCTGTTCATGCCCAAGGTTCCACGCATGGTCCTTCACGTTGGATAAAGCCACCCGAAGCCAGATGTATGACCTCATCCACCTCGCTCGGAAGTGGCTAAAACCCGAGATCAACTCAGCAAGCCACATCGTGGAACGTTTGGTCATGGACCAGTTCTTGAGGAAACTTCCCTTTGCCCTACGCCGTTGGGTCAGTCAGAGTGACCCCCACAATGCAGACGTGCTGGTGGCCCTCGTAGAAAGGTACAATGCAGCAGAAGAGCACCCGCAACCCATAGTCATGGAGCATCCCCACTAACCAAGGTTCCAGGACTCTTCCAGAGACGGTAAAAGGGTACCAGGGTTAAGGGGGGCTGAAGAGCGACGACCACCTTCACACAGCACCAGCAACTCGCACACTAAGGGCAACAGCCAACATGGGGAGCCGAAAAAGGGCTCTAAGTGGGACACAGACTATGTACCTAAATGTGTAAATTGTTATGAGGGGCCACACCACGAAAGTCTGCCCACTAAATGCTGAACCAATGCAATGCAACAGCGATTAACCTTATTCGCTGTGGTCCCAATGTATGGGCCCTAGCCCAGATGACCCCTTGAATAACCATCTGTGGGCATTTGTAAAGGTAAATGGTAAGAGGGTTCGGGCACTTCTTGACTCTGGGAGTATGGTCACACTAGTGTCCGTATACCTGTTGCCCATTCAGAAAAAACAGGTAAACAGTTCACAAAGAGTGGCAATTTGTTGTATACATGGGGATAATCACGAATATTCCACTGTTGATGTTCTTATTGAAACAGAGTTTGGTTCTTTAGATTTCAAAGTGGGTATGATGTGTTAATAGGGACAGACTTTCCCCATTTTCTAAAAATGTGGTCCTCCTCCCAGAATAGCGCCCAGAGTTCAATAGCGGACCATAACGAAGTAACAGAAGAAACAAATCCTTTCCCTTTTTCAGAAATAGAGGTTGACGAGGGCCCAAATAAGAAGGGGAAAGAGGATGAGTGCTGTAAAATTCCCTTCCACATGGCTACCTTGGTAGGGAATACCCCAAATCAAGATGTTGAACAGGCACTTACCACCCCAGAACAGGATAAGACCCTCGCTGACCTAGAGGTCAGTCCTGGGAGTTTAAGAAGGCCCAGTGGGAAGACCCACATTAGCGGAAGCAAGGGGGAATATACGGGACCAGAATAGTACTCCTGGCCAACTAGATAGGTCACTTGCCTACCCCTACTTCGAGGTAGAGAATTACCTAGTATATCGGGTTGATCAAAGGAAATCAATTATAACTAAACAATTGTTGGTACCACGGACATTCCGTAATGTAGTATTACACCTCGCACATAGTCACCCATTGGGGGGACACCTAGGGGTGGAAAATACAAAAGAAAAGGTTCTCCGAAGCTTCTATTGGCTTGGGGTTCTGGCAGAAATTACAAATTATTGCTCCTCATGCTCACAATGTCAGATCACCGCCCCATTCAAAGAGTATCGTAGCCCATTGGTACCCCTTCCCATAATAGATGTACCATTTGACCGGATTGTTATGGATCTAGTAGGACCCCTAATAAAGTCTGTTAGGGGACATCAGCACATATTGGTAATATTAGATTATGCCACCCGATATCCGGAGGCAGTTCCCCTACGTAGCACCTCTGCTAAAAACATAGCAAAAGAGTTAATAGTTCTGTTTACCCGGGTCGGAATTCCTAAAGAGATCTTAACTGACCAGGGAACACAATTTATTTCCCAAGTAACAAAAGAGTTATGTAAACTCCTAAAAATCAAGCATCTCAGAACCTCAGTCTATCATCCACAAACAGATGGTTTAGTGGAACGGTTCAATAAAACCTTAAAGAGCATGTTACGCCGGGTGGTCGATAAGGATGGGAAAAACTGGGATTGTTTGTTACCATACCTGTTATTTGCCATTAGGAAAGTTCCCCAATCATCCACAGGCTTCTCCCCGTTTGAACTATTGTATGGCCGACACCCAAGGGGCTTACTGGATATAGCCAAAGAGACTTGGGAACACGAGGTTACCCCTTACAGAAGTGTAATAGAGCATGTTGCCCAGATGCAGGACCACATAGCTGCAGTCCTACCTATAGTGAGGGAACACATGGAAAAAGCTCAAGAGGCACAGAGGAATACGTATAATAAGGGTGCTAGGGTCAGAATTTTTTTTCCAGGCGATAGGGTACTAGTTCTGGTTCCCACCGTAGAGAGTAAATTCCTTGCTAAGTGGCATGGGCCATATGAGGTCTTGGAAAGAGTGGGAGAAGTAAATTATAAGGTGAGACAGCCAGGTAGGAGGAAACCTGAGCAAATTTACCATATAAACCTACTTAAGCCCTGGAAAGATAGAGCGGTCTTGTTAATCCTAGTACCCCCAGGTCCGTCAGAGAATCGAGAAACTGACTCAGAGGTTAGCATAGCTGAAACCCTGTCCGTTCATCAGAAACGAGAGGTCCCGAATATAGTGAGAAGAAACAAAGAAGTCTTCTCTACACAGCCAGGTAGAACTAGCGTAATTGAACATGACCTAGTCTCTGAACCGGGGGTCCTTGTTAACCTTAAACCGTACCGAATCCCAGAGGCCAAAAGAGAGGCTATAAGTTTAGAGGTTAACAAAAATGCTAAAACTAGGCGTAATTGAGGAATCACAAAGTGGGTGGAACAGCCCTATAGTTTTAGTCCCAAAGCCAGATGGTACAACAAGGTTTTACAATGACTACCGTAAACTAAACGCTGTGTCAAAATGTGATACTTATCCTATGCCCAGGGTGGATGAACTGGTAGAGAGACTGGGCAAAGCCTGATATCTCACAACCCTAGACCTAACAAAAGGGTACACTGGCAGGTTCCCCTCACAGAAAGGGCAAAAGAAAAGACAGCCTTCTCAACCCCAGACGGCCTCTTTCAGTATAGGGTGCTGCTTTTTGGCTTACATGGAGCTCCCGCCACATTCCAAAGAATGATGGATAACATTTTAAAACCACATGCTCGGTATGCTGCCGCCTACCTGGATGATGTGGTAATCCATAGTGAAGATTGGCAATCCCACCTTCCAAAGGTCCAAGCTGTGCTCAACGCAGTTCGGTCTGCTGGACTAACTGCTACTGTAACCCCGCTAAATGCACTATTGGTCTGGAGGAGGCCAAGTATCTGGAGTATTCTATTGGCAGAGGTTTACTCAAACCCCAAACACTCAAAGTAGAGGCGATACAAAATTTGCCAAGGCCAGTTACAAAAAAACAAGTAAGGACCTTTTTGGGATTAATTGGTTACTATAGAAGGTTTATTCCCAATTTTGCAACTAAGGCAACCCCACTAACCGACCTCACAAAAGCAAGAGGGCCGCTAATGGTAAAGTGGTCCCCTGAAACCGAACAGGCCTTTAGAAGCCTGAAAGAAGCTCTCTGTGCCCAACCAGTGTTGGTCACACCTGACTTCTCCAAAGAGTTCTTAGTCCAAACCGACGCATCTGAGGTAGGACTGGGAGTGATACTCTCCCAGGAGTCTCAAGGTGAGGAGCACCCCATCCTTTATTTAAGTAGGAAACTAAATCCCCAGGAGAAAAATTACTCCATAGTCGAGAAAGAGTGTCTCGCAATAAAGTGGGCTGTAGAGACACTCAAATACTATCTGTTGGGGAGAAAATTCCGGTTGGTCACAGATCATGCACCCCTCACCTGGATGTGTCAAAACAGAGAGAAGAATGCTAGAGTGACCAGGTGGTTCCTAAGCCTACAACCCTTTAAATTTTCTGTGGAACACAGGTCAGGGCACAAACATGGCAATGCTAATGGGTTGTCAAGGATGCACTCCCTAATATCCATGGTCGCTCATCCCTCGAGGTCTGAGCTGGGGGGGAGGATATGTGACAGAAACCAGGGTATGGTGATAAATTCCATATATAGGGCTCCCAGGATACTGAACAGTTTCTATCCTGTTTAGGCTGGAAGTGCAGCCTCATAATACATGCACTCCATCCCACAGTTTGGCAAGTGCTTGAACTGAGGGATGAGGGATCCAGACCAGAGTTTGTCTGCTGCCTGATTTCTGTCACCTGTCCTGCTTGTTAGAAATCAGGTATTTAAGACTGATTTCCTGGTTCCTCTTCCCTCTCCCCCAAGAGCCTGGAGGCAGGAAGGCTGCTGGAAGCAGAGAGGGGAAAAGCCTCTCCCCAAACAGGTTAAATCATTCTGTTCCTTTTTTGTCTAAAACTGCAAAGTTCCTTATTTTGTTGTTGGAAGTGGAAAAGCCACTCCAACCCTGAGACAGGGAAAACCTACGTTAAGTTATTGCTCAGGTGAGCAGGTTTTGTTTGCTTGTGTTTCTGTTGTATGCACTGTGGCAGTCTCAGTGCCTGGGACTGAATAAATCAGGCATAGCCTGTTTAAAGGAACAGCACGTGACGCCTCGTCATTTAACCTACCCTAAAGGACCGTGTTCTAACAGTCCCGGACAGACGGCGGAGCCCCGGAGTAAGCCGTTTGTCACAATATATAAATATCTACAATAAATATGTGCGGGGTTTTCAGCACAACTTGTAAATTATAAATCTACCCCAGGTTCAGTGTTGGTTTTTTTTTCATGCTACAGAAATGTAAGTCCAAATGCTTATTTTTTAAATTGAATAAAGTCAAGTGATTATGAACTTTCATAACTCCTTCATTTGATATCACAACTACACAGCCTATGTATCATTTTGTTCACCACCCTTAAAGCTACTGTACCAGAATATCTAAGCATGTTACTGAGAAGTGTGTAGAACACACAAAATCCACGGGGAGCATGGGGAGGAAACAAAAATAAATTTAAGTGCAGCAAAAATGGCAACGTGGAAAAAGCCTTCAATTGACTTGGCTCTAATGAATTGACTACTTACAAGATTTAAGAGTCAAATAGGCAGAGTTGACTCAAACGGTCAGAGGTAAGTGGATGATGTAGTTGTCATCAAAGTGGATCAGGTCCTCAGGATCACGTACCCCAATGTTGAGAGAAAAACTGGCATAGCACAGATCACTCGAGATAAAATAGCTTTATAACAATAAAATATTATACTCACATTCTAACAATAAAAAACAGGCATATCACACTGCATTAGTGTAGGAAGACTTTAGCCAGCTGGCTCACCATCCCGCAACGTTCCCCCACTCCTCCGCCTCAGCCTCCGGTCAGCTGTTATACTGCTCCGACTGGCGTCAGACGTCACTTCCGGTTTCGTCGCTCGGTGAGTGCTGGATCCTCCTGCAACTACTCTGCTGTATGCTCCGCTCTGAATAAGACTCCCACTCTACGCGTTTCGAAAGCGACTGCTTTCTTCCTCAGGAGTGTGGAGTCTCGTGACGCATTGCATGCTTTTATATCTTAGTGATCTGATTAATCAACAGGTGTATGCTATTCCTTAAAGTGCTACTGGGTGGATAGTACAAATACAATTGCTCATATACAAACATAGGGTTAAAATCTACCTACAGTTGGATGATGGTGAAGTGTCTTAGTAAGTGCATTTCAGGTTTTGTGTATGGTAGTAAGTGTCTTTGTATGTTAGAAAGTGTTATATTAGCCCCATGATTATATATTTCACCATCATCCAACTGTAGGTTTTTAGGATTTTTTAGGATTTTTTAATAAATTTGTTAGGATTTTATAATTAATTTGTTAAAGTATATTTGCAAGTTTGCCATTATTTTATAATTAATTTGTATAAAATGTTTGTAATTATGGTGAGTCTGCCATTCCAGATCGTATATTCCCTGTGATAATATCAGTGAGTTAATATGTTTAAATTTATAGGTTGTCCAAATTGACTCCAAATGTACCACCATCTATATTTATATTTATATTCCCACAAAAAGATTCAATCCCCATCCTGTTTACTAAGTATCCCCTTAACTATGCATTTACCATCTTGCATACTGAGATTTTAACCCTATGTTTGTATATGAGCAATTGTATTTATACTATCCACCCCAGTAGCACTTTAAGGAATAGCATACACCTGTTGATTAATCAGATCACTAAGATATAAAAGCATGCAATGCGTCACGAGACTCCACACTCCTGAGGAAGAAAGCAGTCATTTTCGAAACGCGTAAAGTGGGAGTCTTATTCAGAGCGGAGCATACAGCAGAGGAGTTGCAGGAGGATCCAGCACTCACCGAGCGACGAAACCGGAAGTGACGTCAGACGCCAGTCGGAGCAGTGTAACAGCTGACCGGAAGCTGCGGCGGAGGAGTGGGGGAACGTTGTGGGACGGTGAGCCAGCTGGCTAAAGTCTTCCTACACTAATGCAGTGTGATATACCCATTTTTTATTGTTAGAATGTGAGTATAATATTTTATTGTTATAAAGCTATTTTATCTCGAGTGATCTGTGCTATGCCAGTTTTTCTCTCAACATTGGGGTACGTGATCCTGAGGACCTGATCCACTTTGATGACAACTACATCATCCACTTACCTCTGACCGTTTTTAGTCAACCCTGCCTATTTGACTCTTACATCTTGTAAGTAGTCAATTCATTAGAGCCAAGTCAATTGAAGGCTTTTTCCACATTGCCATTTTTTGCTGCACTTAAATTTATTTTTGTTTCCTCCCCATGCTCCCCGTGGATTTTGTGTGTTTTGCTGTTACTGTGGGGGAAGAGTGAAGACTACCCCTTCCAGTGGGTTCCAGAGCAGGGGGTGAAACTGTATTTACTTAAATTTCATCACATTTTTCACTTATTTAAGTTTTAGATTAGTCACTTATTACCAGTGTCCACTTTTTATTTGTTTGCGCCTGTGTTCACTTTACCACTATACAAGAGAAGTGTGTAGAGCCATTATTTCCCATCGGGCAAGAGGTTACAGTAAGATGGTTGGCACAGAGGATAACCCCGTCCAAACTGACGAAGCTTGATTTGCTGGTCAGTGAAAATATCATCATGGGAGAATGTTAAATGGCAACCAAGAACTTTTGTCCAAAGATAGTGATGCTGCTGTACAAAATAATAGGAATCATGGAGCCAGAATTGATGGACCTTGTTTTTTTGGCCTCAAGAAAGGATCTGACTGTCGATATTTCTACGTGCAACGGCGAAAAATAAATACTTTGATCCCCATCATTGAGCGGGAATGCGAATCTGGTTCGGGTATTCATTCTGATGAATGGCCAGCTTATCGCAATCTAAATGTCATTGGTTATCATCATTTGACAGTTACAGTATTTACCACAACTATTATATGGACACTTATACTGGAGCAAATACCCAAGGAATTGAGGTTGGATGCTAAAACACTCATTCTTTTAAAATGAGAGCAGCCAGCAATGAACATTTTCAGTCTCGTGTTGATCATTTTTGCTGGAAAGTTCTAAGAAAAGATGCTGTTGACGTCTCTGTAGCATTTTAAATGATATACGATGTCTATATCGTAACAATATATGATTCAAATAAAATAATGGTACGGTTTTAAAAAATATTTACTAAATATTTATAGTTTAAATGGTTCAATTAATACATTATTTAGCGCACTGTTTTGTTTTAATATTGTAGTTTCATGTTTATATGGTTCAATTAATAAATTAATTTAGTTTTAATATTGTAGTTTCCTGGTAGACCTCACACTATAGTGTAAATTCTCCTGTAGACCTCACGCTACAGTAGTACCAAAAAATCTATTACTGTAGGTATCACATTGTACTGTAATTTTTCAGTTGGATAAAATAAAATTCCAATAGGCTGAAAGTTTGCATAGGGCACGAATACCCTTGCCCGGCCCCACCCTGACAATAGCTAAAGGCTGCTGTCCTCCCCTTAAAGCAGCACTCCAGCTTGCATTTCTTGCTTTGTTTAATGTATTTATTTTAGTTATAGGACTGAAGCAGGGTGGCCCCGTAGCTGAACTATATTAATTTCAGGAAGCCGTGGCATCATCCTTTGACCAGTGTGATGAGGGACATTTAAACAAGGAGATACCAGCTTAGGGGATGCCGGTAAGTATCTCGGGGTGAAGGGGGTCCCTGGAGCTGCAATTAACACCGTTCAGCTCCGGAGAGCCCCTGCTTCAATACTATAGCTAAAATAAATAAATGTAGCCCTGTTTCCCCCTAAACACAGAAAGCTACCGTGCTGCCCTTTTACCTGTTGGCTCCAAGGAGCCTAAGGCTGCGAACCCGCTGCGGCCGGCAGGGTGCGCGGCCGCGAACCACCAGACCCTTGCCCGAGTGGTCCCTGCCCCCGCTGCCTACATCCGACAGGGCTGACTACGTACTGTGACGCGTCAGCCGGCTGATACTGCAAGAATCTTGTGAATTTCGGCGTTGACGCGTCACGTGGTACGCGAGTCAGCCAATGGGGAGGAGGGGAGGGATGGAGCTAGGTGGGAGGCACCTTGGGTGGGGAGCAGGGAAGGAGCTGCGTGTTATTAAAGTGTGTGTGTATGTGTGTGTGTGTGTATGTGTGTGGGGGGGTGGACGGCACCACGATCAGAGACTGCCCCCCTCCCTCCCACTACCGCCCCCTTCCCTCCCACTCCAGCAACCCTCCCTCTCCGGCTCCCAGCTCCCTACAAACCGCATATCACGGTCTGTGTCTGTCAGCACCCCGCCTGTCTGCAGTGCGGGCGCGCTGACTGAGGGAGCGGGGCCTTAGCCTAAGCCTTCACCACAAAGCCTGGGGTGATATACTTACAATCCGGTGCAGTGCCTCCACCTGTGAGGGATCCCAATGGAGTGGGAGGAGCCCCTCACAGGACCCAATCACAATGAACACACACTTGTAAAAATGAACTGGCCTTTACTGTAACATAGATAACTCTTAATGCTCTATTCTCTATAATGATTAAGAGTACAACTGCCCACGCACCATGCAAGGTGTAACCCTCCACCGTGTACCCTACACAATGTCCACAGTACAACCCCTCTCACCATGTCCTGTGGTCAGCGCTGCCACTATGTGTATGTACTCTGTTGGTGCACTTATAACGATACCTGCCAGGTGCTCCAGCACCCGGGCCCACAGATATCTTCACAAAGGATCCGCCGATCTACAATCTCCTCCGCGATGTCCTGGAATCCACTGGGGCTGTCGTCCCTTTGGGGTGGTCCCACCTTGAAGACAGTCTCTACTAAAGTAGGACTGGTCCCAGACCTCTCATCAGGGTATCAGCATCCGCTGTGTCCCTCACTCTCCCTACAGTACTAATGGGGCAGGTTCCCTATCCTAGGGCCTGTCCCTAAAGCAGCCACAAGCTAAGTACTGACTCAGGGCCTAGCTGGGGCTTAGGGGTTCTGGCCTAATTCAGAGGCTACTTGCCTCTCTGCATGTCCACCTCCTTCCCCTATCCTCTCCTGGCACCTACTAACACTCATGCTCCCTGTCACGGTAACTTATGACAAGATATAATAAACACCAAATATCTGGGTTGAACTGAACGAGGCTTAGATATAATAAAATATAATGTATTCCTTAAAAAGGTGAACACAGCAATATAGTACAATTAACAGACAAGAAGGTAACACTTACTTAGTGTTGGGCGATGGAGAAGTATCAGCAATCCGGTGACATTCAAGATGGTATCAGAAGAAGAACAACTAAAAACTGTAGGGTTGACACAGTTTATATACCTGTGTAACCCTATTCTTAACATTGAATAGACTATTGGTGAACAATTATCTGTATCCAATCCCTAACGTGGAGACACAGATTAACCCATGCCCCCCAGCTAATTAGCCCATGTGTACTGGGACTCTAGGGGTAGCCCCATAATTAAATCAGGGGCGACGACCAGTCTATCAAATGAAGTATCTGCATTGTTTGTAGATGTAGACATAACACTTACAAACCACTCCAGTTTCATGATTCTCCACCCTCAGGTAACAATTAGAGTGGCAGAGTCTGTTGATTAGTACTTGATCTGTTGATTAGTACTTAGTGTAAACAATCAGGCAGTTAACTTTTGATCACAGTGCTTAGGCTCAATCAGCCGGCTGCCCTTCATGACCTATTAGCATAGCAGATGGAGTCTGCATTTTCAGGGCAGATCCAAAATACCATACATATACACTTTAATATCTACACATATTAATAAGTTGCATTCTGGTGGGCTCAGTGGGTCGAATTTTGCCAGTTCTTAATGCCTACAGTGACTCCACATATTGGCCAAATATCAACTCACTGCGACCTCCAGAACTGGAGATACAGAAATGCACTTTAAAATACAGGATTATAATGAAACATGGGAACATACATTTTCATGACATGACAAGGTGTAAACCACCTTCCTGGACCGCAGTCCAGTTAACCCCTTGCCTCCCTGGTGAGGTCAGGGGGTGGCCATATGGGGTGCAACCCCTTTAATACCGGGCCAACCCCCTCTCCCTCTACACTCCCCTGTCAGCTTCCTACTTCCCTTCTGCAGAGAACCCTAGAGCCCTATTGGCTGGCATGGTCAGGACGGGCCATTGCTAAGGCTCATGGGAATGGTAGTCCCAGCCGAGAGCCTCCTACTGATTGGCCCTGCTTCCCGCGCTTTACACTGCGCATGCACGAGCTGTCTGACGGCCACCGCAACTCCCGCACTCACTGCGCATGCGTGATCCTCACGCAAGATGGCGGCGCCCGGTGGCAGATACCGCCGGGAGCCCCCGGTGGAGTGCCCGCCTCGCAGATGCCTGGCACACAACGGAGGTCCCTGCTCCCAGCGGAGGTAAGGGGAAAGGGAACTGAGGACCCGGCCACATAAAGCAACGCTCCAGGTTGCATTTCTTGCTTTATTTAAGTAAAAAAAAAAATAGGTATTTCAATATTTTGGGAGATGCTGCGACAGAACCCACCCTCTTATAACATAACTGTTACATTATACAGCACCACCGCGTGACTTTAAGTTCAGTACGTCCTTCATGAAGTCTGCAAGGGGTTAAAGAAGCAATATGTGCAGCTTCCCTGCCAGCGGCTAGATGTCCCTGTCGCAAGGTGAACGCTGCGACCAAATAACTGCAACATTGGAGAAACACAGTGCTAGTTTGACCTGTCTCTATAGTGAGCAAACAAATTAAAGTGCTTGATAAATAAGCAAACCTATTATGTTAGAATTATATAGATACTGTAGGTCCAAACTGACACAATGAAATCTGGAGCTACAGTAAAAATAAACATGAATATAAAATGTTATTAAAAAGTTTATACCAACAAAAAGTGTTCTCATGAGAAGGGAGCTATTGTATGCCAATTAAGTTGACCTGCACGATGGAGGATGGAACACATTTGGGCCCATATTTACTAAGCAATGCTATCCCATGAGACACATCCTGCTGCCAGAAGACCTTAGGCCAGAAATATAGTGAGCGCGCATGCTATCGTGCGTGAGCGAGTCAATGATAATTGCATATGTGAGCCTGACGTTGATATAGTTGAGACGCGCACGTGAGCGTTGGCTTGTCAGATCTGAAGAAAGATATGACATTTGTATTTTCGCGCTGTTGGCGCGCCATGTGACACTGTGAGCCAATCACAATGAGGCCTACCCTTCAGATGTCATGACCACACCCCCTAGCTGCGGGGTCGCCGTTTGGACTAAAGGCACAAAACGCGGCACCGTTTGTGCGGCCGCATGCGAGCCAGCGCTTACTATAATACCTTACAATACTTTGCAGAGAGAATGGACTGTGAGATGCCTTGTGCTGCCAGAAGAATCCTATGAAATAGCACTGCTTACTAAATACAGCCTAGGTTATTAACCTCTGACAACAGAGTTACGATTAAAGGAGCAGTCCCATACAGCATGAAAATAAATTACTGATGCTCAACAAGCTTTATGATTTTTTTGTTTAAATATTTTAAAATATTTTTTAATTGTACTAGGCAACGTTAGTAAATCTCAGTCAGAAAATGTTATTCATTGTAGCAATTATTACTTTCAAATGTCATTCCTCTTGTGGAAGTAGACAAGGAGAAGCCCTTGCTCAGCAGAGTTCCCAGTACAGCAGCTTTTATTAGGGCGGAAACATTTTGACCACAAGAATGTATCTATATTTACCAGTTATACATATTATATAAACTTCCTTTTCCTTTTGTGTGCCTGTACTGTATGTTTTATGTACTTAATGTATTAAAATTCCCCTCTATTGTCTAAATTGCAAAGTGCATTATTCCTTGTTGTCACTATGTAAATAAAAATATATTTAAATACACCAGATGACGGAGGGAGAGCTGACCACACTTGGGGTGCGTAGGGACTGAGGATCCAGGTTACCTATACTTTGAGCATACTGTACTTACAAAGGCACTGCTTTGTGAGTGTGTCGTGTGGAAATTGTGCATACTGTATGGTTTTAAATGTATTCAAATGTACTTCACCATAGGAGGTCGAGTCTGTGCTTCTTATCGTTGCAGCTACTGTATTTCTAATTCATGGAGGTGGTGAGAAGATTCCTCACTATGTAGGAGCAGCATCTGGAGACCTTCTTCAAGACTTTCTGCTTAATATTGTGTTATTCCGGTTGAATTGTGGACTTTTTTGCGCACCACTGGTTGTTGCGTATATATTGTATTGTTATATGAAGCTGTTTGTATAGCAGTCCGTGATGATACATCCGTAATATATCAGTGCAGGAGGTTGCAGCAACCCAGTGTTAAGTAATAAGACTGTTTGTAAGCCATTATGATCCGTGGATTAATAAACCAGGTAGGAAGGGCGGTGGGAGGGGGGAGGGGAGATTCAGCTCCAAGAGACCCACAACATGAGCCGCATGGTGCCGTTCCATCCAACCCCACAACCCCCAAATCTCCTGCTGTCACACCCAGCAAACAGAGAAAAAAACTCACGGCTCCAGAGTTCCTGCTCCGACTCTCTGATTAAATGATTTAATGGCATGAAACGCGTTATAGGACTCTTGGAGTAATGCAGTCTTTTTGTCAAGTACATCGATAAAAACTTTTATATGGATTTTTTGTCCAGCTTCGTATATACCGGACGGCAGTGCGCACCTGTTTTTCTTTTTGCTTTCAGTGCTAGTCAGTACTCTGTAGATCATAAATATACTAGAATTGGTCATACATGTACATTCTAATGAAGCTGAATCAGGTTTTCAGTCAGAGAAAATAAACACATAGAAAACCTGCTGGTATATGGTGTGTGTGTATGTATCTGTTGTGTAGCCTGGTTTCAGCACTTCAGGGACCAGGGGTTAATTCTGTGTTCAGGAGGAAATGTTGCAGGCTTCATGTGACCTTTTCCATGTAACTGTTTTCCTATCACTCTTTTCATGTTGTATTTAACCCACCAATCAGGGGGCTAAGTAATATTGAAGGCACCTGGCATTGACCCTCCCTGAATGTATCCATGTTGTTCCATGGGGTGTAAAAGGTGGGGAGGGAGGCCCCTGTTGAGACTGTGTTGATCCCAGGCATGAGCTTTGGTGCCTGGTTCCAGTGCCGGTCCCAGGCATGAGGTCCAGTCTGGTCAGTTCCAAGTCCAGTTAATGTTAGACACTGCGTGGGAGATTTATGGGGAAAATCTCCTCACGGAGGTCCCAGCACCTAGTTTGTAAATACCTACAAACTACAGTTATTTGGAAAATTAGCAAACAGTCAAATCCAATTGGTAAATTCTGATGTTGTGCATTCATTAGGCGAAATAATTATTCTTATATTGGCTTTCGAAAGGGCTTTTATAAACCAACAAGGAGAATAATATCAACCTTACATAGTCTTAACTTTCAATACATAAAAGCTAAAAAGAATTCGGACTTTCAGTAGACTTAGCTTTAAAAGTAAAAACACTGCAGAAAACTCTGACCTTGAGTTTATGAATAGACACACAGGGGCAGTAAAGATGGTCTTCTTTTTGGAACCGAAAAGAGTTGATTACAACATTGAGCTGTAGCACTCCTCTCATAGGGGAAGATTCATCCGGAACAGATTAGCGCACCCGATCTGGCGGTAACTTCTACAGTATTCTAGTTAATGGAATTTTAACTAAACACAATTGCATTCTTGTGCACACTAGCCCTTGCACATTAGTCATTATGCCCAAACTGTTTTCGGCCCAGATTTATTTATACTAAAGTATGGTTTGGCAACAACAAAACAAATTCCCAATGACAACAGAAATGTATTGTACTAACAATATTTATTGCAATGCATCTAGTGTACAGTGTATGTTTAACAGAAAAACAATACATCATCAACTGTTTTATTTATTTTGGGGGGAAAAATCGGAATACATAAGAATGTATTTAGGGTTCTATGGTATGTATCAAGAGATACGTGTGCACTGATGTAGTTGTGTAAAAAAAACATTTCAGTTGAAATGCGACATATTTACGTAGCGTATTTCTACTGCATTAGAATTTTACGCATGAGTGCTAATATTTTGCATTTAAAAAAAGACTTATGCCACCTTCTAGGTGACGGAGAAAACCAATGAAGAACCCCATCAAGAACAGTAATACAAAACGCCAATTTTGTAATACATAGACCTGCACCTAACTGCAAATATAACTCTGCCCTAACTTCTTCCACTTGCTCCTCATCTTCCTCATCTGATCGCAGACAGACTCAGACATCCGAAAATGGCACAACTAGAATTTCAACAAAGATGCTGTCTGGTGCAGGTATAATTCAGCGCAAGTGCAACAAAATGTAAACTCTTGTAAACTTTAATATACTAGAATTTGTATTTTAATTATGGTATGATTTACATATACTGCCTAACATTTGATAGCTACTTTCCCACAGGGAAGTAAGTGTGTTATAGAAGCCTCGCCCGGTCCCCCGGCATTTAATTTAAATTCTTTGGGGGAGATCGCGGGACCTCTATAACTGCTGCACTCCCCCAGAAAATCTAGCGCCCACCTGGGGGGCACGCACCCCAGTTTGCACACCCCTGCTCTAAATTATGCTGTGACAGTAGACCTTAGCTCACTGCTAGGGTTGCTCCCCTGGAAAAAAAGAGAGAGACTGACTCGCTCACTCTCTCTCAACCCCCCCCCTCCCCCCCCCCCCCGCACCCCCCAACATGCCTATGTACTGTCTAGACAATATTTAATGGATCCCTCTGGCTGGGAAGTGATAAATTGCTGAATGAGAGAAGTATGTAAAATCAACAGAAACCCCACCTACTGTATGTTGCATTTCAATAAAACAACGTGTCTAGAGAACAAAATACCCGGGCGCTACCTGTATGTTTAGTAAGTGCGGGATAGAGGTATAATATCAACCTTGGTAGTGGGCAAGGTATCCCTCTGCTTCTTTTCCTCCTGTGACTCTAACGACCACAAAAAAGGATCTACCCAGGATCCTTCAAAGTAAAGGAGACAAGAGAAAGGGATGGGGGAGCACTGGTGGAAGGGTAGAATAGAGTACAGTCTGGTTCAGGTGTGTAAAACTCTGAAGCAATAAAGTGGAGTTTTTAGATGTATAATAATTCTTAACACTCACACGGCCTTGTGCAAATGCTGTCGCATCAAGGTATCTTTAGGTCCTCTCTTCTCTGTCTTGTAAGTTCGTTCGCCGCCTTGCGTCTGCGCTCTTCTTCTCCTTCTTCTTTGGTGTGGTCTCGCCCTCGGAATAAATAAGTATACATGTGAACAGAATATATTTGCAATTGGATAATATTTCCAGAAATAAAAACAGGGTTAGAATAAAAAAACACTCACACGCGCATGTGTGCGTGCACTCTGGGGGGGTGGTATCTTTGCTCTCCAGGGGGCAGCCCCACTTCTCCAATAGTTAGTTATAGGTCTACGGTCAAAACATAACTCAGTGATGGAAAATAAATATCAAGATATTGCTACTCACACGGCCAAGTGTGAGTGCACACTTGGAAAGTTTCTTTTGTTGCTCCTCCTGTCGTCCCCGGGTAGTGCGCGGCCTAAGACTCAGAGAGCGAGACTAAAGATATGCAATATAAAGGAAGATAAAATACCCCCACCCTCCCATACTCCCCTTGTTACCCTTGTTATTTGACTTTATTTGTTGTTACCCATAAACCAGTGATGTACTGATTATATGTATGTTGTACTGAAATTCAATAAAATGTAAGTTACAAAAAAAAAAGTAATTGTTTATAGTTTCTACTCACTGAGCCACGCCTTCTCCACTTAATAGCACTCGTAAAGCGATAAAGCACAAGGCACAATGCAGCAAGGTCAGGCAGGTTTAGAAGTGGAATGTACTGTAGTAAGGTTTGGCGATGTTTATCTGCACATATTCTGTTTATTGTTAGATACTAATGTGTATATATTGCCCTTTCAGCTCCTGAGGAGTTGCCAAGACAGTGAAAAATAAACTGACCTATTGTTCTTTAATAAGAACCTACAAACCAATTCCATTTCAGTTCACATTTTACTTTGTGTTTTTCTAGGACTTAAAAGACGCGCCTCAAATTATGATCTTCTTAGGCCTCGGGCATGGTCAGCGCTTAGGCGCTGACCCGTGCTGTGGCGCGCTGCTGCTCGGCAGTGAGCCCCTGCAGCCGCAATGAGAGCGGCTTTAGCAGGGGCTTGCGCACGCTTCCGCAAGCGTGCGGAAGCGTGTCTTATGAAAATTTTACATTTCCGTGCTCATGGGAACGCAGGGCCGGTCACGTGACCGGTTCGCCCAATGAGGGCGAACCAGCTCCGTGACGTCACTGGCCCGCCCCCCGACACGCCCCCGGACGGCGTGCTAACCAAGGCCAGGGAAAGCACCCGCTTTCCGTCAGCCTCAGCGCGCCTCCGCACGGGCTGAATCACCATGGGCTCAGCCTAAAACTGTACTAGGGTGTACAGAGAGTGCAGAGATCACATATGGTGTACACAACCGCAACAAATGAGTGAGATGTAAGTAAATTCTAAAATCACATTTTGATCTGATAAGCTAATCGTTTTTTGTTTTTGTTTTCAATTGGAAATCACAAAACTCAAGAGTCTTTAGAGATGTTTGTTAGTTTTTGTTATTCACATATTATATAAAATCAGCCATATACAATTTATGTTTAACAGAGTAGAACATATTAAAATATATTACAACTAGATGCATACCTAAATGTATATTTCCTAAAACATATTTTAAAATAAAAGAAATAGTTATTCTTTTTATTCATAGGAGAGAGAAAAACAAGCGTCGACTTAACACCACATAATATTGGTATGGTTTTAGGATAATAAAATAATCAATAAAGTAGGTAGTATGAAGTACAGAAGTAAGGAGGAGTGCATGAGGAATGTAAATCATTTGAAACATACTGTAGAGTGCTAATGAATATAGACGGATGTAAGTGCAACGCCTGGCAGCAGCAGTATTTGCAGCCCTTGTGGTGATAATGTAAAACCACATTCAATATGAGGGACTGTGTGTAACTATAGTGGAAGAATATATTATGAATGATATCCCCACTGCCTGGGGTGATATTGAGGAACGTTTTAGTGAATTTAAAATGCAGTCTTTTTTATTGATTGCCCTGGCAGAATCATCTATTGTATACATGTTCTGGGCACGGGGGGTGCATTTCTAGGAAGATGTGGTTGCCAGGAAACCTTCCACGTTGTAAGGCATGATGAAAACCAGAGGAAGTGAGATGCTGTGTGTTATCTGGCAAATATTAGGGAAGGTCCAAAGGATGGAGAGCGGGAATGCTGAGCTCCTCCTAGGTCTATTTTAACCTAAGGTCTTTGATGTTGACTGCCAAAACCAACAGAAACTATAGCATAAACGAGACTGGCAACAAATATATTTCGACGCCACTGATAATGTCCAGATGATATACTGATAAAAATAAATAATGGTCAAACCATAGACCATGAACGAGACTGGAGTTGTTTCAAGAAGTGTAGGTACTAGATTAGCGGGACCACTATTAGTGCACAATATATGTTTTTTGTAGATATATCCAGTTTTGTGTTAGTATAAACTAAAAACTATAACTTTGAATGCAAAAGATATAGGTTAATGGGGGCATCATATTGTAATGAGTTCATCTATCAAATGATCTGTCTCAGTTAAATTTTTAGATACAGTGTATTATGTACTGTATAATCATATGCAAATGGTATCACATCAATAACTCCTTTTGAATTAGATAGTTATGGATTTCCCTGTTACAGATTCTTGACAGCGGCAAGATTGCGTTGTTAAATCCAGGACAGTGTCAAACATAAGACTCGGGCCGCATGCGGTCCACCAAGAGCTTTTGATCGGCACACAGAGCAGGAACCGAGGTCACGAATGAAGCGGCAGTTCCATGCATTTTTGGGTGAGAGCAGGCGTGTGGGATGGGCCCAATTTTCACTTACCAGGTCACTCCAGATCCTCTGTGTCAACCAGTTCCGGAATCCCCATTGCCTGGGAGGTGGCGATAACGGAGCTCAGACACTCCTCAATTCGGGTAAGCTGCAGCAGAGCCGGTGGTCCACCTCCTGTCTTCTGTGCCCGTGCAGCATGGTCAGCCAGCTTACGCTAGACTTTGCATTTGCTGTGTATCCAGCACTTTTGGAGCGGGAGCAGAGAGCCTCTAAAAATTGAGTGGTTATCATGCCTCCATTTATTAGAAGCTCTTCCTCTGAAAATGTGAGGCTTCTGATCCTGCCAGCCTCAGAAACAGGAGCAGATGCAGCAGAAGAGGTCAAACCCTACTCTGTCATTTGAACAGTACAGCTGTTGAACTGAAATGGCTGTTATTCAGTTTGAAATATATATGTATTTGAAATGGCAACATACTCATGGGCATTATGTTAGTTAACGCACATAATGTGTCAAACTGACGTGCGCTAATAAGACTTTTTAACAATGTGTATGTGCTCTGTATCATTTAATGCGTCTCAGCGCTACGATAATCCCCATCCATACAGGTAATCTTACGATGGGTGTTTTGCTAACAGACGTCATTTTTGCATCACATTAGCTTTGAGTATACCTGTTAAATCCACCTATCAGAACAAGCTACTCACCCCTACCACACGCAGCTCTTATCACCTGAGATCTGACTTAAAACACTGTTCACAGTCCCAAGGTTCAACAAGGAATCCCAAAAACTCCCAAATGAAAATGTGCGCAAACCTGTGTAATTAACCAATAAAAAGACACACAAACACCAAACACAAACATGGAGGGGAATGGGAGAAAATAATTTAAAAAAAAACAACAATAGTGTAATATGTCTAAAATAGATAAATATATTTAGCAGCAAGTTGGTATTGCACTCACAAAAAGCAGCTTCAAGTACGCATAAGGACCGCGGTTCTCTCTTGGGAGTGCAGGGACAGCAGTTGGTCTGTGTTTTTCTCTCTCATGTTGCAGATCTGTGTTCTCCCTGCAACATGGATCCTTGTTGCGTGTCAGCCCAGCTCAGCAGTCTGTTCCATATTATGGCTCACAGAAGGATTTGTAGATACTAACTCAATGTGGCACATCAAAGACCTCCTTTGCGTGTTCTCCTGCTCTCTCACCTGTTGGTACCGCCCAACTTGGTATTGCTTAGTATTCTTGCACACACAAAGGGTGGAGGAAATACTCAGTTGATATTCACCCCTCACATTCCCTCTCAAATCTGTGGAGCGAACAATTAGCGTACCTCCCCATTTACTCTCGAATCTTCCTGTCTCTGCATTTCCGAACTTGTTTAGCTCTACTGGCTTTTATATGCTGGTATTTCCTGGCTACGGTATAAGGTAAAGTGCTCTAGACACTGGCTGTCTAAACTGGGCTCTTAAAGCTGCAGTTCAGTCAATATCCTGCATGTGAGGGTTTTTTTAATAAATCAGTTCTGTAGTAAGAAAAAATACTTTTAGCATTTTCTGTTTTTAAAAAACAACTTTGAAAGACCAATTTTCTTGTATTCTATTTTAACAGCCATTTGCTAAGGCACTGCCCCTTCATGTGCTGACACAAGCTCTGGCACACCCCTTTGTCAGCCCTGCCCTCCCTCTAGCACATGTCAGTGCAGTAGTGCTCATGAATATTCATGAGCTTCCACTGACTGACAAGCAGAATATAAACAAATCCCAGCTTTTAATATGTCACCAAATTTCGACCTATCAATACATGGAGAACGAATTGACTGGCAGCTATACAGTTCTATAGGTAATTAGAGATTGCACACATAAAACTATTGAAGTAAAAAAATAAATGTAAAAAAAAAAAAAACTGAACTGCAGCTTTAAGTAGGGCATATCTAAAATCTGAAATGACTGCAGATTGATTCCTTAGCTTCAAAAAAACAATATTAGCAGTCAGCAAAACTAATGTTATTAACTCCTTTTGTGGTATCAATGTCCAAGGCTGTCACAATCTTCTGCTGTCTAGTAATTGGGAATAATGAGGTTATACATTACCCATGTTCCTAAAAATATATATAACCCATATCAACCCCCCCCCCCCCCCTCTGGGAGAAGGACTGAATTACTATCTTAGTGTGGTGCTGAGGCATACCTGCTGGTCCAGGAGAGCTGAGTCGTCGCGGTGGTAAGGGACAACAGGATAGGCTTTTGATTGGTCTCTGGACTCTTGCTCTTAAAGATCAGTGCCTCCAGCTGTGATGGGATCCTAGGATGTAGTATGTCAGCTCCCTCACCGTACTCCCCACCCCTCCTGCCTAGGAACTGACACCTAGGCAGAGGTATGGTGAACAAGTAGGTTTATTGGACATGCTGCAGCAGCTCTTCATACAGCATAGTTCTTGAAGTCCAACATCCCAGGACTTCATTATGGTGCTTGCCCTGATATTATGGGGGCCTTGAGTCTTGGTGGTCCTCAGGCCCTTAGGCCTGAGGCGGGCCAGCTCATCCACGCAATGGGAGAGGTTGACAGCCCATGCTCTCACCTTGGAAGGCAGAGCAAGACTGCTCTAACTTTGCAACACCCACTCGTTAGGAAGGGGCGGGCTCATGGACTGTACCCATCACTGATAGGCTTACACAGGAGACGAGTCACCACCTTCCTTCCATTACTTGCAAGTGGGCGAAAAGGGGGGTCAATGACCCATAGATTAACCCATGAAGGCCCTGAACTTACTGGGGACTTACATCACAGATACACTGTGGGGGAAAGAGAGGTATTTATGGACATACCATGTTACATATAAATAGAATAGGAGGGTGATCTTCTCCTCAAATGTCTCTGGCAAGAACAATTTGGTCTCACATCTAGTAGGAGGCAAATCAAACAAGCTTTAAAGGGCCAAAGAGAACTAATTGTAGTTAGTTTGTAAGCTCTTCGGAGCATGGACTCCTTTTCCTTAATGTTACTTTTATCTGAAGTACTTCTCCCCTTTATGTGTTGTTTGTATTATTTGTTATTTATATGATTGTCACGTTTATTACTGCTGTGACGCGCAATGTACATTAATGGCACTAATGTAAAGACATAAATACATACATACAAGTTCCATATTTCATTGCTTGAATATAGCTTACTTAAAACAAACAAGTAAAAGTATGTTTAAATATTTTTTTCCCTATGGTAACTAAATTGTTTTGGGTATATCTTTACCTAATCTCATATGTTATATTACTGTTTGCAAACTCTAAAGGTAATTTTTTTATCCAGACCCTTTATCTTCTGTCGTTTTGTTGGCAGCATAATTATTTTAGAGGGGTAAATGTAAAGAACAATATTTAGATAAGATTAGAGGTAAATTGTATTTTTTCAAACTTTTTTGGTGGAAACGCGATGTACAGTAAGGAAATATATATCATAATGTAATTGAATCTTTCTAAAAAATAATAATAATAATAATAAAACATCAATTACATTAAAAAGTTGTTTAAAAAAAACACTTTGTCAGACGAAGCCTTTAAACAATATCCAGATTTTGGACTTCAGAATATTCTTGACAGTAGTAACAATTATCCAGATTTGGTTTCAGCAATTCATCAACTCAGCACAGTAATCCATAGACAGTAAGAACCTATGGTTCATTGAATCTGTATCTCACAGAAAGAGAGAATAGTGCATGCTTACAGTATGTGTGCCATGCTGTCGCTGTTACATGCAGTGCTGCTTTAATGCTTACATGCCCATTTCATTGAATATCCATATGCGGCTCCATTCATATGGATTGTCATAATGACTTGTTTTAAATGTGCTTTCAGATTGTGATAAGTGTAGGTGGATTATTTATATTAGAGTTTGCAAATACTTATGGAGGCACTTATGACTCAGGGTTTGCCAGACATTACATAATGTCCCATAAACTAAAGCCACGAAAATGCTTGAAGAAATCGGAGTACTATATATTTATTAATTATCATAAGATATGTTAGTAATGTTATGTTACTAATTTTATTAACTTTTGGTTGAACAATATTCTAAGAATAGAGTTAAATTCTGTAGAGCAATTTGTGCCTTACAGTATTTGTATACATTTCAGTATTGGTGCATTTCTAAAGACTCATAAAATACATGATATTGGTAAGACAAATTAGCTTGGGTGAAAATCTCCTATCTCAAACCCATACTTGTGCAGGTAAATTAAAATGCTCATGTCCAGTTTAAAAAAAGCATAAAGAATTGTCAAAGACCCTGTCACTTTCTTACGGTGTTGTTTAATCAACTCATAATTCCCCAAAAAGTATGCTTTTTTCCAGACTGACATTTTCTGTATCGCAGCCTAGTCTCAATTACTAAAGGTAAGGTTTAATGAAGGGCAAAAAGTACACATATACATAGCTTTTAAAATGATTATTTCCTTATATTCCTTGCACTTTGAACTGAATTATTTATATTTTATATACTTGTTATTTGAAAGTAACAAGAACATGTTTTACAGCACAATCATACAAAAGACTTCAAATACTGGTAATACCGCACATTAAAATGCCGGAACAAGAGTAACATGGTGGAGAATTCAGCAATGCCAAGAGAAAGTTTGTTTTGACACGCTGCACAGTTTGCTGCTTTCATTTGTATCCCATGTAAGGGATATACTGTAGGAGGTAATTCTATATTATCCAAAGTGCAATGGGGAATTTGAGCTGAAAACACCCCGATCGGCCCCGTAGTCAGCCATGGAGGTTTAAGAGATGCAACTCCTCGCTAGCGCCTCTTATTGATATACCTCAAATGGCAAACTGATACACATGGGTCAGCAATTATACAAACATATTTAATACACAAGATAAAAATTATGCTATTTGTGTCTAATATGCTCCAAAATTCAATGTCATGTAAACACAGGAAAGAGAATCAGTTCTTTCATTATCTTATTCCTTTAAATGTATGTATATCTGTATTTATATAGTGTCATCCATGTACATAGCGCTTCACAGCAGTAATACATGTAACATAATACAACACATAATGGGAAAAAGTGCTAAGACTTCAAAGTAACACTAGGAAAGGGAGTTTCTGCCCCGAGGAGCTTACAAATCTAAGTAACCTATTTTGATCATGTACTTTGATCCAAGGAAATTAGTGAATAACATTTATTATTCAGAGTAGACACTAGAAGACAAGAAGGTAATTGGCAGCAGTGAGAGACTCTATATATCTACGTACAACAATATTACTTATTCTACTGTTCTTTTTTATATATATATATATATATATATGTAACGGTATTTGTGACTTGGCCTGACCCACCCAATCTCATATTGGCCCCTGTGGTCTAACCAGTCCCCATTACAGTGTGATAGTGTCTGGTGGTGCACCTGTTGGCAACAGGACTCCTGAGTCTCCCGCATGATGGTGTATGGGGAGGACCCGTCCAGACAGGCAGCTGAGGTAGTGTGCGGAGTCCTACCTATGTCCAGTGCAGCGCCTCCACCTCATCAGGGTCCCTTCGGTCACTTGGGGATGGTCCTGGCGAGGAACTCCTCGGTGGTGCTCCTCTCTGTGCAATTACTCCACACATGCACACGAGAGGGTTGGTAATCAAGAGCATCTTTATTGCTTGAGGTGGGCTAGCTGCCCCTCGCAGTAGTCTCTTTAGCCACACATAATCATTAGTGCTTCCCTTTGAAAGGTATGTCCTTGTTTTAATTGGTGGGTTCCCTATCTCCCCTTCAGGGAGATATCCCTGGGCCAGGTCCCTGGTCCCAGTCTTATAAGCTGTCTCCTCCCAAGCCTGCACTCAGACTTGCTCCTTGTCTCATAGTTCTTACATCAGCCACCAACAGCTTTTCTCTGTCTGCTTTGTGCTGCCAGACTCACAGCTCGGCATCAGACTACCGCAACAATGTTGCAGACCTCCATCTGCCTCTTACTGACAGAGGCAGCACAGCAACAGGAACTCAACTAACTTTTGATCAGTGCTGTGCCTTATGTATACTCTGGAAGCTGACACACCTCTGACATCACTAACCATGGAGTCAGAGCCTGTGACCACTCCCATCCATACATAGGGCACCTCACCAGGGTGTGAGGGCAAACCTCCATAATTACTGCTGGCATGCCCACAACTTACCAGGCCTTACTGTCAGCAGGAGAGATGACTGTAGCCATTTTACATGACCGCTACATTCTCCCCCTGGTGAATCCCACCGTCCCCGGCTGGGACCTAAATTTGAAGTACCTTTTTCCAGGAAGCACTGTAAAATGGAACACACATTAGTCACAACATTACAGTACATCTCTTCAACATACATAATAACAGATACATCCTAACATTAGATGATAACAACCCGGATTACTCCCTGATGGGGTATCCATTATTGGTACTACCATACCCTCTTACGGTGGCTTGTGCACAGCATGGTCCACTGGGCTTAAAGCAGCAATGCTGTAACTCTCTGGGTGACACTTCTCATCTAACCCGCCAGGATCCCAATCTTCTTCCCCTGATCCTTCCTCCTCATCAGTGCCATATCCCCTATCCTCACCAGTGGAACCCATTTTAAACTCAATTTCTCCCTCCATGAGGGGTTCAGGGACATACAGGTACTCCAACCCGTGGGGCGCTTTGTACTTGGCTATAATAGCCCTCTCGGCCCGGCTGCTCCTAGTCAGCTCTGCGTTCCCTGCCCTCCCTGGCAACACCCATGACAGGGGCTCGTCTGTGTCCACAGGGTCAGATAATATCCCAGGCCCCATAGGCTCTATATTATGCTGACATCTGAAACCATCGTTCCTGCATCTTCCTCTTCTTCTGGGCCGGTGTAAATTCCCCCACCCCGCTACCATCGGGTCTCCTTACGTTCCTCAGACCCCCACTCTAGTGAGTCCCCCTCCTCTGTATCCCCCCAAGAAGATACCCCAGAGGTTCTTGATGAAAGAGGCCTAGACCACCTCTCTTGTTTGGAGCTATCCTGAGACTTAACTAAGGCCACACTAGGTACCCATCGGGACTCGGATACTTTTCCCAACTGCCCTCCACCCCTCGATACACCATCAGAGGCATAGCTGTTCAGTCTCTCCCCAGTCCGTTCCTCACCGATTCCCTGGGACCTTTCCGACACTCCCAAACTGGATGTGGACCCACAGGAAAAGGTGACAGGGACAGGGGCATTACCTAGGGCATGGGGTTGGGCATAGGGACAGGAATTGGGCATCCGCGGGGTTCCGACCCGCTCTCTGCCTTCGGATAGTCCCGTATCATTGTGCGGACGTGCCGCTGGTTGGGCCTCACCCTTCTTGGCTCTCCTCGCTGCCTGCCAGCTCTTTGTTGACACAGGTGATCGGGAAGCACTGCCCGATCGCCGAGGCGTTGTTGTCATCTCTCCGATCGTTCCGCTACCTCTGCCGGAAGTGACGTCATCACCGGAACCGGATACTCCACCATCTTGCGATGGATCCCCATGGGGGGTCTCTTCCTGCACAACGACATCCGCCGCCGGAAGTGATGGTTCTGCTCTCCGCTCCGCTCGGCCTGGGCTAGGCCTTCCTCCGCCGTTGCCACCACCGGCGCCTGGGGAGGGTAAGGAGGTATCTCACCGCTCCGTCGGCTCGGGATGGAATCTTCTCCTCCTTCCGCTCTGTAAGTCACCACGGCCGTGGGACTCCGCCTCTCGGGTTGGTTCTGCACCGGCGACACGAGACTCCGCTCCGCCGCGACACAGGTAAGTGCCGGTTCTTTTCCAGCACCGCTGTAGTGGTCCGCCGGTAGGCGCATCACCACCGTCGTTAGGGTCGCTTGTTCCTCTTTCGAGGAGCCGAACTCCGACTCGGGGAGTGGCACTCCCGCAGGGGACCGACGGTGAGGTTCCGGGTTCTCACCGCGGTTGTAGACCCCTCTCTCTTCAGGCTCCGTTCTGATCATTAGGAGCGATCCCCATTCTCCGGGATCAACTGGTTCAGTGCAGGCCGCACGCGGGGCTTCAGCCGTCAGCATGGCTGTGTCCGCTCCCGCCTTGACTACCAGGGAGCCTCCTGGCAACAAATAGGGATATACCCCAATGTCCATCTCGCTCTTTGTTGTGCTGGTTACGGGAGACACTTTGCACAGTGGTCTCTCCTGTTCCATAGATAACGGGGCAGGTGATTCCTTATCTCCAGCTTCACTGGTGTGGTCCGCCGGCTGGGGCATCACCACAGCTGGGTGTTGGTCATGGGAGGCACTAAGTAACTTCTCCCTGAAGACAGCCTGAACTTCAGCAGAACCCATAGTGATATAGAGTCCCGGCTCCTCCTCCTGGTGAACAGAAATGGCTGATGACTGCTCAAAACTCTCGCTCCCCCTGGTGGAATTTAAAGGAGGGGCGGCACACTCTTTCAAGGAGTGGCTCTGGCTCTGCACGGCGTCACTCGGCTGGCGGGGGTGGGGTTTAGGTTTTCCTGCCAATCCCGGACAAGTTTCTGCAATTTTAGCATTTGCAGCATTTTCTGCAACTGGCTCACGCGGTCTCCCAGGGAAGCGAGAACCGCCATTTTGGGTCGCTCTGCTATCCATATTAGCAGCAGCTGTAACTTCGTGTTTCCCTATCTTCTCCACTAGCCACTTCCAGGAAAGGGGGTCACCCCGCATCCAAGAGCACCTCATCATGACCACAACAGGATGGTCAGGTATCGCTCCTCTCAGAAATTGATCACAACAGTACATATCCACTTCGGTGGCCGTGATACGATCCCTTCTCCGCATCTCCCACAAGACTGCTCCAATCCGCAGGAGGAACTCAGATAGCTCCTCTCCGTCTTTCTGACGAAGACTGTAGTACCGCCTCATCAATTGTCCCATGTCCTCTTTACCCGCACACACACCATGTGCGCTCTCTCCATTAGCCTCCGTCCGCCATTTTGGACTATCCGCACCGCGCGGATCCTCCATTCTTGCGGTCGCCATTTTCTCGCTGTACTTAACAGTATTGTACATGGGGCTCCTCTCTGCGGGGCAGCCACCACACCGGTACAATAAAGATTTGCCCTGATGCACCACCACATGTGTACCTGATCTAGGCTGGACTCATGTTGCACTACCTCAGGCTAGGCTCACTCTCTCAGTGTCTGCTGTATCTCCTTCCTCCCAGTCTGTGCTCCCTACGGTGAGTGATCTGGAATGGGCTAGAGTACTCTGGCTCTTCCATGCAGTACTTGGGCGTCTACCTGTCTTGGTTAGCCTAGCGCAGACCCTCTCCAGGACTCCTGACCACGTTAACAGGCTATCCCTTCTGGCATCCTACCAACTAGCACTACCTCAAGGTGACTCGGTCAGCTATAGCCCGGCTCCAAACCCCTCACTCCTTTCAGGCCCCTAGGTCGTCCCTGCGAACTGACAATACCCTGTCAGGCCTTGACCACCCCTAGGTCCATCCCAACGCAGCACAGAGTGGCAGCAGACACTCTCCCTGTTTCCCAGTGTGCCTAGCTAGAGCCTGTCCTGTTGACAGATCTGATCTCAGCAGCTCGCCTCCAAATGTAACGGTATTTGTGACTTGGCCTGACCCACCCAATCTCATATTGGCCCCTGTGGTCTAACCAGTCCCCATTACAGTGTGATAGTGTCTGGTGGTGCACCTGTTGGCAACAGGACTCCTGAGTCTCCCGCATGATGGTGTATGGGGAGGACCCGTCCAGACAGGCAGCTGAGGTAGTGTGCGGAGTCCTACCTATGTCCAGTGCAGCGCCTCCACCTCATCAGGGTCCCTTCGGTCACTTGGGGATGGTCCTGGCGAGGAACTCCTCAGTGGTGCTCCTCTCTGTGCAATTACTCCACACATGCACACGAGAGGGTTGGTAATCAAGAGCATCTTTATACCTTGAGGTGGGCTAGCTGCCCCTCGCAGTAGTCTCTTTAGCCACACATAATCATTAGTGCTTCCCTTTGAAAGGTATGTCCTTGTTTTAATTGGTGGGTTCCCTATCTCCCCTTCAGGGAGATATCCCTGGGCCAGGTCCCTGGTCCCAGTCTTATAAGCTGTCTCCTCCCAAGCCTGCACTCAGACTTGCTCCTTGTCTCATAGTTCTTACATCAGCCACCAACAGCTTTTCTCTGTCTGCTTTGTGCTGCCAGACTCACAGCTCTGCATCAGACTACCGCAACAATGTTGCAGACCTCCATCTGCCTCTTACTGACAGAGGCAGCACAGCAACAGGAACTCAACTAACTTTTGATCAGTGCTGTGCCTTATGTATACTCTGGAAGCTGACACACCTCTGACATCACTAACCATGGAGTCAGAGCCTGTGACCACTCCCATCCATACATAGGGCACCTCACCAGGGTGTGAGGGCAAACCTCCATAATTACTGCTGGCATGCCCACAACTTACCAGGCCTTACTGTCAGCAGGAGAGATGACTGTAGCCATTTTACATGACCGCTACATATATATATAATGTTCAGTCCGCGCTCTTGATTCCTATGAGTGCAGAAAAGTAATTTCTCCCCTTTCCTCTTGCAGCTCCTGTGGTTCGAAGTGTCTCCCCCCACTCCAAAGATGGATCCCGGCGGAAGACTCCATCGGCAGAACCAGGCTACCAAGAAAAAAAGCACAGGTGCGCACCAAGGTAAGGGTATAATAATATAATGTAACAACAATAATATAGAAACTTACATATAATTAAAACTTAGTTCATCTCCAGGTCTAAGCGATGTCTTCATCTGTTAGGCTCCATCGTAGATCATGTAAGGGGGCGATATTAAATTCCTTACAGATGACAGTCCCGCGCGCTAGGGCTGACTCTGAGGTACTCACTGCAGTTTCACCTCTGCGTGTATCGGCATGGTGTGTGATGCAGTGCGCATGCGTGGGGAAAAAATTCCCTGGCATCCTCGGACAGCTACAGGGGGCTTCTTTCCACGCATGCGCACTGCATAACACACCACGCGGAGGTGAAACTGCAGTGAGTACCTCAGAGTCAGCCCCAGCGCGCGGGACTGTCATCTGTAAGGAATTGGATATCGCCCCCTTTCCTGATCTACGGTGGAGCCTAACAGATGAAGACATCGCTTAGACCTGAAGATGAACTAAGTTTTAGTTATATGTAAGTCTCTATATTATTGTTGTTACATTATATTATTATACCCTTACCTTGGTGCGCACCTGTGCTTTTTTTCTTGATATATATGTAGCCCTCTTTCCTGCTGATATAGAAAGACTACTAATGCTGTATATACCTGCTGGCTCAGCGAGATCTGGGCCTCCGCTAACTGGGAGCCTGGGGTTACAATATGTACTTGGCAGCGCCTCCACTTACCCAGGATCCCCAATAAGTAAGATTCCCCTGGGCAAGAATAATGATAATAATCAACAACGTTGTAACCTTTTACTAGTAAGTGAATGCAAAACCTAAACATACACCTATCACACATATAACACATATAATCACAGTGCATGAATAGCTGGTACTTAGCAATCAGACACCTGTGGCCTTGCAACACTTCACCTGGAGCAATGTCCCCTTCTCCCACCACCGCGTGTACCCCACACCATGTCCAATGTACTGGACCAGTCCCTTGGTCACTCAACCCAGTGTCCCCAAAGAACCCTCCCCCAAGGCGGGATCAGCGCCTGCAGGTACCGGTGTTGGTGCACTTATTATAATACCTTCCGGCCGCTCCAGAAGCCGGTAACTGTACTTCGCAAAGGATCCACCGATCCAGTGTAGTCTCTCATGAGTAGTTGCTTGTCTCCAGCAGCTTGGTCCCAAACCACTGACCGCACAGCAGCACAGAAAGAATACTGCGTCCCTGTCTGCTAGTACAGTAAAGGGTATGCTGTCCCTATCTATGGCTGTTCCCTGCAGTACCACAAGCTGGTGGTGACTCAGGGTCTGCACTGGGGCCTAACGGAAATCTTTGTCCTATGCAGGTGGGTCACTGACCCCCTGCAACACACACCTCCACTCCCCTTGATCCTCCAGGACCCTCTGCTAGCGTGGTCTCTCCCCCACGCTTCCCTTTCCTGCCTGCCAGCAAATCCTCCTCTCCTATTCACTCCCAGGCATCAGATGTCCCTGCAGAGGCTCATGGGAATTGTAGTCCCAGCTCAGAGCCTCTGTTGTATTGGCCAGCCTTCGCGCGCTATTCACTGTGTGAACTTCCTCAGTGCCTCCCGTCGCGCATGGTACTGCGCATGTGCTAGACACAACATGGCGGTGCCCTATGCTATCGGGCCGCCGCGGATCCTCAGGAACACTCCCTGCTCAGCCCCCACCTTCCTAAAGTGCCGGCAGGTCTGCCGCTCGTCCCTGACAGCGCCCGCGATCACCCCCCGCAGCAGAGGTACAGAGAGGGGCCAGGGGAACACCACTACATATATATAATAGTTGCTCATTTATATTGAAAGCATTATAATATTGGTGGTCTGTATTTCTCATAGGACATGTTTTCTACCCTACAAAAATGCATTGAAATACATTTATTTACATTTTGGAAAAGTGTAAAGTCATTCATACTGTAAAACTGTATAGTACTGTAGGTCATGAACCATTTGAACCATAATCACCACTAAGAGACCAACAAGGTCCACAATCACCCCATACCAATAATTTTATATACAGTATGATGTACCAGTGGCATTTCAATAAGGACATACTCGACATAGGTACAAAGCAAAACCAGTAGTTAGATAAAAATGTAATTTAATGTTACGAAAACTAAACAAAAAGAAACCTCAAATTGTTAACAAAAATAAATAAAGGTACCAAAAATCAATGAGAACGCTGTTGTTTTTTTATCAATTAAAATCTGGAAACGAGGGACAGTTTTCGATAAGGCAAGACGCATATCGTGGCTGGCATCCAGCTAGTTCCTAGCCTTGGTTTAGTATAGAGTCCTCTCTTTTTAGTAAGTATGTGTAACGAACACAGACGGAAAATAATGGGTGGATTCCTACCGACTGCGCATTTATGTGGCGGGAGATAAAGAAGCTTTCACAATATGTATCAGCCGCGTGTTATTTTAACAGAATAAAAGTACTAAAATGCTACAAATAAAGAATGGATACGAATGTTTGATGTCACGAGTTTACATTTTTTTTAATTTTAAAAATGATCTAATCTTCAACAAATCCCCAGCACCTTCTCAATCATCCCAAGAACTCCCTTCAATCACCCCTTTATAAGAACCCCTGGTCTAAAACAAAGTGTACACTTGGTCAATAGAACTGTAGGTCCACTTCCTTGATCCCACAGCATCTGTGCGGCTGATTTTCTCATAACCAGTGCATTACAGCCCTGAACCAACTTGCGTACATTGTCATTTGTAAATGGCAGCATTTTACAGAGCAGTTGTGACTCCCTTCTTATCCTCTTAGTAATGGGAGTCAAAAAAGATAATGAAGTGACCAAAAATACAGAGAGTTTGAAATAAACAATTACCAGAAATGACATCTGATAATCCCCATGAGATACTCATAATGACCGATAACCTCATCCAAACACCAGTACAAATACCAACAGCATTCTATTGGCATTTCTGTGGCTGGGGGTATTTGCTGAAGCATCTGACAAAATAAAGGGTTTGACTGCCATTGGCCGGTATTGCAGTTAATGCCAGATCGGGATGCGATACCCTGCACCGTCGCTTCGTGAATCTCCCCCCAAGAGAGCAGACCTGGTGCTATTTGCAAGGTACCTTTGGTGCAATTGCAGAGTAACTTTGGTTGATGAGGAAGTGGGTAGCATTACTCAGCTTCATTATACAGAGCATTATGTTAGTTTTGGGTGACAGAAGATTACTTTTATAATAGTGTCCCAATACGATTACTTTAAAACCTAGTCTTTTGTAGTCAAATGTATTAGATGAATTTGGAAATTCAAATCCTATCCATTACAATCGAGGCATCATCAAAACGAAATATATAGTACCAACAAGTTGTAGACTTTCTTTTGATAGACATTTTTAGATTTTGTTTTGAAAGATCCAATTAAATTAACAATGCTTGTAACAGTTTGTGTTACATTCGCCAGACCATTAGCTTGTGCTAATTTTCTTTTTGTATGCTCTTTGCCAATCAAATATTTTATTCATACTGCAAATACCTGTATTGTCTTTCCAGAAAAGCAAAGACACACAAGAAGCAATAAGATACGATCTTGCTGAAGGAAAGACGACACCGCTCCTTAGGATTTTTTAATTAGATGTTTCCATTTTGAAGAAGCAAAATAATTAAATATTGAACACTATAGTCTTTGCCTTCAACTTAGTCCTAAGTGTATTCCTAGATTATATCCATTTCACTCTGGAATTTCTTACAGTACATAAAGAAAAGATCAAAAGTTCACCAGTTAGATATATTAGCAGAATTTTTTTTTGTATGAAAGTATGTATGTACGGTATGTATGTCTTTATTTATATAACGCCATTAATGTACATAGCGCGTCAAAGTAGTAATACACTTGACCATCATATAAATAACAAATAACTACAAATAACACATCATGGGAATAAGTGCATCAGACATAAAAGTAACATTGTGGAAGAGGAGTCCCTGCTCCAAGAGCTTACAATCTAATTGGTAGGTAGGAAGAACATACAGAGACAGTAGGAGGGGATTCTGATAAGTGCGTCTACAGGGGGCCAAGATTTATGTATCATGTGTATAGTATTAGCCACGGTGCTACTCATATGCTTCATTAAACAGGTGTGTTTTAAGGTGAGTCTTAAAGGTTGATAGAGAGGGTGCTAGTCGGGTATTGAGAGGTAGGGCATTCCAGAGGTGTGGAGCAGTCAGTGAGAAGGGTTTAAGGCGGGAGAGGACTTTAGATACAAAGGGGGTAAGGAGAAGACATCCTTGAGCAGAACGCAAGAGTCGGGATGGTGCACAGCGAAAAATTAGGGCTGAGATGTAAGGAGGAGTAGAAGAGTGGAAAGCTTTAAAAGTGAGAAGGAGAATTGAGTGTGTGATACGGGATTTGATAGGAAGCCAGGAGAGGGATTTCAGCAGGGGAGACACTGAGACAGATTTAGGAAAGAGTAGAGTGATTCTGGCAGCTGCGTTAAGGATAGATTGTAGGGGAGACAGGTGAGAGGCAGGAAGGCCGGACAGCAGGAGGTTTCAGTAATTGAGACGGGAGAGAATGAGGGCTTGAATCAGAGTTTTAGCAGTCGAGTAACAGAGAAAAGGGCGTATCTTTGTAATATTGCGGAGGAAAAATGACAGGTTTTATATATGTTTTGAATGTGAGGGGAGAATGTGAGAGAGGAGTCGAGTGTGACCCCTACGCAGCGTGCTTGGGCTACTGGGTGAATTATGGTACTTCGAACAGTAATGTAGAAGGAGGTAGTAGGGCCAGGTTTGGGAGCAAGAAGTATAAGGAGCTCTGTTTTTGCCATGTTAAGTTTAAGTCGGCGGAGGGCCATCCAGGATGATATAGCCCAGAGACATTCAGAAACTTTGGTCTGTACAGCAGGTGTAAGGTCAGTGGTTGAAAAGTAAATTTGTGTGTCGTCAGCATAGAGGTGATATTAAAACCCAAGAGATGTGATTATGTCACCTAGAGAAAGTGTGTACAGAGAAAAGAGAAGAGGTCCCAGGACAGAGCCCTGGGTTACCCCCACAGAGAGATTGATGGAGGAGGAGGTTTTAGCAAAAGAAATCTTGTATAGGTAACTACTCCCAGCTCCAAAAATAGCGATACAGAGACTCTGAGAAATAATCTGAGAGACCCAAAAATGAAAAGTATATGACATATATGAAGTCCAAAAGATGGTTCTAAATCCGCAGCAAATGAGGTTATAAGTTCTTGGGCAAATAACATTGCCTATTGTGTACAATGAAGGACTGAACTAACAGGGAAAGATGGACCCAATAAAAGAGTAGCTAGAGAAACTAGAGCCAGCCTTGAACCGAACCCTTAGTAACTCATTAGCATAAATATCTCGGTCCTAGCTTCTGCATCCCTTAATGTCCAAAGATATTGAGGTAAATACCTGTGTCCTTATGATAAAGCCTTGTAGGATCCTGCGTGCTGAAGCTATGGTGATACCGAAGCCTCAGACCGTCCGGGAAAAACTTCAGGCTACTCACATGGAGGTGCCCGTCTCCTCTCGGCGTTCTCCCATGAGTCATAGCGAATTGCCAGAACCTGCGCTGCGGAAGTGCGTCACTCCAATCGTGGGGCAGTAGAGTTGAAAAAATTGGTGGAACAGCAGGAACCCAGAGAAAGCACCCATCAACTCACCAGAGGTAGCAAAAAATAAAAAAGTTTTATTGAATTACATTGTTAAAAACAAAAAACAAACTAACATAAAAAACAAAATCTCCTACATGTTTCAGGCTCTCCAGCCCTTTCTCAAGGAGTTAGCAAAAGAAACACTGAAAGTACGATGGGAGAGGTAGGAGGAGATCCAGGATAGAGCTTTGTTACGAATACCAAGATTATGGAGAATGTGAAGGAGTGATCCACGATGTCAAATGCTGCAGAGAGGTCAAGTAGTATGAGCAGAGTGTAATGACCTCTGTCTTTGGCAGCATGGAGGCGATTAGTTATTTTAGTGAGGGCTGTTTCAGTGCAGTGAGCAGTGCGGAAGCCAGATTGTAGAGGTCTAGGAGAGAATAGGTGTTGAGAAAATGGAGCAAACGAGAGAATACAAGACATTCAAGGAGTTTGGAGGCAAAAGGTAGGAGGGAGACAGGTCGATAGTTAGAAAGACAGGTAGGGTCAAGCTTGCTGTTTTTGAGTAGAGGGAAGCGTTAAAAATGTGTGTGAGCGTAGGGATTGTAGTAGGAGCAAGAGGTTTTAGGAGATGGGAGGGAATGGGGTCAAAAGGGTAGGTGGTAGAAGGAGAAGAGGAGATCAGCAGTGACACAGCCTCCTCCGAGACAGCTCAGTCACTCTCCCCGGTGATACAGCGCTCTCTCCCCGGTGATACAGCGCTCTCTCCCCGGTGATACAGCGCTCTCTCCACGGTAATAGGGCGCCGCCGCCGCTCGTTAGGTAAATGACTGACGAGCGGTATTTGGCCGGCGGAGGGAGTGAGCTGTTATCTGACGGAATGAGGTCTCCTCTGCTTCCATTAGTGTGAAGAAAACATTCAAAAGAAGCTCTCAATCTGCACCATCATCTCCTATGTCATTTCCTTTCCGGGAACCCACGGAGATCACCTTTGAGTGATCAGGCTGTGAGTTAACAGGAGAACGAGCTGACGTATGACTGACAACACGGGGGATTCATGAGGTCCAGGAGAAGAAGTTGGTAAAAGCACAGATTCTTTCAAATGAACATAGACACAGTACTTTTGTAAGTTTATAACTTTTAAGCCCTTTTTGGAGTTGGCTCTTGGTGCTTGTGGCTGGGCAATGTGTCCTGGAACTAGATTCCATATTCCTTTGTCTTTCCTTTAGTTATGGGATCCATTTCTCCCTTGTTTAATTGCCTGTCAGTTTCCCCTGTCCCAGCAGCAACGCTGCATGTAGAATGCAACATTATTGCTACATGTTGTAGTTCCCTCAGACATTCTGTGAGTTGACATAGCAGCCCCAGCCTTCCTCTCCAGAATGGGCTAGTCTGCCCCCCCTTCTGTTTGTTTTAAGATAGTCTGTCCCAAGGCTATTCCCTTTACCCACACTGCTCCTCACTTCCTTTTCACCCTGGACTCTGAGTGAGTAACTGCCTGCTATATACCCCAGCAAGGCCTTTTTGTTTTACACTATCTCACCATTGATACACTGCACATCAGACAGAGAAGCCCTCTCTATCTACATTACATCACCAAGCACCTATCTCCCTGTGATTTCCCTCAATAAAATCAAGAAAGAGAAAAGGACTTGTTTGTGCTTTGGAAGAGGTGAGACATGAGTTAAGCTACCTGGAGTCATTCATACACCATTCGTGACCCTGGCTTCAGGATAGTAAAACAAAGACCTGTGTTAGGGAATCACACAGCAGCTACTACTCAAAGACTTTATGCTATACAGAATAGTCTCTGCACCCCAGGACAAGCAGCAGCTTCACTCTGCCAGACAGGGGAACAAGCCTTATACAGCAAACTGCACGCAGCCTGCAGCCTTTCAGATAAGCAAGCGGATTTACACTGGACACAGCCAGCATACACCTTGCACACGAGGCAGCAGCTTTGCAGACTGACAGTGCACCTTACACACAAACCTAATTGCCTTTCTCTGTCTGAGTTCACCCCCTGCACAGCCCCATAGTGAGGACCCCTGCGCACATCCCCACGGCCAGCGCCATCAAGGGCCACGCCACCGGACACCCACCAGGACACGGGTCAGAGCCACCGGACACCTGTGAGTACAGCCATACCCCTACGCTGCACGCTGCAGGACACCGCTCGGCACCATCTGAGACAGACGCCCATCGCTGACAAGGTAAAAGACCGCACGCCACACGCACTGGCAAAAGGCCTACACACACCTACAGCATGGCAGAACTCAGAGCCTCACCAGACATCACGCAGGAGAGTGATCACTCAGACACAGAGACCGCTGCGCAACTGCAACAGGCGCAGGCGGGCGCAAGGCCCAAATGGGCAGTCACACTGACACAAAAGGCCCGCGAAAAATACGAGACTGACATTGAAGCGCACCGTGCTAAATTAGAGTTGGCCTGGAACACTACCACACTTGGGATACGCAATGTCGCCGCCGCTGGCAATTCTGTACAACAGCTTGAGCAGGCAATAACTCAATTAAAGATAGACCACTTATGCTACCAAGGGCTGTCAGAGGCATACGTCACTTACCTGGCCAGGGCTAATACCGGTGAAAGCCTGCATGAAAGGGACTTACAGCACAATAATGACTCGACACGTGATAGCCGCGTGCGAACCGCCATCGCAGACGCCCAAAGCAAGAGAAAAGAGCTGCTTCTGGAGACCGCATCGCAGCGCTCGAGCACATCCAGGCACTCATCAAGGTCAGCAAGATCAGCACAATCTCACGTGTCTAGCGCCACCAAGGCGCGAGCCACCGCAGAGGCTGCGCGTGCCAGGGCTGCATACGCTTAGAAAGAGGCAGCCATGAAACTAGAAAGGGCCCGCATAGAAGAGGAGGAGTAGACCGCGGCTGCCACCGCCGCTGCAGCCACTGCCATCGCCGCTGCCACCGCCGCTGCAGCCACTGCCACCGCTGCACGGAAAAAGACAGATGTGGACGTTAACCTAGAGGCTCTAAATCAAGAAAGAGAAGCTGCTGCCGCTATAGCCCAAGCCGAAGTCCTAGAAGCAGCCGCGCAACAGGATGGCGGGGAGCAACCGTACAGACGGATTGCCTCAGAGGATCCAGCCCAACGCACTGAAGACTACGTAAGGAGCCTCTTCAGCTTAAACACCAGCACACCATCTCAACACGGAGGGAGTGACACCACAGACACCGAAGACTTGCTAGGCCCACGAGGAGAAGACGCTGCTCCGTCAATGGCACATGCTGCCTGGGATAGCCACAGCCGCAACAGTGATCCACACGTCAGCGCGCACACGGATGCACTACAACAGGCTCGCCATCCAGGTACACCCACATGGGGAAACACAGCCCCTCACACCGACCAGCAGTCATCACGCGTCCACGCCAAGGAAGAGGCTACCGCACGGACCCTCCCAGCAACTACCTCAGAACGGTACAAACACGCCGATACCTCAGGCCTCACAGACATAGCCAAGTATATGATCCGGCGTGACCTGGTGCAAGCAGGGCTCATCTGCTTCGACGACCGCCCTGAGAACTACCGGACGTGGAAGTTCACGTTCAAAGACGCAATCAACAGCTTGGACTTCTCAGCAAGGGAAGAGCTCAACCTGCTATTCAAGTTCCTGGGGAACGAATCCAGGGAGCAAGCGAAGAGACTTCGGGCGGCAAACGCGCACCAACCCCAAGTAGGTCTTGACCTAGTGTGGGAAAGGCTAGAAGAGTCCTACGGCAGCCCCGAAGCGGTCGAGGATTCGCTCTTCAAAAGAATCGACAGCTTCCCCAAGATCACAACTAAAGACTACTCGAAGTTACGAGAGCTCGGGGACCTGCTGCAAGAACTGGAGTTCGCAAGGAAAGACCATTCCTTAATAGGTCTCAACGTCCTAGACTCAGCTCGTGGAGTGAGACCCATCCTGGAGAAGCTACCCTTCAACCTCCAAGAAAGGTGGATTTCACAAGGTTCCAAATACAAAAGGGAGAAGCAAGTTGTCTACCCCCCATTCTCAGTTTTCTTGAGCTTCATTCGCGAAGCAGCAAAGACGAGGAACGACCCCAGCTTCATCTTAGGGGCGCAGACCACATCCAGCGCCAGCCACCCGAGGAACGAAAGGTCAGCAGCGAGATACAAGGACTCCAGAACACCCATCTCGGTCCACAGGACGGACGTGCCCCCTACGACCCACACGAGTCCCGGCCAGGCGGCAGACAGGAGCAAGAAACCAAGGGACCTCAACAAAGAATGTCCTATTCACAAAAGGCCGCACCCGCTTAACAAGTGTGTCAGATTCAGAATGAAACCCATAGAGGAGCGAAAGAACTTACTCAGGGAATGGGGAGCTTGTTTCAAATGTTGTGCCTCCACAACTCATTTATTCAAGGACTGCAAAGAAGCTATGAAATGCACAGAGTGCGATAGCGACAGGCACATAGCCGCTTTACACCCGGAAGCTATGAAGCCCAAAGCAAGCAAAGCCCCTAACCCCCCGACAAAGCAGGGCGGGGAGGAAGAGGTGGGAGATATACCCCCCACGACATCGGTAGCGTCCAAATGCACAGAAGTATGCGGAGAAGGGAACGACGTCAGATCTTGCTCAAAAATATGTCTGGTAGCTGTGCACCCAGAGGGACAACCCCAAAGAGCTAGAAGGATTTACGCGATCATCGACGACCAGAGCAACCGATCACTGGTCAGGTCAGAATTCTTCAACATGTTCAATATTCAAGACAGTGCTTCTCCTTACACTCTCAGAACGTGCGCAGGGCGAATGGAGACTATAGGGAGAAGAGTGAACGGCTACACCATATGCTCAATAGACGGCAAAGTGAGCATGCCCCTTCCCACACTCATCGAGTGCAATCACATGGCAGAAGATAGGAGTGAGATCCCCACACCATACGTGATACGACACCATCCCCATCTAAAAGCTATTGCCGATCGTATCCCACCACTGGACGAAGGCGCCCAGATCATGCTGCTACTTGGCAGGGACATTATGAGAGCACAACAGCGAAACGGGGACCACAATGCCCCAACCGCTCAAAGGCTCGATCTAGGATGGGTGGTAGTGGGAGAAGTATGCATAGACAGAATACGAGGACCCGACAACGTAGGCGCCCTACGAACAAACTTGTTGGAGAACGGACGCGCATCCCACTTCAAACCCTGTCCGAACCACTTCCAGGTCCACAAGAAGCTCGAGACCAAAAGGAACTATGGAGACGCGCCTGTGGCAGGTAAACACCCCAATGGCCTAGGGGGTACAGTGTTCCAGACCACAAAAGACGATGACAAACAGGCGCCATCAATGGAAGATAAAGAATTCTTGAGGTTAATGGATAAGGAGCTCTTCAAGAACGAATTAGGCAGTTGGGTGGCCCCACTACCATTCCGCTCGCCAAGAAGACGCCTTCCAAACAACGGAGACCAAGCCATGTCTCGACTCGCTTCGCTTCGCCGTAACCTACAAAGGAAACCGGAGACCAAGGAACATTTTGTGGCCTTCATGCAGAAAATCTTCCACAGTGGCCATGCAGAGTCGGCGCCCCCACTGAGAGAAGGCGAAGAATGCTGGTACCTCCCGTCGTTTGGCGTCTACCACCCCCAGAAACCTGGCCAAATTCGAGTGGTGTTCGACTCCAGTGCTCGGCATCAGGGAGTCTCCCTAAACGATGTTCTCCTCACCAGGCCGGATCTGATGAACAGTCTTCTGGGAGTGTTGATCCGCTTCCGCAAGGAACCAATCGCCATAACAGCAGACATTCAACAGATGTTCCACTGCTTCCTCGTGCGAGAAGACAACCGTAACTGCTTAAGATTCCTGTGGTACCAAGACGACGACATAGAAAACGAAGTCACGGAGTACCGCATGAAAGTACAAGTCTTCGGGAACAGCCCATCACCTGCAGTGGCTGCCTACGGCCTCAGAAGAACGGCCCAAGACGGGGAAGCAGAGTTCGGGAAAGACGCCAGGAACTTCGGCGAAAGAGACTTCTATGAGGACGACGGATTAAAATCAGTTCCCACCGAAGAAGAAGCCATAGACCTACTCAAAAGGACACAAAAGATGTTAGCAAATGCCAACCTAAGACTGCACAAAATAGCTTCCAACAGTGCCATGGTGATGAGGGCGTTCCACGCAGATGATCAAGCGAACGATCTCAAGAATTTGGATCTGGGGACCGACACGCCCCCCATACAGCGGAGTCTGGGGATAAGCTGGAATCTTAAAACAGATACCTTTACGTTCCAGGTAGCCATCGAAGAAAAACCCTACACACGTCACGGAGTCCTGTCCACCGTTAACAGTCTTTACGATCCGCTAGGATTCGTGGCTCCTGTCACTATACAAGGGAAGTCTCTCCTCAGAGAAATGTCCTTTGAAAAACAGGAATGGGACACCCCACTACCCCCAGAAAAACGGAAAGAGTGGGAGACGTGGAAGCACTCCTTGAAGGCCCTTGAGCAACTTCAGATCCCACGCCCCTACTCACCTATATCTCTCACCGCCGCACACAGCAAAGAGCTTTGCGTATTCTCAGATGCCTCCACAAAAGCTATAGCAGCGGTGGCCTACCTCAAAACCACGGACGTGGGTGGAAGTAACCACATCAGGTTCATCCTTGGCAAGGCTAAGCTGGCGCCACAACCCGACCATACTATACCCAGACTCGAGCTATGTGGTGCAGTGTTAGCGGTAGAACTGGCGGAGCTCATCGAGAACGAGATGGACAGCAAACCAGATGCCGTTAGATTCTACACGGACAGCAAGGTGGTGCTGGGATACATATACAACAAGAAAAGGAGATTCTACGTATACGTGGCCAACCGTGTAGAAAGAATCAGGAAGTCAACCCAACCAGAACAATGGCACCACGTGCCCACAGATCAAAATCCCGCAGATCACGCCACCAGATCAGTACCCGCATCTCAACTGCAGAACACTTCGTGGCTTACAGGACCAACGTTTCTTGCGCAGCCCGCGGAAACACCACCAACCCCAGTTGGCGACTTCGAACTCGTGGATCCCGAGAAGGATACGGAGATAAGGCCCCCACAAGTATCCGTGTTACTCACCAATGTATTGCACAGAAACGCATTCGGATCACATCGATTCCATCGCTTCTCAAGGTGGACAGCCCTTCTGCGAGCAGTAGCCCATCTCAGGCATATAGCCTCCTCCTTCCGCCAGACACCAGATGGTAAAACCACCGGCTGCCACGGCTGGCACATCTGCACAGAGCTGCGCACCGTGGAGGATGTCACAAGGGCTAAGGAAACTGTTCTCAGTCATGTTCAGAGGGAAACGTATGCGGAAGAGATCAATTGCATTCGCAGAGGGAAGAGTGTTCCCAAAAACAGCCCACTTTGGAAGTTGAATCCCTTCATCGACAATGACGGCCTCATGAGAGTAGGAGGCCGCCTCAACAAGTCCCAACTGAGCAGGGACGAAAGCAATCCTCTTATCATCCCTGGCCGGCATCACATCGCTACCTTGTTGGTGCGCTACTACCACGAACAAGTCATGCACCAGGGACGACACTTCCCCGAAGGCGCTATTAGGGTGGCGGGCATTTGGATCGTTGGCATGAAAAGGTGCGTGGCCAGTAATCTCCACAAATGTGTTAGGTGCCGAATGCTGCGAGGCAAAAGCCAAGACCAAAGGATGGCAGATCTACCTATCGACAGACTTAATACAGAACCCCCCTTTACCTATGTAGGACTCGATGTATTTGGGCCCTGGATGGTCATCTCACGTAGAACTAGAGGCGGACTAGCAAACACCAAACGATGGGCGGTACTCTTCACCTGCATGAGCACGCGAGCTATACACATCGAGATTATAGAATCTATGGATGCTTCAAGCTTCATAAATGCCCTCAGAAGATTCTTTGCAGTCAGAGGACCAGTTAAACATATACGCTCCGATTGTGGCACCAATTTCGTTGGAGCATGTAAGGAATTACAAATAAACACTAAAGATAATAGAGACAATAGTATCCAAAGATACTTGCGCGACCAAGAGTGCACGTGGACATTCAACCCTCCTCACTCCTCTCACATGGGCGGAGCATGGGAACGCATGATTGGGGTAGTCCGGCGTATCTTGGACTCTATGATGCTAAAAACCGACCTGACTCGACTCACTCACGAAGTGTTAACCACATTCATGGCCGAAATATCAGCGATAATTAATGCTAGGCCCTTGATTCCAGTGTCAACAGATCCAGAATCGCCAAGTATTTTGACACCAGCAATGCTGCTAACCCAGAAGGTAGGGAACATCCCCACCCCGTCGAAGGGTTCAACTCTAAGGATATGTACAAACGACAGTGGAGACAGGTGCAGCACTTGGCTAACACATTTTGGGATCGCTGGAGACGCGAGTATCTAGTGACACTCCAAGAACGCCATAAATGGCAAACGGTTAAACCGGATATCCAAGTAGGAGATGTGGTTCTGTTGAAAGACAAACAGGTAACAAGAAACGAATGGCCCATGGGACTTATTATCAAAACCATCCCAAGAGAAGATGAAAGAGTCCGCAAAGTGGAAGTTCGGGTCACCCAGAATGAGGTCGTTAAAACCTTTTTGAGACCTATTACAGAGACTATCCTCCTAATGCCTAAAACGGACTATAACAAAGAAGAACTGGCTTCCAGTTCTATGGACTCTGAGAGACATTGTGGTGCATCAAGCTAACCTAGAGCTGTGCATTCACCTACCTTACCGAGAAGGCAAGGATTTCAAGCAGGTGGTACCGGCCGGTATCCCATCGTTATGTGGACTTCATCTTTGCATTGTTATGTTGTTATATTGCACATATGTTCCACATATACCTAAAATAGTGGTATCTCCAGATACCAGACGGGGAGTGTCCTGGAACTAGATTCCATATTCCTTTGTCTTTCCTTTAGTTATGGGATCCATTTCTCCCTTGTTTAATTGCCTGTCAGTTTCCCCTGTCCCAGCAGCAACGCTGCATGTAGAATGCAACATTATTGCTACATGTTGTAGTTCCCTCAGACATTCTGTGAGTTGCCATAGCAGCCCCAGCCTTTCTCTCCAGAATGGGCTAGTCTGCCCCCCCTTCTGTTTGTTTTAAGATAGTCTGTCCCAAGGCTATTCCCTTTACCCACACTGCTCCTCACTTCCTTTTCACCCTGGACTCTGAGTGAGTAACTGCCTGCTATATACCCCAGCAAGGCCTTTTTGTTTTACACTGTCTCACCATTGATACACTGCACATCAGACAGAGAAGCCCTCTCTATCTACATTACATCACCAAGCACCTATCTCCCTGTGATTTCCCTCAATAAAATCAAGAAAGAGAAAAGGACTTGTTTGTGCTTTGGAAGAGGTGAGACATGAGTTAAGCTACGTGGAGTCATTCATACACCATTCGTGACCCTGGCTTCAGGATACAATGGTTTCTTTCCCTTTGTCTATTATACTGCAGGAGGAATTTTGAAGCACCAGCTAGCAACTGAACCACCACTTCGTTTTCAATTGGAACATTAAGAGAACTTTCCCAAACTATATGGACATATCATTGGACTGGGGTATTGTTGTCACTTCTAGCGCCGGGTCACTGCATTATTGTATTATTAACTATGTTAAGGCAATCAGATGTATTCCCTCTTAGGCCTCAGGCAAGGTGGTGCAGAGCGGGCGGGCGCGCTCACGCTGACCGCGATGAAACACATTGAGGCAGTGTGTGTGGCCAGCGTGAGCAAGCACCTGCTCGGCGCTTAGCTGCTTGCAGAGCAAGCAATTTGATTTTTCCGCTCGCAAGCATGTCACGTGAGTGGTTCACCCAATGAGGACAAACCAGCTCCGTGATGTCGTGGTCGCGCCCCCAGACGAGCGCGCACCTAGCCGGCCACGAATCGCCCGGCTGAGCGGGGCGCAGCGCACGAACGCCAGCACACCCGCTCCCTGCCTGGCGCAGCCGTAGCTGTCAAATGAGCAGTTAGCAATTAGGACACAGTAAGGGAGACACATCAGCTATAATGACAGTACAATCCACACTAACTTTCAGGATTCAGTGCTGTAACAAAGATTACAAGGATAATCTTTTCATAATACTTTAAAAATATTTGTTTGATTTTTTAAGGCATGTGTAACCTATTAAACATTCCACTACTGTAAATACAATTTGTTCCTACTGTACATGGAAGAGCACCTTTAATAATAAGTAGGTAAGTAGGAATTTAGACCAGGGTAATGCAGTTGATGTGGTCTACTTAGATTTTGCAAAGGCTTTTGATACGGTTTCACACAAGAGGTTGGTGTACAAAATAAAGAAAGTTGGACTCGGTAATAATATATGCACCTGAATTGAAAACTGGTTAAAGGACAGACAACAGAGGGTTGTCATAAATGGAACTTTTTCAGGTTGGGCTAAAGTCGTGAGTGGAGTACCTCAGGGATCGGTACTGGGACCCCTGCTTTTTATCTTGTTTATTAATGACCTTGAGGTTGGCATCGAGAGCAAAGTCTCCATCTTTGCTGATGATACTAAATTGTGTAAGGTAATAGGATCAGAACAGGATGTAATTTCTCTTCAGAAGGACTTGGAGAGACTGGAAACGTGGGCAGGTAAATGACAGATGAGGTTTAATACAGATAAATGTAAGGTTATGCATTTGGGATACACGAATAAAAATGCGACTTACAAATTAAATGGAGATATATTGGGGGAATCCTTGATGGAGAAGGATTTAGGAGTGCTTGTAGACAGCAGGCTTAGCAATAGTGCCCAATGTCATGCAGTTGCTGCAAAGGCAAACAAGATCTTATCTTGCATCAAACGGGCAATGGATGGAAGGGAAGTAAACATAATTATGCCCCTTTACAAAGCATTAGTAAGACCACACCTTGAATATGGAGTACAATTTTGGGCACCAATCCTAAGAAAAGACATTATGGAACTAGAGAGAGTGCAGAGAAGAGCCACCAAATTAATAAAGGGGGTGGGCATTCTAACTTATGAGGAGAGGCTAGCTAAATTAGATTTATTTACATTAGAAAAGAGGCGTCTAAGAGGGGATATGATAACTATATACAAATATATTCAGGGACAATACAAGGAGCTTTCAAAAGAACTATTCATCCCACGGGCAGTACAAAGGACTCTGGGCCATCCCTTAAGGTTGGAGGAAAGGAAATTTCACCAGCAACAAAGGAAAGGGTTCTTTACAGTAAGGGCATTTAAAATGTGGAATTCATTACCCGTGGAGATGGTGATGGCAGATACAATAGATTTGTTCAAAAAAAAGGTTGGACATCTTTTTATATGGGAAAGGTATACAGGGATATACCAAATAAGTATACATGGGAAGGATGTTGATCCAGGGATTAATCCGATTGCCTATTCTTGGAGTCAGGAAGGAATTAATTTTTCCCCTTAATGGGGTTTTTTGTTTGCCTTCCTCTGGATCAACAAGTATAGATATAGGATAAAGTATCTGTTGTCTAAATTTAGCATAGGTTGAACTTGATGGACTGAAGTCTTTTTTCAACCTCATCTACTATGTAACTATGTAATAATAATAATAGCATGTTCTTGTATAGCGCTGCTAGTTTTACGTGGTGCTTTACAGAGACATTTTGCAGGCACAGGTCCCTGCCCCGTGGAGCTTACAATCTATGTTTTTTTGGTGCCTGTGGCACAGGGAGATAAAGTGATTTGCCCAAGGTCACAAGGAGCCGACACCACGAATTGAACCAGGTTCCCCTGCTTCAACCTCAGTGCCAGTCAGTGTCTTTTCTCACTGAGCCACTCCTTCACATCTTTCCATGTTGTTGTGTCCTTTATGGTCAGAGGTTTTAGTCTTGCACACCTTAAATGCTATAATGTTAGCAATATACTTGTGTTTAAAGTAACGGTGCTCCGTGGTTCAGGAAAAAACCTGTCTGGTGTATTCTCAGGATACATGTATGTAAGTAGAGGATCCAGGGCACTTCGGATTTGCAAAAAAAGAATTTATTCTCTTAGTGGCACACACAACGTTTCGAACTTCAATCAGTTCTTTATCAAGTGACTTGATAAAGAACTGATTGAAGTTCGAAACGTTGTGTGTGCCACTAAGAGAATAAATTCTTTTTTGCAAATCCGAAGTGCCCTGGATCCTCTACTTACTTAGTTGTGTCCTTTATGGCATCACTATCAGCACAATACAATGCTTTGCAGAACTCTTAATCTTTAAGGAATCAGGGGAATATCCATATTTTACTGGGGGCTAGAACAGGGGTGCGCAAAATTTCCCCCGTGCGCACCTCTGCCCCCTCCTCTCCCCCCCCCCTGCTCAATCCCGGCATCAAATGACGTGCGGGGTCATGTGACGTCACGTTACGTGACCCGGCTCAGAAATTTGACGCCGGGTTACCAAGATGACGCGACGCTTGAAGGGAAGGTAAGTGGGTTATAGAAGCCCCGCGCGGGGAGAGGGCGCGGGACCTCTATTATTGCCGTGCCCCCCCCTGGGGAGTGTACCCCCCCAGTTTGCACACCGCTGGGCTAGAACAACCCCATTAGTAATAAAGGGGTCAAATTATAGATTAGCAGGATGAAGAAAAGTGTTCTTTGAAACATGGCAACACTTTATACATTAGATCAGGGGAGCGCAAACTTTTTGTGCTGCGCCCCCCTGTCTCTCTGCCCCCGGCTCTCGCGCCCCCCTGCCTTCCTTCAGCCGTGTCAGATGACGCTGCGTGGGCGTGTGACGTCAGGTCACATGGTGCCTGAATCCCGGTAAGTAAACAGTTGCAGGGGCCTCACGCGATCCCCCGGCATTTAATTTAAATGCCTGGGGGAAGAGCGCGGGGCCTCTGCAACTGCCCGCGCCCCCCCCAGCACAATCTCCCGCCCCCACTGGGGGTCGCGCCCCCCACTTTGCGCACCGCTGCATTAGATTACAAAATATGCACTGTTTAATTCCTCATGCGATCCAACTACAGGCAGTCTCAAAATCGCAAAAGGATTTGCACATTCCACAAAGTAATTTCACACAGGGTTGCTAAGAGACACAGGATGAAAAATTATTTGCTTCAAGTTAACACAAAAATGGCTTTATACATAAACTCTGTAAAGAGCTACAGTATTACAATGTTATTCTCAGAGCAATCACTCCATAGAGAAGTACAATCACTCTCGCTAAGAATATTTCAAGTTCCTAAGTACCCAATTGGAGTCCCTCAAAAAGGGTGTTATGTCATCTAAGAGTGTTTCAGACTACTCCATAAATGAATAATGCTATGAACAAAACTTTTGTTGGTTGTGATGTAATGCGGATAAAAGATGGTATTACAGTTAAATAGAATACAGAAAAATAGGAATGTATTGTTTGGTGTATGATTGATTACACTGTCATACTGATAACACTGCAATGGTTAACACAATTGCAAGTATAAAATTGTGTTATAATTAGATAAACCAATGGGGTTGTTCAGCAATCGAATAGTATAAGTACAGCTTCCTTATGAAAGTAAAAAATTGAGAATGCTGCCTATTTAAAATAAAAAAAACCCTTGTTAAATGTGCTACAATATCAGATTTCAATTTGGACAAACGATATTGAATGGGTGAGTTTGTAATTGTAATCACTGATTTTGAGCATAATTCTTACCCTTGGATGTAGTGGCTGTCCTCATAATCTGTGGCTTCCTCCCCAATATCTGGCAGGGTGAAGAGCACGGATTTGGAGTTCCAAACGGGGGTTGAGGTGTCTGGAAGAAGCCTGGGTGAGCGACTGGAATGGCTAGGCTGCATGTTGGAGAGGATTGGGCTGGTGCTTGGAGCAGCTGGGCGCACCAGAATGGTAGTAGGAGATGTAGGAGAGGCAGCTGTAGATTGTGGAGCTGTCCATGATTCCTCATACATCTGCTGAAGGGGATCCCCCCCAAGTGCACTGACCACGGGGTTTGCAGCTTGAGGTTTAGTTTGATAAGCAGGGCTGCTGGGTGCAGAAATCCCAGAGAGGTAAGGAGTCAAAGTCTTGCCAGAGGGGACCCGAGGCAATGAGGAAGAGGAAGATGTGGGGGAGTTGAGAATGTGCAGAGTGGAAGGTGGAGCAGGGAGTAAGAGGAAAGATGCTTTGTGGGCCAAGGAAGAGTTTGAGGTTCCCGAAGAAGCTGCTGTACCAGGACCCTGAGAAAAGGGGTGGCTGGAGGGACCATTGTTCACAGGGGACACTGAAGACTTGAAGATCTTGGCAAAGATTGTGCCCAAGTCCAAAACTGCAACCTTCATGTCTTTGCGTTGGAAATATCAGCGTGCCAACAAGTAGTAGTACCAGAGTATGCAATGCAATCAAATGTAGCTGAGTAATGCAAGAAAAGGGAAAGCAGGTCACACCGAGCCCTGCATCCATGGGCCACACAGCAACAAAGTGCTCTGAGAATGAAGACTGTGCAGCAGAATTATATATTGCAAAAGATCATAGGAAGAAAATCCACTGGGTCGTGTCTGACTTCCTGTGAAATGTATCTGTAACAATGAGAAATAGCAGCCAGTCTTCAGCTCAGTCTCAACCCTAAAACTATGTAGCAAACAGCAGTGATCGCCTATGTAAATCCCCAAACTATAACAACCCATCAAATATCTAACACTAATTTTGCAAAGAGTGAAAACGGACAGGTGTCTGCTCCTGGGAAAGGGAGCACGCAGTCTGTTTATTTCATGATTCAGTGGCTTGGAGCAGCAGGCACAGGAGTAGAAGGGAGGGTGGTTGCTAAGATAAACAAAAAGGAGAGGCTTGTTATTGGGCCATTCCAGCTCTGAGGCCTGAAAGGCAAAGCTTTCACCCTGAGAGACAGAGAAAGAAAACAGATTAAGTCACAGCATTGTACTCCGTGCAGCAGAAAACCAACCAGAGCAAAGAGGGAGGGCTTCACAGGCTACTGTAACCTAGGCTTGAATTCAATTTCAACATGCAATGTTTCATTTGCCAACAATCTTTCCCGCTAAAGGGAGCGTTGCTGTGCAATACTTGTTCCCAGGCTCCTGTATCTGTGCAGGACAGGGGCTGATACTGTACTGTATGTAAAAGACTTTCACTGATTTTTACAGGGCTACTCTTTAATCTGTTGCAAACTACTCTCCCTGCCAAGTACGTTTAGAGAATGATGATGCAGGAAAGCGTTTCTCGTAACATTAATTTCAAATGAACCCCTTGAAAACCAGAGAAGCTCCTGTGAAACAATGCGTCGCAGGCCCCTCCAGCCTGGAAGAGGCTAGTATAAACTATGCCATTTTGTTATGCCCTTGATAAAAAGGACACCGAGTCACGATTTTTTTTTTTTTTTTAATATTTCACATTGTTTCCTTATTTTAATCTTTTTTTATTTACCTTTGTACTTTACTCATTTAAAAAAAAATTGAGTGCGATTAAATGTAAATAAATATCATAATTGGCTAACAGAGGAGTGGTAATAATAATAATAATAAAAATAATTAATGATCTCAGACATCCGTACTGTAGATAAAATAACAACTGTATGGAGCAGTGACTCGTTATGCTGCAAAATGCTGTGTACCGTGATATGTATTCTGCCGCATTATTAAAATAGCAATCACGGATGTTTTTTTTTATTTTAATTTTTTTGCATATTGTCTTCATATTTACTTTAAATATATTGCCTAATCGGAGTGTTTTTTTTTTATCTGATGCGTTGAGGAGAAATTAGCAATTGAAATATTAAGTGTCAGTGAGATTAACACTAAAAAAAATAAACGTAGGAGTAGGAAATGTTCAGAAGGCAAGATTCTTGTATTACATGAGGTAGACTTGTAGGCTTCTAATGGAAATTGCTTCTTCAATCAAATAAATTATATACCAGAACAAACTGCAAATAGTTCTGATTTTAACTCAGAGTTTTCAATTGGCCTGATATACGTATTTATACAGTCCTGCTCTGTGCAAAGAATACAAAATAATTATGTATGGATTCATTTATATTTAGGTGATTTACAGTATTTTTGAAATAATGAGTGTAGATTATGGTAACTAAATCCATTAAAGGATGTTAATTATTTTATGCCACTCTTTTATGTGATAACACTGATTTTGGAACATTATGTCTAATGAGTTAACTATCGTTTTGAAACTATGGTGTCAATATTAAGCAAAAATGTAAAGGTGCAGAATAATATGTATCTGATACTTGTTTAAGTGTATATATTGAAAAACTCAAGAAAACATTAATTTTTCCAAAAATAAATTGGGCATTTTCACTCTCTGGGTGACCGTATCTTTCTAAGGAAGCCTTTTAGGAATGCTCTATTATAAATGAGATGTTAACCGGAGCAAAGGGTGCCAGGTATTCAAATCCAGTCTCCTTATTCATAGTTCTATTTTTAAAACACTGAAAAGCAGCCTGGAGCCCCTCGTGATGGGGTACTTGACTGCCGGGGCTAAGCTCCTCTCTCCCCCCTTCTCACTTTTGGCACACCCGGCTCACGTGCTGCTCCCCCCCCCCCCCCTTCCTCATCGAATCACGGTATGTGGGGGCGGGGATGGGCTAAGGCGATTCAAAGGAGGGCAGGGGCGGAAATGCAGTCCGCTACCTGCCAATAACTTTAGCAAGATGGCGTCCGTGCAGGAGCCGCTGGATCGGTTTCAGAAATAAGTTCTGTTTAGAGAAGATGGCTGGTCTGCTTGCAGATGACCCCAGAGCAGAGGCAAGTGTTGGAGCTGCCAGCAAGGCTGATGGGGGTCCAGCCAAGGTGGTCAGGCCCTCTGAAGGGAGCAGTGCTCCAGGACCTGCCTATACAGCGAACAGAAGCAAGTTGGTCCTGCAGCAAGAAGCACGGCAGAGGCGGAGCAGGCTGGTGCTAGGAGGCAGACGGCTGGGGATAAGAGAAAAGCTTTGGCTTCTATTCCCCCCCCGCTCCCAGCTTCACACCTTTAGTGAGAGCAAGCCCGACCACAGGGAGGTAAAAGGGGCAGAGGTCCCACGGTATCCCGGAGGTATAGGTCAGTAATCCCCAGAGAAAGACATGCCAGGGGGAATGGCAGCAGCAGGCAGCTACCCTCACATGCGCAGGAATGGTGGCAGCAGGCACTGCAGGTCAAGACAAACCATAGAGTGAGAGTTGCTGCAGAGTAGTTCTGTGGATGCTGCTGGGGCGGTGGATGTGGCTGACATTGTAACAGGGGTGCTGGAAGCCTTAGGAATGCAGGGAAGGGTCCTTGCAGGAGGGCTAGGGGCATTGTCAGTGGCCACTGTGGCAGCATTGAGTGCTACACTGCCAAGGGTGGCAGAGGCTTTGGAAGGGGTGACCCGTCAGGCCTCTGCCGGTTCCTTTGGGGTTAGCAAGTGGGGAGATGGCATTAGCCTCCTCAGTGGTGGCAGTGGGGGTTACTTCGCCGGTAGGTGTGGAGGCAGGGAAGGTATCTGATATTTGTTTCAAAGATGCATACGCATGGCCGTTAGGTTTAAACTTGCTGGAGGAAGTAAAACGTATGGGCAGGGGACTACGTGGAGATATTATCAGTGCTCCCTTGGTATAGGCATGCACTGGAAAGGTCCATCAAAATGATAATATTAACCCCACCCCCTGCCGCCGGATCCCTGAGGATGCCCTGCCTAAGAGAGATCGCAAGCCAGCGACCCAGTCTGTCTCCCGGTACCTTCGGAAGGTTCATTCTCTGGCTCCTGACTCCCAAGATGGCACCTGTGCAGGCGTACTCATAGGCACGGGAAGATCTGGAACAAGAAGGAAATCTTAAAGACACAGATGAAGAACAAAAAATGAAGAAAATGCCAAACCACCCCGAAAGCTTTAAAAGCTCTCTTTAAAGAGATGCAAGGGGTGTTTAAAGTGGTTCTGAACAAAGCTGTGGCTGAATTTAAAGCAGTTTGACTGCTGTGACAGAACGAACATTACAGCTGGAAAACAACTTGAGGAATCCCTGCAGGGTCGGCTCAATGGAGGAAGAATTGTTTCGACTTATCGGCAAGATCAGGAATCTACATGATACCGTTGATGACCTGGAGAACCGGGAAAGTTGGCAAAATCTCAGAGTCGTTCTTTCCTTTGGCTTCCCCAGATTGACAGGTGGAGGAGGTTGGCGGTTCAGAATATACGACCTGTGGCGAACTTTTCTCCCTGGTGAGGTTTGACATTCACGAAGACCTCCCTGGGCCCCGCTAGACTTAAGGGGAGACTAATTAACAGATGAGTTCCTCTCAGCTTTATTGTGTTTTTGCTAAAATTACTGTGGTTTGAAATGTTCAGAATTTAGGTTTTATGCTATACTCCTAGTTATTTCCCTCGAGTTTAGAGGTTAAGAGGTTTGAATGTAATGATTAGCAGGAGTCCTCAGCAGAGTTCGGAGTGCCCCGGAATTCTCGAGGCTTGTGCCACCCCCCATTTGGGCATTTTTAGCCCTTTTATTTTGGTCCACACAAGAACCATCAGTTAACAGGTTTTAGGGTGGATATTAGATCCATCCCCTCCCCCTCCATATACTCTGTGATGTTGTTTTTGTATCTGTTTCCCTAATTTTTCTCCCCCCCCAAGGTGATCCCTTCCCAGTAAATGATGAAGAAAAGCAGGTGCACAAATTTCATCAGGACATGGAAGAAAATTAACTATTGAGGAAGACTAATATGTTGAAACGTGCGTAGGGTGGAGTCTTGCACTGCTGAAGGACACTTTGTTGGGGACATTGAAAAAGGAGGACTGCATCATCTAGCCCAGTGGATGCTGTATCGGTCGTGAAGCAGAAGCTATTGCTGTGTAAAGTGCTGTTCGTCCAAATTGACCCAAGGTGGTCTAAATGCTCACCACAAAGTAACTTACGTAAGTGCATTACTTTATGTTTTTTAAAATAAAAGCATTATTATACTATTTTTGCTTTCTCTATGTGGATTTTCCCTCCTTTCCCATGGGATAATACCTGTGTAAACATGGAGTACCTGTTTGGAGAAAAGTTGGTAACTTATAACAACCACACTGCCTGATCATCACGTCTAATATGTGAGTGAAAAATCAATAGAGTCCTCATCAATACTCTATTCGTTGAACCAGACAGTATTGCACTATTGGGTGTCTTTATTTTCTTCCATGTCCTGATGAAATTTGCGCACCTGCTGTTCTTCATCGTTTGCTGTTTGGATTGTGTTACGCCGGTGCTGCCCGTAGACCAGACCCGTCCCTTATACTGAGGTGGGGACGTATATATGCATGCACCCACAGCAGAAGGAATGTGTCCAGAGTGTGGTGTTTTGGCGTTGCCAGGCCAGGTGAAAATAGCTGTAGCAATACTTACCGGTACAAGAAGAGACGTCATGTAGCATTTAACCAAGGTCAGGGAGAGGAGAGATCCGGAAGGTCGGTGTCCAAGCTGAGGTTGAGGGGCGTGAGAAGCAGCGAGGTCAAGTGAGAACCGAGGTCCAGAGCCAGAGAGTGAAGTCGGCCAAGCCGGGTCGTAACCTGAATAACGAAGAGAAGAGAGAGCAAGCATAGACATCCGCTAGAAGAAACTATGTCGAGCGATGTGGAAATGGCAAGACAGGCATTAAATAGTGTGGCTGGCGAATAGGCAGAGGTGGCAGACCTGGAGGAGTGCATGGAGCTGTCCTGGATAGGCTGCCTTGAGGAAGATGCAGGTGAGCAGCTTTGAGGCATAATTGCTTCCTGTGTGTGAGCTGGGGGCGTGGCTTCACTGCAGGAGCAGTGAATAAATTAACTTGCTCTGTGTATGCTCCGTAACAAGGGGGAGCGCGTGCCCGTGAGACATCACAGCCGCCGGAGCCCCAGCTGCCCGCGGAACAGCGGCCGCCCGCCGGGGACGAATGGGGAGTCCCCCAACCACGGGGACCGGACGGGGATGGCAAGGGGGGCGTCCTGTGGCAGCGGGCACAACGAGAGGTAAGGAGGGGTCACGCTGCGACCGCCGTGACCCCCGAATCCTTACAGTGCCCCCCCCCCCTTCAGGGTCGGCCTCAGGACGATCCTCCTTACAGAGGATGATAACTTCTTACGGAAGTGTTTGAGAAGTCCAGGTGCGTGAATGTCTTTGAGAGGTACCCAAGACATTTCTTCGGGTCCATAGCCCTTCCAATGGACCAAGAATTGGACCTCACCCCTCGAGAGACAGGAATCTAGTATAGCTTGGACCTCGTACTCTTCGTTGCCCTGTAAGATAACTGGATCTGGTTTAAGAGAGTGGTCCGGAAAGAGAGGACTGGAGATGAACGGCTTCAGAAGAGATGTAGGGAAAACATTAGGAATTCTCATGCTTTGAGGTAGTTGAAGATGGAAGGCCACTGGGTTTACCTGCTCCAAGATGGGAAAATGACACAGAAACCTAGGTGCCAATTTAGGGGAAGGGGTTTTGAGGTGGATATTCTTGGAAGACAACCAAAGCTTATCCCCTGGCTTGTAATTGGGGGCAGGTCGGCGGTGATGGTCAGCCTGGATTTTGGTCTTTTGAAGTGCCGATTGAATTCTAGCCCAAGAGTCCTGTAGGAGGGAGATGTGTTCATCCACGGCTCGTACTCCAGAGGAGATATTGAAAATAGGTAGGCGAGTCGGGTGGAATCCGTAGTTAATAAAGAAAAGTGTCTCACAAGTGGATTCAGTCCTGGAGGAATTAAAGGCATACCCAGCCCAGGGAAGTAATTCTGCCCAGTCATCCTGGGAGTCAGAGACGAAGCACCTTAAATACTTCTCGAGAGATTGATTAACCCTCCCGGTCTGCCCTTTAGATTGAGGGTGATATCCCGAAGAAAAAGAAGAGGAAATACCCAGTCTTGTGGTGAAGGTCCTCCAGAATCTGGAAACAAATTGAGAGCCACGATCCGATACAATGGATGTGGGAATGCCATGGATCCGGAAAATCTCTTTGGAAAAAATTTCGGCTAGGGCAGGCGAGGAGGGCAATCCTTTGAGAGGAACGGTGGAAAACCGATCCACCACTACTAGAATGGTGTTCATGCCATTCAACCTAGGCAATTCGACGATAAAGTCCATGGATATGTGGGACCAGGGGCGCTCCGGGATGGGTAAAGGCAAGAGAAGACCATGGGGTCTCTGACGAGGAATCTTATTGCGCGCACATATCGGACAGGCCCGAGTAAATTCAAGGATGGTCTTGGCCATATTGGGCCACCAGAAGGTGCGACGGATGAGGTCCAAAGTCTTTTTTAATCCCGATGTCCTGCCGAACGGGAAGCGTGCCCCCAATCCAAAATCTCAGGAATAAACTTAGCCTCTACGTACAAGGTGTCCTTCAGTACCTCGAGATCACTAGGAAGGTGTCTTTGAGACGTGATGATTTTTTCAAGATTCTTGAATGCAGCGACCGCAAGGATCTTTTGCTTGGGAAGGATGAATTCGGTAGTCTTCTCCGGTTTCTCTTCAGAAGAATATTGCCTAGAGAGGGCATCCGCCTTGACATTCTTGGTGCCGGGAATGTAGGACAAAATAAAATTAAACCTGGAGAAAAATAACGACCAGCGGGTTTGGCGGGGGCCTATGCGGCGAGCACTCTCGATGTATAACAGATTTTTATGGTCCGTGGGAATCATGAACGGCTCTTTTGACCCCTCCAGTAGATGCCTCCATTCCTGAAGAGCCATCTTGATGGCCAAAAGTTCCCTATTGCCCACGTCATAGTTTCTCTCAGCTGGAGAAATCTTCTTAGAGAAAAAACAACAAGGGTGAAGTTTATCCTGAGGAGAAAATCTCTGGGATAGGACTGCACCGGCCCCGCAGTCTGAAGCGTCTACCTCTAGGGTGAATGGAAAATTGGTATTCGGGTGTCGGAGGATGGGTGCTGAGACAAATTCTTGTTTCAATGTCTTGAAAGCCATGACTGCCTCAGGTGACCAAGACAAAGGATCAGCCCCTTTTTGGGTCAGCGCCGTGATCGGGGCGATGATGGTGGAAAAGTTGCGAATAAATTTCCGATAATAATTGGAAAATCCTTGAAACCAATGAACAGACTTGAGGGAATCGGGTTGCGGCCAATCCACTATGGCTTTCAGTTTCTCAGGATCCATGGCCAATCCCCTGTTGGAAATAATATACCCAAGAAAAGAGGTGGTAGACTGGTGAAAGAGGCACTTCTCCATCTTGGCAAACAAGCGGTTCTCTCGGAGGCGGGAGAGCACAAATTTTGTATGGATAACATGGTCCTGTAGATTCTTAGAAAAAATAAGAATGTCATCCAGGTAAACAATTATGAAACAGTTAAGGACATCCCGAAAAAATGTCATTGATAAAGTCCTGAAAGACCGCTGGAGTGTTGTATAAGCCGAAGGGCATCACGAGATATTCGTAGTTGGCCACTACGGGTGTTGAAGGTGGTCTTCCACTCGTCACCCTTCCGGATGCGAATGAGATTATAAGCACCACAAAGATCGAGCTTGGAAAACAGGTTAGCACCTTGAAGTCCGTCGAAGAGTTCAGAGATGAGTGGGTAGCGGTTCTTCACCGTAATGCGGTTTAATCCACGGTAGTCTATACATGGTCAGAGAGTACGGTCTTTCTTTTTAACGAAAAAGAATCCAGCCCCCGCGGACGAATTGGTGTGCCGTATGAAGCCTCGCTTCAAGTTTTCGCGAATATATTCGTCCATGGCTTCCGTCTCAGGCAGAGAGAGGGGGTAGGCTTTAGACTTGGGCAATGTGTATCCAGGTACCAAGTCTATCGGACAATCGTACGATCGGTGTGGAGGTAGTAGCTTAGATTGAGTTTTGCTGAAAACATCCAGAAAATCTGCATACGGGGCAGGTATACCTCCCTTAGGGTTGGATGTATTAGCCAGCAGTTGAGGCGGAAGTAGAGCTGGTGGGGAAGACTCCTCTGACCTCGACCTCCAGACAATGGGATCTTGGGATGTCCAATTGATGTGCGGGTTGTGTTTCTGCAACCAAGGTAAGCCAAGCGTGACCAGTGTTCCAGGCACATGGATTACATCAAAGGCCAGGGTTTCCATGTGGGAATGAGAAGAAAGGGTGAGGGGGCAAGTCTCCAAGGAGATATATGCCGGGGTGAGCGGAAGGTCGTCAATCCCGACCAAGGCAACGGGAGACTTCTTCCTAACGAGTGGAATCTGGTTCTGTTCAGAGAAGGTCTGGTCCACGAAATTTCCTCCTGCGCCAGAATCAATAAATGCCACTGTGGAGGTGCGGAAGGTAGGGCCAGAGAGGGAGAGGGGAATGGTAATTTTCTTGGGAAGTTCCTTCCTGGAAAGGGGACAAGGAGATTTCGCACTCAAGGAGGGCCCCTTCGTACTCACTGGGCTTCGTCGTTTCCCGGACGTAGTGAACATTCACGGACCAGATGCTCGGAGGATCCGCAGTAGTAACATGAGCCACCGGCTTGGCGAAACTGTCGCATTGATGCCCGGGAACGCTGGACTCCAAGTTGGCTCCGGAGCCTCCAGAGCGGGGAGACGGCAGTTCCCGTGGTAGAAGAGAACCTGGGAAAAGGGGCACGAAAAGGCATGAACTGGGGGTGTTGGCGTTCAGCGCGGCGTACCTGAAGATGTTGATCCACTCGAGTGGCTTGGGAGATGAATTCTTCCAGAAGTCCTGGCTTGGGTTGTGAGGCGAGTTCATCCTTCACAGAATTCGTTAATCCATGCCAGAAGACTGAGACTAAGGCCTCCTGATCCCATCGTGTCTCTGCCACTATGGTCCTGAACTCCAAAGCGTACTGGGCCATGGACCGACGTCCCTGTGAAAGCTGAAGCAAAGAGTCAGAAGCAGTTTCTTGGCGTGCAAGGGTATCGAATACCTGTCGAAAGTCTCGTCTAAAGGCAGCATAATCTCGGGTGATTTCGGGACGTAGTTCCCAGATCGGGGAGGCCCATGCCAGCCATTTCCAGTGAGCAGGCTGTAAACATATGCCACCTGCTTACGACCAGTGGAATACTGCATCTCGCATTGATTAAGAAATCCACAACAGGCGTGCGGATCCCCCGCGTACGGTTTGGGTGCCGGAATCGTCGGGCCTGTAGACGCGGCGGGCACCGGTTCTACCTGCGCCGGAGGTGCGGCCACAGGTGGTGCCTGAAATGAAAATGCCTGTACCTGTTGAGTGAGGAGAGCCATCTGATCAGTTAAGGCCTGGATTTGTTGATACATGGCCGTCATCATAGAGGTCTGATCTGCGTCTTGTGGGCTCGACATAATGTTACGCCGGTGCTGCCCGCAGACCAGACCCATCCCTTATACTGAGGTGGGGACGTAGATATGCATGCATTCACAGCAGAAGGAGCGTGTCCGGAGTGTGGTGTTTTGGCGTTGCCAGGCCAGGTGAAAATAGCTGTAGCAATATTTGCCGGTACCGGTACAAGAAGAGATATCGTGTAGCCGTTAGCCAAGGTCAGGGAGAGGAGAGATCCGGAAGGTCGGGGTCCACGCTGAGGTCGAGGGGCGTGAGAAGCAGCAAGGTCAATTGAGAGCAAACGTCCAGAGCCAGAGAGTGAAGTCCGCCAAGCCGGGTCGTAACCTGAATAACGAAGAGAAGAGAGAGAGAGCCAGCATAGACATCCGCTAGAAGAAACTATGTTGAGCGATGTGGGAATGGCAAGACAGGCATTAAATAGTGCGGCTGGCGAATAGGCAGAGGGGGCAGACCTGGAGGAGTTCATGGAGCTTTCCTGGATAGGCTGCCTTGAGGAAGATGCAGGTGAGCAGCTTTGAGGCATAATTGCTGCCTGTGTGTGAGCTGGGGGCGTTGCTTCCCTGCAGGAGCAGTGACTAAATTAACTTGCTCTGGCGCACGCTCCGTAACAAGGGGGAGCGCGCGTCCGTGAGACATCACAGCCGCCAAAGCCCCAGCTGCCCATGGAACAGCGGCCGCCAACCACGGGAACCGGACGGGGCCGGCGAGGGCGGCGTCCCGCGGCAGCGGGCACAACAAGAGGTAAGGGGGGGGTCACGCTGCAACTGCCGTGACCCCCGAATCCTTACAGATTGGGATTGAGTCCTGTTTCAGGAGCTACACTTTCTAAGGATAGTATATATTTTATTTGTTTGTATTTTGTTAAAGTAGTGTTATTTGCGCTCAATTTTCTCTACTAGCTCCCTTCCCAGTACCAGTATTGCTGCCATTACCCATACATGATATGTCTTACTTCCCCCACTCTATCTCCATAACTAACCTCCAATGCATATCTATTCTGTATAGTCCAATGTTTCTTGCATGTTTCTCCTGTCCCTCCTTTAGCCTTCCAGTGTCATCTGTGTACATATGAGAAATGTCCGCTGAATGAAGAAATATTGACCACTATTTTGGAGTGCTACACTTTTCACTTATTTTTTTATTGGACATCACCATTGAGTTTCGGCACAACTATCTTTAATTTTTTTCAACTGACTGTCGAGACACCAGCAACGAAGTTAGCCAGAATGGCTCACTATTATCAAGCACTGTCTTGAAGGAACAAAAAATCTACAGTAAATGCCGAATACCACTTTAACTGTCATATTATTGTGACTTGAAAAGAAATGTGTTTAATATAATATCACACACTGCAAAACAGTTAAAACAATCTCATTCACAGCAAACTGTCCGAAAGTTGAAAAATAAAAAAACACACAACTACCCTCAAAAATTACTCTCAAGAAGGCCGGGACGTTTTCAAGTGAGGATCTGATATCATGAGAAACCAATCAAAAACCTTGTGCGCTGTGAATAATTATCCCTGCCACTTGAAATTAAATTAAAGTAAATGTACAGGTTCTTGTTGTTGTGCAGCGTTGTTTTGTCCCCGTGGTTACCAATTTATTTTCATCTTAAATATTTCATTGCTCTGAAACGATTCAAGCAATGTGAAGAATTTGTACAAGTTGCTAAATAATACATTTCTTGTTTTGTATGAAGAATCCGGTCGATGAGCTGTACCGTCAAATTTTCTTTTATCGCTTCAAAAAAACAAAAAAAATGATTCCAAGATGGGCGGCTGCATTGATTTTTTTTAAACTTCAGGCAGATCTCAGTTAGAATGGCAGAAAAGTACCCTCAAAATTTCATTAGAACTGGTCAAGGCATTTAGCCTATGGAGAGGGAAAACACGAGCAAAAGAACAGACAAACACACCCCCAAAGTGGCCACAACGTCTAGTTGTCTTCACGTCGTTCGCTCATCCAATTAGTTCAATTTTGTCCTTTGTAGAACTGCACTTTTTAATAAAAGAAAAAATTAGGTTACATGATGGACAACTGGCACAGAATCCTTAAATTCAGACATCCTCAACTTCCACCACAAGCCAGAGTAAGAAAACGCCACCAAGATGTACTGTAAAAGAAATATGAGATGAGGGTATCACATCAAGGTTAATCCAATCACTCTAATTAGAAAATCATCACATAGGAACTCATCAGTAATTAAAACCCATCAGTGTCATTGCAGATTATCTATAATCAAATGCACAAGCACACAGAGATAATAGTTTCCCATGAGCAAACAAGTAAGAAGAAAAACATAGTTAAAGAAAATGTGTAATAATAACAGGAATTTGTCCTGACAGAGAATCCTGCAGAAGGGTTAAAACACTTTTACTGTGGCTGTTCCTGCTCAACACACAGAAAGAATCGGAAACATCCACCAAATATCATTTTATAACGTTTAGAAAAAAATATACCACTTGTGGTGCATTTTCATGTCTCAGACAGGTCTGCAACTCTGTCTTCCCCATTATCGCTTAGCAAAGAGTGCTTCCACTGCAGCCAGGGATTCTGGGTAATGACATCTTAATGAGCACAGTGTGTCACTCTTTATTTCTCATCCATTTTAACATTAACCCCTATGAGCATATGCAGCCGTATTACACAGCTTTTCAGCACGGCCTGGGTTAAAGTGCACAGCTAGTAAACCTACTCATAGACTGCTGTTTCGACCTTTTGGATCTCATCAATGAGAGGTTAGAAACAAACAATATTCATTTATTACTGCTATTGTTATTTATTAAATTATTTAACATACTCCTAGGTAGTAGTTTGATTGTTGTCCTATGAAAACCACATGTTTAATACACGGATTGTTAAACATTGCACAGTGTGACATTATCTGAGTAATTATTAGAATTAAGGAAGTAGCTTTTTTTGCCATTAATTTTATGGTCCTTATGTGTCACACAGCAATGACATGTAAAGGAAGAGGAATAGAAATCAACAGCTGCAAGAAAAAAAAAATAAAGCAAAAAGACACATAAGATTTACAAGCCTTGCACATGTTCCACACGTCTGCTCCGTTACATCATTTTCTATGAAGAACAACTGGAGCAAAAAAAGCCATTTAAAAAAAAGTCTCTGTGCATTAATGTATCAATGTGCTGTGCTCCAATATTTAACCAGAACGTCAACTAGGGTGAGCCATTCTTTGGTTGAGATAATGACGACCTATTGTTATGCTTGTTCTCCTACACACAAGCCGAGGGAAAGGAAGGGACCCGAGAGCGAGGTGGGGAATCCGCAGGAGAGACGATAGGGAGTAGGTTGCGGCGTAGCTGGGGATCGGCGCACGTAGTCACGTGACCGCGCCGCACACAGGAGAATACGCGACGCGTCGGGAGGTGCGGAGCCAAGCTCAGAGACACGACTGGTCCAGCTGCATGTGTGCGCATGCTCTGACAGCAGAGCGGGAGTGCGCACGTTCTCAGGCACCAACGCGGGTGGTGTGGGTAAGCCACAAGTGAGGAGCAGGGGAGGATAGAGTCCAGAGCACAAGGTCACATCCACAAGGGAAAAGCTTCTTGGAGGACATCCAGCCTCCTTAAAGGCATAGTGCCAGAAACAGCAGAGTGCAGCAAAAGCAAAAAGCAGGATTTTCAGCGCTCGTGCTGCAGTTGTTTCGTTAGGAATAATCCCTGTGGTGCTCGTGCATGGAGCGTCTCCCCAGAGGCTCCCACTTCAGAGGTGATCCCCCCTCGAAGGGGGGGAGGACACCCTGAGAAACAGAGAAGAAATAAATGCACAAAAGCGCACAAGGGACAGGATTAGTATTAATTTATTAAAACAAACACATAAACAGCTGAGGGGATCCAACCCCTCCTCAGCTCAATGAATTAACTGCCCAGAAATGTAAACCATATATATGGTCTCTAAACATAGAAAGCTCTAACACAGTAAAACATACACAACAAAAACACAATCAATGTAAAAATAATAAACAGAGAGAGTACTAACAGCCCAGGAGAGTTAAGATAAAAACCGCCATAGAGAGCTATAATACTGCTGACAGGGGGAAGCGAACACTCACACTGAGGCAGAGAAGGGGGACCTCTGATGGCCGTACAGGATCCGGATCACGGCATCAAAGGAAGATGGAAACAACCGCCTCTGGAGCCTCAGGCAAGCTCCGTTTCAGCCTCTCAGCAAACACGCGCAGGATGACCTGTCGTGACCTCTACGCGTTTCGCACCACGTGCTTCGTCAGGAGGTCACGTACAGCGTCATCTGCGCGTATTTGTAGGGAGAAGGGAATCAGTTAGGACGGCCCCCTTCCGACGCCAGACCCAATGCCCTTAGACTGCCAGTAGTATGTTTAAAGTGATGCTACCTCTTTCCCTTGAAATGTCACGTATTGCAGCGGTCACGTGTTGCCGGTTTAACAGACATAGATACGAATCCAAACCTGCAATACTTACATATAACATAACTTGAGATCATCAACTTATATACATACACTGAATTAGAGCATAAACAGATATACATTTTACATATTAATTACACATGATGAGACTATAATTCATCTTTAAAATACCCAGTTAAAACTAAATACATATAGTGCTTTAATAAAAGCATATAATGTTAATACATATACCATAAAAATGAGAGACAAATATAGTATTAAATAATTAATGAAAGTAAAAATAAAAATAAAATTTAAACAGACATTGAGCCAAATATATTATCTCAAAAATGGAGTGAGCTCAATAAGTTCATTAAAACCAATCGGATGTCTAGTTTGCATTTCATATATCCAATACTGTTCACGTTTTAATAAATGATTATCTCTATTGCCTTGTCTGCTGTTAATTTGGATATGTTCAAGCCCTTTAAATGTAATGCAGGTGGGGTCATTGTTGTGGATCTCTTTAAAGTGTTTTAGTAGTGGTGTAAGCGGCATCCCTTTAGCAATAAATTTCGGTATGTTTTTTACGTTTCTCAAATGTTCTAACATACGCATTTTTAGTGGCCTTTTTGTCTTGCCTATGTACTGTAAATTACAGTTACACTGCAAGACATAAACCACATGCGTAGTCTGACAGTTAATGAAACTTTTTGTGTTGTAACTCCGCTTAGTGGCACAAGACGTGACTGTAGTTCCTTTACAAATATGTTTGCACGCCTTGCACCTCCCACATTTATATGTGCCTTTAATGCCCAAGCGATCTTTAATGTCACCAGATGCAATGACTTTTCTGGTGATTTGGCTAGGGGCCAACATGTTTTTTATATTTGGCGCACGTTTAAACACTATCCCAGGTTGTGAATTTAACTGAGGGCCCAATACAGGGTCCATTTTCAGTATTCCCCAGTGTTTTTTTAAGATTTTCCTGACCCCATTATGCATATCACTGAACTGAGTTATAAAAGCAGGGATTTTTGTATTTTTACTTTTGTCCCTCTTATTTTTATTATAATTCATCAGTGATTTCCTTTCTATTTTTTCCAGTTTCTTTATTGAGGAATCTATCAGTTCCTCATTATAATTCTTATCGAGAAATCTTGTTTTGAGGAACTTAGATTGTATGTCGAATTCCTCGACCTTAGAATCATTTCTCTTTAGTCTTAGAAACTGGTTAAAGGGAATATTTTGAACCCATCTTTTGTCATGACAGCTAAGAGGGTCAAGATAAGAATTGACGTTAGTAGCTTTAAAGTGTGTTTTGGTCTGAACTGTATTGGATTCAATATATATTTCCAAATCGAGGAAATTAATGCTAACTGAACTGTTAACACCACTACATTTTAGATTAAATTGATTTGCGTTTAGTTGATCAACAAATCCAAGATAGGATTCCTCAGTTCCCTCCCACACAATGATGATGTCATCGATATATCTCCTCCACAGCCTAAGCTGTGGAGGAGAACATCGAAATACCTCAAGCGACTCCCACAGTCCCATATATAAATTGGCGAACGATGGGGCAAACGTAGTCCCCATCGCCGTCCCCAATATTTGTAAAAAATAAAGAGAATCAAACATAAAATAATTGTGACCCAAAATGAATTCAATTGATGTGAGAATAAAATCAATTTGGGTTATAGGTAATAATTGTGGGTTCATAAGAAAATACCTTATAGCCTCTATGCCTTTTTGGTGGGGGATACTCGTGTATAGTGCTTGCACATCTAAAGTGGCTAATCTACAACTATCATTCCAGACAAAATTATCCAAAACCTGTAAAACCATAGTGGTGTCTTTAAGGTGAGACGGAAGTGATGTGACAAGTGATTGCAGGTAAAAATCAATATATGTAGACAAATTAGAAGTGATAGAATCGATTCCTGAAATAATAGGGCGTCCAGGTGGGGAAGTGAGGGATTTGTGAATCTTGGGGATATAGTAAAAGATAGGGACTGTGGGTGTCTCAACAAGTATATATTCATATTCTGGCTTAGACAAAATCCCAATTGCAAGTGCATCAGTCAAATGCTTTTTAATGAGTCCCAAGTATTCTCGAGTTGGATCTCTCCCCAAAGGAACATAAGTGGTTTTGTCCTCCAAAATGCGATAAGCCTCTTTAAAATAGTCCTCTTTATCCAAGAGGACTATTCCACCCCCTTTGTCAGCTGACCTCAAGACAATATCTGGGTTGGCTTTCAAGGTGTTTATACTTTTACGTTCCTCCCAAGTGAGGTTGGAATGATATTTAGAGGATCTTTTTTGACACATTTCTTTAAAGTCTCTCTCCACCATTTTACCAAATAGGTCAATATTATGTCCTCTAGAGGCATATGGGTAGAAGACTGAATTGGGCTTAAATCCTGAGTGAAGGTAACTACCAAAATTGACAAAATCTGGGTCACTTTCTCTTAAAAGGGCTTCAAGGTCCTCAATTAATGCTATATCTTGAATATCATGCTCTATAGGTTTTTTAATTTGAGTGTTAGCTAGTTTGTCACTAGAGCTACTAAAATGACGCTGTAATGTCATTTTCCTCAAATATTTTTGAAGGTCAATGTATAGATCAAACTCTTTCGCATCCCTTGTAGGTGCAAAGGTGAGCCCCTTCTTTAGCACCTGAAAGAGATGGTGATCTATAGTAAGCGAAGATAAATTAAATATCCCGCTAGAGATTAATGTTAGTGACTCAGGGATCCCCTCTTTGTAGGCGGGCTTTCTCCCTCCTCTCTTACCTCGTCTGAGTATCCCCTTTTGCGATTCACTTTTGTCAGGGGATTTGAGGGAGGGTTGTCTAGATCCCAGCTCGGTCTTTTGAGCTTGTTTTTTGTTGTTTTCTGAAAAAAACAGTCATTACTATCATCATTTTCACTGACACTTCCTTTACCTCTTAGTTTTGAGAATTTGTTAGAAACCGGGATATCAAATTCTAAACGTTTGTCTTCCTTAGGAGTATATTGTTCTCTCCTTGGATGTTTATATTTATGTTTGATATCATTTGGTTTCCCATTTTTGCCCACTGTTGACCAATTATCACTATGGCTTCTCTCTCTATATTTATATTGTTGATAAGGCCTTTCCTTAGAGTGATCTTTCTTATTCTCATAGTGTGGTCTCTTTGAATTTTTATTCACTTTGTTGGCTTTCTCATTTTTCTGAGGATTTTTTAGAGATTTATTGATTTTTGGAATGGCACCGGACAAATTTTGATCCTTTTTCATTGGTTCTTTTTTAGGTGGATTAGTGCTTACTGACTTTTGTGGAGTCTGATCATGTAAGGTTATATCTTTATTAACACTTTTGACTGTTTTGTCTTTCCAATCTTTTTGCCTATTCTCTAGATAATCAATTTTATCTCTTAGGAATTTTTTATTTTTCCTCAACATGATCCCTTTCTCATGTTTTTTCAGTTTCCCCACCATATCTTCTACCAATTTTGGCAGCCCCTCTAGTGTTGGCAAACTGATAATGTCCGTCTTAACCTTGTCAATTTTGACGGACAGTTCTTGTAGTTCCTTTTTCCTCTCTCCCATAAGGAGTTTAACGAGGTTAATGGAACTTATTTCAAGAATTTCTTCCCAAATGGCTAAAAAAGCTGGATTTTCATTGCCATACGTGGTTTAATTAACAGTCGCAGCCCTCTAGGGATCCTTTTATGCTTAATATATTCTTCAAAGGATACAAGTTCCCAAAATGCCTTAGTTTCTTGCTCTAACAATTTAGTAAGGGCAAGTACTAATGAGGGTAAATCGGTGGAATCATCTTCCAAATTGACATCATCACAAAACATTTGACCTACTAACGCACTTCTATTGTTCCTATTATTCAAACTAGACAAAAATAGGGTGGTGAAATCAAGTGGTGCAGCCATCCTATTGTCTAAATAATATCAAAATACAGTTGATAAAAAAGCCCCTCAGTAAAAAGTCTCTCAATTTTAATTTAAAATAAATGCACTTATACACAATTAAATAATAATTATTATAATGCAGAAAACAGTCTTATCTATGCAGCTAAAAATCCAGGGGAGAAATAAGGTAACCAATGTCCCAAGTCCAACTAATTGAATCTGGAAACAGTTCTTTATCTTGAAAGCAAAAAGCAGGATTTTCAGCGCTCGTGCTGCAGTTGTTTCGTTAGGAATAATCCCTGTGCTGCTCGTGCATGGAGCGTCTCCCCAGAGGCTCCCACTTCAGAGGTGATCCCCCCTCGAAGGGGGGGAGGACACCCTGAGAAACAGAGAAGAAATAAATGCACAAAAGCGCACAAGGGACAGGATTAGTATTAATTTATTAAAACAAACACATAAACAGCTGAGGGGATCCAACCCCTCCTCAGCTCAATGAATTAACTGCCCAGAAATGTAAACCATATATATGGTCTCTAAACATAGAAAGCTCTAACACAGTAAAACATACACAACAAAAACACAATCAATGTAAAAATAATAAACAGAGAGAGTACTAACAGCCCAGGGGAGTTAAGATAAAAACCGCCATAGAGAGCTATAATACTGCTGACAGGGGGAAGCGAACACTCACACTGAGGCAGAGAAGGGGGACCTCTGATGGCCGTACAGGATCCGGATCACGGCATCAAAGGAAGATGGAAACAACCGCCTCTGGAGCCTCAGGCAAGCTCCGTTTCAGCCTCTCAGCAAACACACGCAGGATGACCTGTCGTGACCTCTACGCGTTTCGCACCACGTGCTTCGTCAGGAGGTCACGTACAGCGTCATCTGCGCGTATTTGTAGGGAGAAGGGAATCAGTTAGGACGGCCCCCTTCCGACGCCAGACCCAATGCCCTTAGACTGCCAGTAGTATGTTTAAAGTGATGCTACCTCTTTCCCTTGAAATGTCACGTATTGCAGCGGTCACGTGTTGCCGGTTCAGTTCAGTTAGCATTAATTTCCTCGATTTGGAAATATATATTGAATCCAATACAGTTCAGACCAAAACACACTTTAAAGCTACTAACGTCAATTCTTATCTTGACCCTCTTAGCTGTCATGACAAAAGATGGGTTCAAAATATTCCCTTTAACCAGTTTCTAAGACTAAAGAGAAATGATTCTAAGGTCGAGGAATTCGACATACAATCTAAGTTCCTCAAAACAAGATTTCTCGATAAGAATTATAATGAGGAACTGATAGATTCCTCAATAAAGAAACTGGAAAAAATAGAAAGGAAATCACTGATGAATTATAATAAAAATAAGAGGGACAAAAGTAAAAATACAAAAATCCCTGCTTTTATAACTCAGTTCAGTGATATGCATAATGGGGTCAGGAAAATCTTAAAAAAACACTGGGGAATACTGAAAATGGACCCTGTATTGTGCCCTCAGTTAAATTCACAACCTGGGATAGTGTTTAAACGTGCGCCAAATATAAAAAACATGTTGGCCCCTAGCCAAATCACCAGAAAAGTCATTGCATCTGGTGACATTAAAGATCGCTTGGGCATTAAAGGCACATATAAATGTGGGAGGTGCAAGGCGTGCAAACATATTTGTAAAGGAACTACAGTCACGTCTTGTGCCACTAAGCGGAGTTACAACACAAAAAGTTTCATTAACTGTCAGACTACGCATGTGGTTTATGTCTTGCAGTGTAACTGTAATTTACAGTACATAGGCAAGACAAAAAGGCCACTAAAAATGCGTATGTTAGAACATTTGAGAAACGTAAAAAACATACCGAAATTTATTGCTAAAGGTATGCCGCTTACACCACTACTAAAACACTTTAAAGAGATCCACAACAATGACCCCACCTGCATTACATTTAAAGGGCTTGAACATATCCAAATGAACAGCAGACAAGGCAATAGAGATAATCATTTATTAAAACGTGAACAGTATTGGATATATGAAATGCAAACTAGACATCCGATTGGTTTTAATGAACTTATTGAGCTCACTCCATTTTTGAGATAATATATTTGGCTCAATGTCTGTTTAAATTTTATTTTTATTTTTACTTTCATTAATTATTTAATACTATATTTGTCTCTCATTTTTATGGTATATGTATTAACATTATATGCTTTTATTAAAGCACTATATGTATTTAGTTTTAACTGGGTATTTTAAAGATGAATTATAGTCTCATCATGTGTAATTAATATGTAAAATGTATATCTGTTTATGCTCTAATTCAGTGTATGTATATAAGTTGATGATCTCAAGTTATGTTATATGTAAGTATTGCAGGTTTGGATTCGTATCTATGTCTGTTAAACCGGCAACACGTGACCGCTGCAATACGTGACATTTCAAGGGAAAGAGGTAGCATCACTTTAAACATACTACTGGCAGTCTAAGGGCATTGGGTCTGGCGTCGGAAGGGGGCCGTCCTAACTGATTCCCTTCTCCCTACAAATACGCGCAGATGACGCTGTACGTGACCTCCTGACGAAGCACGTGGTGCGAAACGCGTAGAGGTCACGACAGGTCATCCTGCGCGTGTTTGCTGAGAGGCTGAAACGGAGCTTGCCTGAGGCTCCAGAGGCGGTTGTTTCCATCTTCCTTTGATGCCGTGATCCGGATCCTGTACGGCCATCAGAGGTCCCCCTTCTCTGCCTCAGTGTGAGTGTTCGCTTCCCCCTGTCAGCAGTATTATAGCTCTCTATGGCGGTTTTTATCTTAACTCCCCTGGGCTGTTAGTACTCTCTCTGTTTATTATTTTTACATTGATTGTGTTTTTGTTGTGTATGTTTTACTGTGTTAGAGCTTTCTATGTTTAGAGACCATATATATGGTTTACATTTCTGGGCAGTTAATTCATTGAGCTGAGGAGGGGTTGGATCCCCTCAGCTGTTTATGTGTTTGTTTTAATAAATTAATACTAATCCTGTCCCTTGTGCGCTTTTGTGCATTTATTTCTTCTAGAGTGCAGCAAAACTAAATAAAACGTAAGGGTTCTTAGTTTAATCCTTTGGCCAAAGGACTATAAGCCTGCTACCACATCAAGGTAAACCCTACTCTAAACCCTACACTACCCGCACGGTGAACTATCCTCAGTGGTAAAAAGAGTGACTGTCCTAGTCTTCCGGAATCCAAAAGGAGATGAGAAGTGTCCCAGAGGAAATCCAGGCAGGAACAGCATGTGAGGGCAGGCACACGAAGTATAGAGTACTGACAGTATTTAAAGGTAGCAGCAGCAGCAGCTGTAAGGAATGAGGAAGTCAGAGACAGGCTTACTTCCTGTCAGGAGGAAGAGGGCAGGATTTGCCAGGAAGCAAGAAGGCGTTGTTTGCTTCAGAATACTTAAAGACACAGGATCTTGACTCGCAGCTAGAGGGCGGCGATCAGAAGTTGAATCCAAAAGGAGATGAGAAGTGTCCCAGAGGAAATCCAGGCAGGAACAGCATGTGAGGGCAGGCACACGAAGTATAGAGTACTGACAGTATTTAAAGGTAGCAGCAGCAGCAGCTGTAAGGAATGAGGAAGTCAGAGACAGGCTTACTTCCTGTCAGGAGGAAGAGGGCAGGATTTGCCAGGAAGCAAGAAGGCGTTGTTTGCTTCAGAATACTTAAAGACACAGGATCTTGACTCGCAGCTAGAGGGCGGCGATCAGAAGTTAAACAGGTTAGGCTAAGGCCCCGGTAACGCCGCTGTAACGCGCGCCCGCGAGATTGGCGCCGCGTTCAGTCGTTTCCCCGGTCTGCAGCTCACTGCAGGCAGAGAGACCGGGGGGGGGGTGGCGTGGCGGGGGAGTGACGGGGGCGTGGCGGGGGAGTGACGGGGGCACGGCCATTACGTCACCCGGCAGGTTCGCCCTCATTGGCTGAACCACCGGGGGGCGTGCCTAATCGCTCAACGCGAGTCTTGCTCTCAATTCTATTGAGAGCAGGGGCAACTCTCGCCCGAGCGCTGCGGCACCCCCTCGCAGCGGGCCCGGCGCCATTGAGGGGAGGGCTCTCGTCCGTGCAGCGTCCGCCACCGCGGACGCTGTAGTAGGTAGCGGGGGCAAGGCCTAAGGAAGGAACACACTGCAGGGGGCGTGTTCCACGCATCGTTACACCTATCTCCTTTAGGACCCTCAGTTACTCATTGATTCCATGCTGTCCTCAGTTACTCATGGGTCCCTTGCTCTCCTATACCTATAAGTATTCATTTTAAAATAATCTACAGCTTAAATTTTTTTTTATTTTAAAGGCACTGTTGCAGGGTACATGCAACCACACACGGATTTTCTTGATTAGGCTTTTTATTCAGCCGCAAAATATGGCACACAAAAATAACAAGAGCTTTTCTTCAGCATATATAAAGTAAAGCAGTATAAGTCCTAAGCAGGGCTTGGCCCTTTCTGTTCAAACTCCACAGAAACAATTTAGCATTAAAAAAAAACTGTCCCACAAAACAGACCTTAAAGCTGTTCTCCCTCCAGAGTTTCAGTGTATCTCCATTCTTCAGACAGCCTGCATGTGTGTACAGCCTGGGGGTTATAAAGCTCCTTGATGAGGCAGCTGGGATCAGACTAATAAACCAGACCTCTCAGCTGAAAGTTAACCTTGTCACTGCTGCACTGCCGACCTATACATAGGTCTGCCAGGCATGGGCTGGAGACGTTTATTCACCCTGTCACAGGCACCAAATAAGTAAAAACTGGTGCAAAGCATATATATGTAGCACTGTCTCACCACCACCTCTCCCCCTCAACCCCCCCAGTGGGAGATACACCGCTTGTGCTACCTAGGGTGTGGTGCGAGTACCTGTTAGGGTCAGGAGAGCTGATCTGCAATGGAATGGAGATCAGGACAGGCTTTTGGTGTCATCTGGGTTCTTCATCTGTGGTTCAGCGCCTCCAGCTTTGGTGGGCTTCATTTAGAATGGAGGCAGTCCCCCTGAAGCACATCTCTCATACACCCTGCTACTGACTCAGATCCAGGCAGGTGTAAAACTAGAACAGGCTTTATTAGGGCATTCACTGCATAGATGGCATTACAGCGGTGCAGGTCTTAGAGGACTCCAGACATCTAGATGGTGCGTAACCCCAGATAGTACAGGGTCTCTTCTATTAGATCAGAAGTTCCCCCAGCCCCATGGGCTGGGGGTGAGCATGAGCATGAGCATGCTCATCCCTGATGGGAGAGACTCACAGCTCTACTGCTCCCTTCCTCCTCCAGAGTAGGACTGATTCAATTGGGTACTCCTCTCATGAGGAACCAGAAGGGGCGGGCTCATGGTCTACCACAGCATTTCCCAAACTTTTTTCCGTGACCCTGTTATTTTTTAACTTCTCCTTCGTGACCCACTAAACATTTTATCGTCTATACTGGCCTATAGGTAAAATAAAACAGTTATGAATGTCCATACAAATTTCATATATTCTCCCAATCCCCTCTATTCTCTCTCTTCCCCCCCCATTCTCTCTCTGACCTGCACAGACGCACACAGTCACTGACCTACAGACACGCACAGACACCCACACAGTTAGACCTGAACAGACACAGCCACTGCTGGCCTGCACAGACACACACACACACACCCCCTGCAGCCCGTTTTACACACACACACACACACACACACACACACACACACACACACACACACACACACACACACACACACACACACACACACACACACACACACACACACACACACACACACACACACACACACAGCCACTGATACACACACACACACACACACACACACACACACACAGCCACTGATACATAGCCACTGATACATAGCCACTGACACACACAGCCACTGACACACACACACTCCCCTATACACACACACACACACTCCCCTATACACACACCCCCACACACACACAGCCACTGATACAAACACACACACACTCTCCCCTATACACACACACAGCCACTGATACCCACACACACACTCCCCTATACACACAGACAGCCACTGGTACACACACACACACACTCTCCCCTATACACACACACTGCCACTGATACACACACACTCCCCTATATACACACACACACACACAGCCACTGATACACACACACACACCCCTATACACACACTCCCCTATACACACACAGCCACTGATACACACACACTCTCCCCTATACACACACACACACACACACACACACACTCTCCCCTATACACACACACACACACACACACACACACACACTCCCCTATACACACACACATAGCCACTGATACACACACCCCTATACACACACACAGTCACTGAAACACACACACTCCCCTATACACACACACACAGCCACTGATACACACACAGCCACTGATACACACACACACACACACACTCTCCCCTACACACACAGACAGCCACTGACACACACACACACACACACACACACACACACACACACACACTCCCTATATACACACACACCCCTATACACACACACACACACACACACACACACACACACTGATACACACATACAAACAGCCACTGATACACACACACACACACACACACACTCCCCTATACACACACATGCAGCCACTGATACACACACACACACACTCTCCCCTGTACACACACACACACACAGCCACTGATACACACACACACACACATACAGAGATACACACACACACAGTGGATTACAGAGGCAGCGATGGATGTGAGTGACTGGAGGGGGGACGGGGGAGAGAGGAAAGGCCAGCGATCCAATCAGGGGGCTCCCTGCCTCCCCCAGCCCGCCAGCAACCGCACAGCCACCACTGCCCTCCCCCGCGCCATCTCCCACACCCGCACCCACATCTCTCACCAAGGGGCCCGGGGGGAAGGGAGTGCCAGGACAGGCGGCACAGGTACCACACCCCCCCCCCCGGCATTGTGTCCTGTGGGCAGTGGAGCATGGCATGTCACTGGTGGGTGGCGTGTCCTGTGGGCGGAGGAGCATGGTGTTCGCAGCCTGCACCCCTTCAGCACCGTCCCGCACCTCACCTCGGGCCGCCTCAAGGGGAGGGGGAGAGGTGGGAGGGACACCACGCTGCCAACCTCGCTGCGACCCGGCAATTTTGCTTTCGTGGCCCGGTGCCGTGTCGCGACCCACCATTTGGGAAACGCTGGTCTTCCAGATAGACTGCACACAGGGAATGAGTCACCACCACACCTGTCACTCATAAGAGGAGCATGAGAGGGGGGTTAAAAACCCATAGATTAACCTGTCACTGTCCAGGCTGCTTAAGACTGAAGTGACAGGTAGGAGAGACAGGTAGAAGGGACTTACCATGTTACATATATATATTTTTAATCCAGTCTCTGTTCATCAATGTATCAATATATGGTACTGTGCTATAATATTTGCTTTGTGTGTGTCAGCTGTAGATTATTCAGAGTATGAATAGGGAAATTAACAGCTGGCTTAAATGGCAGCCATAATATAGATGAATTTATCTCACTCTGCGTCTTTTACATTATATAGCCTACCCGGGGCATCTTTGGAACCAAATCATGCAACAGGGTTGTTGAAAGGCACTTTCTGCTGGGCTGGCTGGACCAGGAATTGTGCTCTGGAGATATTGCAGGTAGTTAGGGAAACTGGCTTCCAGGCTACTGGGTTTTTGGTCAAGGAGGCAAGTGGATGAGGCTTTTAAGGGTGCAAGGAACTTTTATAAGATGTTGGTGTTGGGGGCTACCCAATAGAAATCTTCCACATGAGCTTGGACCAGGGTGTGCCTTTTTAAGGTTTAGATAATGGGGACCGATCTCCTTTAGGATCCACAATTACTCAACAGCTCCCTACTGTCCCATACACACGATGTACAGATGTAGTTAACATTATTGCAATGTACGGTGCAATCCCACGAATGAAATTGCACAATAGCCCTGTCACCTTCTCGCATGCAGTGGATTTAAATGAATGGTAGCTTCTCACGCAGGTGCTTTGTGTATGTCCCAATGCAGCTCGTCAAGCATTGCAATAAATTTGGCTATATATGTATGGCTAGTCTTTTGGTCAGTTTTCACATGACTATGTCACAGGGGTGCTGCTCCTGTACCTGGTTAGACTCATAGGATCTTAAAAAATGTCCTAAACTCTTTAAAGGAGGACTTGGCTTTATATACTAAATGACCTAAACTACTCACCCTTTACCTAACTGTAGCTACAAGGAGAGGCAATACCAAAAATTATTCGTTAAACTATTAATAACCACGTACAGGGTTACAGTTACAATCAATCAATCAGTCCTATGGTAGAGTAAATCTGTATAGATGATAATCTGTGCCAGTTTCTTTTTACATAGTTACATAGTTATATAGTAGATGAGGTTGAAAAAAGACGTACGTCCATCAAGTTCAACCTATGCTAAATTTAGACAACAGATACTTTATTCTATATCTATACTTACTTATTGATCCAGAGGAAGGCAAACAAAAAACCCCATTAAGGGGAAAAATTAATTCCTTCCTGACTCCAAGAATTGGCAATCGGATTAATCCCTGGATCAACATCCTTCCCATGTATACATATTTGGTATATCCCTGTATACCTTTCCCATCTAAAAAGATGTCCAACCTTTTTTTGAACAAATCTATTGTATCTGCCATCACCGTCTCCACGGGTAATGAATTCCACATTTTAACTGCCCTTACTGTAAAGAACCCTTTCCTTTGTTGCTGGTGAAATTTCCTTTCCTCCAACCTTAAGGGATGGCCCCGAGTCCTTTGTACTGCCCGTGGGATGAATAGTTCTTTTGAAAGCTCCTTGTATTGTCCCTGAATATATTTGTATAAAGTTATCATATCCCCTCTTAGACGTCTCTTTTCTTATGTAAATAAATCTAATTTAGCTAGCCTCTCCTCATAAGTTAGAATGTCCATCCGCTTTATTAATTTGGTGGCTCTTCTCTGCACTCTCTCTAGTTCCATAATGTCTTTTCTTAGGATTGGTGCCCAAAATTGTACTCCATATTCAAGGTGTGGTCTTACTAATGCTTTGTAAAGGGGCATAATTATGTTTACTTTCCTCCCATCCATTGCCCATTTGATGCAAGATAAGATCTTGTTTGCCTTTGCAGCTACTGCATAACATTGGGCACTATTGCTAAGCCTGCTGTCTACAAGCACTCCTAAATCCTTCTCCATCAAGGATTCCCCCAATATATCTCCATTTAATTTGTAAGTCACCTTTTTATTCTTGCATCCCAAATGCATAACCTTACATTTGTCTGTATTAAACCTCATTTGCCATTTACCTGCCCACGTTTCCAGTCTCTCCAAGTCCTTCTGAAGAGAAATTACATCTTGCTCTGATTCTATTACCTTACACAAGATGGAGACTTTGCTCTCGAGCCCAACCTCAAGGTCATTAATAAACAAGTTAAAAAGCAAGTGTCCCAGTACCGATCCTTGAGTTACTCCACTCACGACTTTAGCCCAACCTGAAAAAGTTCCATTTATGACAACCCTCTATTGTCTGTCCTTTAACCAGTTTTCAATCCAGGTGCATATATTATTACTGAGTCCAATTTTCTTTATTTTGTACACCAACCTCTTGTGTGAAACCGTATCAAAAGCTTTTGCAAAATCTAAGTAGACCACATCAACTGCATTACCCTGGTCTAAATTCCTACTTTCCTCCTCAAAGAAACAAATAAGGTTAGTTTGGCAAGATCTATCCTTCATAAATCCATGCTGACTATTACTAATAATTTTGTTTTCCATTAGGTATTCCTGAATATTATCCCGTATTAAACCTTCAAGTAGTTTCCCTACTATTGAAGTCAGGCTTACATGTCTGTAATTCTCTGGGTGTGATCTAGCTCCCTTTTTAAATATAGGCACCACATCTGCTTTACGCCAATCTTGTGGAACTGAGCCTGTGGAAATGGAGTCTTTGAATATTAAATATAATGGTTTTGCTATTACTGAGCTTAACTCCTTGAGAACTCTTGGATGTATGCCATCGGGGCCGGGTGCCATATTTACTTTATTTTTTTCAAGTCGCTTATGAACTTCTTCATACAGTATATGGAGGTTGTGGCTTCCTCCTGTGGCGCTACTATTGAACTTGATTCTTCCCTGGTAAACACAGAGGCAAAGAATTTGTTTAATACCTCTGCTTTTTCCTTATCTCCAATAATCTGCCTACCCAGCTCACACTGAAAGGGTCCTATATTTTCTTTTCTCATTTTTTTGTTATTAAGGTACTTAAAGAACTTTTTAGGGTTGACCTTACTTTCTATTGCAATCCTTTTTTCATTATCCATTTTTGCTAATTTAATTGTCCTTTTGCAATTTTGGTTACATTCCTTATAATTCTGATACGATGTCTCTGTCCCTTCTGACTTAAAGAATCTAAATGCCTTCCTCTTCTTGTCCATTTCCTCCCCTACCTGTTTATTTAGCCACTTTGGTTTTGACTTATTTCTTTTATACTTATTACCCAAGGGTATACACTGATAAGTGTGCTTTTCTAACAATGTTTTAAAGACTGCCCATTTATCTTCTACATTTTTCCCTGCAAAAACATCATCCCATTGTATTACTACTAGATTAGACCTCAGTTTATTAAAATCTGCCTTTCTAAAGTTTAAAGTCTTTGTTGAACCCAAGTAATCTGTTTTTTGATCATTTATTTCAAATGAGACCATGTTATGATCACTGTTACACAAATGTTTCAGGACTTGAATATTTGTTATTACTTCTACATTTTTTGATATGACCAAATCCAGAACTGCCCCTCTCCTGGTTGGTTCCTCAATAATTTGGGTCATATAATTATCTTTAAGCACCCCCAAAAACCTGTTTCCTTTTGTTGTAACGCTAATCTCATTGCCCCAGTCTATGTCTGGATAATTAAAATCCCCCATTATGCAAACATGACCCAGTTTTGATGCCTTCTCCATTTGCTAAAGTATTTTAGCTTCCTCAATCTCGCAGATATTTGGTGGTTTATAGCATATTCCCACAAACATTTTCTTTATACTTTTACCTCCACTGCTAATTTCTATCCACAAGGTCTCTACATTTTCATCATTCCCTTCATAGACATCATCCCTTATAATAGGTTTTAGATCTGGTTTAACATATAGACATACTCCACCTCCCCTTCTATTTGTTCGATCCTTCCGAAAAAGAGAATAACCCTCTAAATTAACTGTCCAGTCATGAGTTTCATCCCACCATGTTTCAGTAATGCCTATGATATCATACTGCTCCCTTGTATCTATTAATTCAAGCTCCCCCATTTTATCTGTCAGGCTTCTTGCATTAGCAAGCATGCATTTAAGTTTTTTTTCAGCCTGTACTATTATCTTGAGGGAGAGGGGGAGGGTACAGAGAGAGTAGCCCAAAAGAACCTATTTGCACTCACTATTTCAAATAAATGGTTAGGAAAAATGTAATCCCTGGGAGGAGCCCATGCACCATTTAAAGATATATCTGCTTTGAAACATTTTATTGAACACTTATGCAAAGACAATTACCAATTAATGGGTTAAAAATATTCAGGGGGTAAATGGGGACGGAGGGTGGTGTTTGAAGTGCCTCTTGTATATGTAAAATACTGATATACTACAGGTAGTCCTGTGGCACTGATAGTGGGTTCGCGTGTAGTAAATGCTACAGCTGTTCCCTCACTTGGATGTGAGTCCTTCCCTATTGCTCACATGGAGCTGGGGAGCAGGTGTGTATTTGTATCTTATCTTTATGTACTCACTGCACAGTGACATTCATTGTTGGTTGGGGAATGTCAAATTGGTACACGCTTACTAATCCCAATTCATGCACTCACTGTTGCCATATGACACTTTAGTCTACTGGTAAGTATGTGCTGTATCAATGCATGTGTGCTGAGACCCTCATAGAGCGGTTGGATATCAACTCCTGCGGCTCTAAGCCACTTGTTGCGTCACCCTGCACTTGCTGTAAGTGACCCGGTCTCAGTATACCCTTTGAGTTGGTATCGATCAAAGGGGAGCAGTCCTGTGGAGAGGATAATATACAACCTGCTCACTCCGTCTCTTCGTCTTACAATCACCTCTCCGACCCCGCACCACCTGATGACGTCATAGCGGAGACGTCTAAAAACGGAACCGACGTACGTTTCGCGCCCTCTGGCGCTTTTTCAAGGTAATGCAGGTACTGCTAAAAATGTCATTACCCTGGTGTTTTATCTAGATTGGCTGGAAGTACGCCTTTCAAAAGAGCCAATCATCTTCGGCAGGGTCGCATGACGCGGGCATTTCGAGTCCTGCCTATTATTTTAGTTTGGCATTTTGTTAACTCCTTAGTGCGCTGTTAGGGGGATATTCCCACATGAATGGTCCAAATGTTTTGATATAGCAGATGGACCTCACCATGTAAGTACACCCATGACTTAAATAAACAGATGTAGTGTGCCATAGATGTAGTTAGAGAATTGCTAGATATATGCGGTGGCAGTAAGTGGGGTCGGAGAGGTGATTGTAAGACGAAGAGACGGAGTGAGCAGGTTGTATATTATCCTCTCCACAGGACTGCTCCCCTTTGATCGATACCAACTCAAAGGGTATACTGAGACCGGGTCACTTACAGCAAGTGCAGGGTGACGCAACAAGCGGCTTAGAGCCGCAGGAGTTGATATCCAACCGCTCTATGAGGGTCTCAGCACACATGCATTGATACAGCACATACTTACCAGTAGACTACAGTGTCATATGGCAACAGTGAGTGCATGAATTGGGATTAGTAAGCGTGTACCAATTTGACATTCCCCAACCAACAATGAATGTCACTGTGCAGTGAGTACATAGAGATAAGATACAAATACACACCTGCTCCCCAGCTCCATGTGAGCAATAGGGAAGGACTCACATCCAAGTGAGGGAACAGCTGTAGCATTTACTACACGCGAACCCACTATCAGTGCCACAGGACTACCTGTAGTATATCAGTATTTTACATATACAAGAGGCACTTCAAACACCACCCTCCGTCCCCATTTACCCCCTGAATATTTTTAACCCATTAATTGGTAATTGTCTTTGCATAAGTGTTCAATAAAATGTTTCAAAGCAGATATATCATTAAATGGTGCATGGGCTCCTCCCAGGGATTACATTTTTCCTAACCATTTATTTGAAATACAGTAGTGAGTGCAAATAGGTTCTTTTGGGCTACTCTCTCGGTACCCTCCCCCTCTCCCTCATATGTATCTAGTTATCCCGTATGCACCCTATTTTTTACATTGTATATTATTGGTGGAGAGCGGCAACATCTCCTGTTTCATATATATATGCTAGTAAGAACTCTGTTCTTTTCTGATTGCCAGCTCCCCAGATGTGGTACATGGTTTTGGTTTTTGGTATTGTGTGATATATGCTATGGTATAGCCCTTTACCCGTACTGATTCTACATAGTGAACTGCTAATATATAATCCTGCATGGCAGGCTTTTTGTCCACGACACCTGACTTTGATGCCTGGAATACTGAGGCCAGCACGGTATTTTCTCTGGATTTTGAGGTACCTCCCAGTACAGGCCAAAATGACATAAAGAGTTTTTTCAATGACCTAGAAAAGGCAATGAAGTTGCAAGCCAGAATATGGTGGGAAATTACTAGCTTACAGAACTATCTTAAACTAGATATAGTACCCCGAGGACTAAGACTTAATCTGGCACCCTCGGCGTATCACACAGATGAGGTGTTTCATAAGGCTTGGGAAACTGAACTGCTTAATTGCTCGGTCAAATTAATGAAACTCCTTCTGGAACATGAAAAAACCAAACTAACACAAACAAATAGTAATATCGAACAATTACGCAAAGAGATTGAGACATGGAGTGGGCAAGATGAGTTTAACAATTTGGAGAAAAAACTACAAATAAACATTGACAAACTCAAGTCTGACATAAAAGCCAGAAAAGGGAAAAAGTTTGTAAGGACTCCAAAGACTTTAAGGAAGGAAATATCTTCCGTTACAAAATTAAAGCCACAAGGAGGAAATACACTACGGCCCCTTTAGAGTCATCTACAGAGTGGGAACACTCGGCCAGTGACACAGACCCCGATAATCAGGGAGAGGGACTGCCACATCAAGGTCAGTTTAGAGGTGGCTCTGAGCATCATACTGCAGAGCTTCAGCCTTTTTTAGGGAGAGGCGGCTATACTCCAACAGGCCGCGGAAGACCAGACGGGGGAAGGGGAGTACTGCTAAGAGACAGAGAGGTATGGGGCTATCAGCCACAGGCACCCACGAGGAGGCCCTACAGGGGGAAGAGGAAGAGAAACAGATAATCAACCTCTCCTCTAAGCAACTAGACACCAATCATATAGAGGTACTCAGAAAAGGGCTATCCTTCTCACCTACATGTGATTTGATACAGTTTGACTGCATTAAAGACCTCAACTTATTCTCCAGGAAGCTCCTGTTACACAAATTTTTCTCCAGACGGAGAACAAGGGCAATACAGGGGACTTCCTTGGAGAACCTCACTAGTAGGGAGCTTGACCAAATCAACATGATGGAAGAACTAGCTGTAGAATGTGACAGAGGGATAGGAGAAGGACCATTTACAACCCTTAGAAATCCATCTACCTTCACCCCCTCCCCTGAGTCGTGCTCTAATGTAGACACTTTTGTGAAATTAGTAACAACAGATATTATGGGACTACCAAAAGTGAAAAGGAAACAAAACCTAACATACACGCAACGCACCGCACTATCTGACCTAGAACGAGACCCTACAGTAGTCATAAAACCGTCTGATAAAGGCGGCAATATAGTCATTCTTGACAAAGAGGACTATGCCATTGAGTGCCGACGCCTACTATCTGACCACAGTAGCTATAGGATACTGCCTGAGGACCCTACCACTCTATTTAAAGTACAACTTAGTAAAATATTGTCTTCAGGTCTCGATAATAATGTGATTTCAAAAAGGGAATCCGAATTCATTATGGTGAAATGTCCCCAAATTGCCACGTTCTATCACCTACCAAAGGTGCATAAAAACAAGATGCCACCTCCAGGAAGACCGATCGTTTCAGGGATTGGCAACTTAACTGGGAACGCGAGCAAATATCTGGACACCGTACTCCGTCCCTTTGTTAATGCACTGCCGTCCTTCCTAAGGGACACAAAAGATGTACTCCTGAGGTTGGAGGATATGGTGGTTGCCCCTGACACACTCTTGGTAGGACTGGACGTAGAGGGGTTATATACCAGCATACCTAATCAGGTGGGACTTAAGGCCGTGACACACTTCCTGTCGCAACGCGATATACGCTGTAATAGACATAATGAATTTGTAGTACAGCTCTTGGATTTCGTGTTGACACGAAACTACTTCCTGTTTGATCAAAAAGTTTACCATCAGATCCAGGGCACCGCGATGGGAACCACCTGTGCCCCCACATATGCCAATTTATATCTGGGCTGGTGGGAGGAAAAGGTGGTTTTCAGCGAGGCCCTGGAGGAGTACACGAAACATGTGGAGTGGTGGGGCCGCTACATCGATGACATCATCGTATTGTGGAGCGGTCCCGAACCACTGCTACATAAATTCATCGATATACTCAATAATAATAATCATAACTTGAAGTTAACCATGGAAGTGAATAAGAGTGCCCTTAATTTCTTGGACTTGACAATCTCTAAGCAAATGGATGGTAGGCTGTCTACAACCATATTCCGTAAGACTACGGCGACCAACAGTCTCTTATGTGCGGACAGCCACCACCCCCTACACATAACAAGGAATATACCCACGGGACAATTCCTGAGGCTACATAGGAACTGCACTACAGCCCAGGAGTTTGACAAACAAGCAATAGACATGAAGTTAAGGTTCACTAAACGTGGTTACACCAGGAACGCCATTCGGAGGGCGTACACACGGGCTAGATACACACAACGTGCACCCCTGCTCGTGGAGAGACAAAATAGCAACACACAGGAAACAAATATCATACGATTTATTGGTAATTTTAACACACAGTGGGACGATCTGAGGGGTATTTTCGGACAACACTGGCACATTCTTATGAATGACCCTGACCTCCGACACGTACTGCAGGATAGACCAACGATGACCTGTAGGAGGGCTAGGAATCTTAAAGATAGGCTAGTGCATAGCTATTACAGAACTGTAACTCCCCACACCTGGCTAGGAGAAAGAAGACCAGTAGGATCTTACCCCTGCGGTCATTGCCGGGCATGTCCATTTATGGGGGTCACAAAGAGTATTCCGGGCAAGATAGACAACACAGAACATACTATCGTCAGCTTTATCAACTGCCTCACAATGGGAGTTATATACCTCATTTCCTGCAGGTGTGGTATGCGTTATGTAGGGAAAACCCACAGGGCTCTCAAGGTGAGAGTCCTGGAGCATCTGGGGATGATTAGAAATAACGTTGATACCCCGGTCGCACGCCACGTGAACGACCTCCACAATGGGGACACGAAATATCTAACATTCTGTGGGATAGAACACCTTCCCTGGGGCCCCCGCAAAGGCGATTGGGATAAGCGTCTCTTACAACGGGAATGCCAATACATATTCACCTTTCAGACCCTCCAACCAAATGGAATTAATGAGGGATACATATATTCCCCGTTTTTATAGTCTAGGGTGGCCACCATCCCCTTCACCATGAGTGTGTATTATGCATCTACTATACTTGCACCTTCAATAACAATGTAATATTCAGACACATTTTTTGGTTTTGGGGTATACAGTCTGAGTATTAAACTCGCTGTGACTGTATTGACTATTAGAGGCGGCCACCTAAGACCTAACATACCTACACATGCACAATATCTTGTACATTTGGATTTTTTGGAGGGGGGGACTCATGGTATACAGTTGGGGAAAAACTCCCCTTGGTCGTTTTGACTCTTAGAGGCGGCCTCCTTAAGGATCATGCATTCCTACGATCAATACATATACCTGGGCACGTATACATATGTATTAATATACACTTATGCAACAGCATATATAGAGACTTAACATCACTGGTGCGAACTAATAACCCCCCATACCCCACTTTAGCTTACTGCCACCGCATATATCTAGCAATTCTCTAACTACATCTATGGCACACTACATCTGTTTATTTAAGTCATGGGTGTACTTACACCTGTGAGGTCCATCTGCTATATCAAAACATTTGGACCATTCATGTGGGAATATCCCCCTAACAGGGCACTAAGGAGTTAACAAAATGCCAAAATAAAATAATAGGCAGGACTCGAAATGCCCGCGTCATGCGACCCTGCCGAAGATGATTGGCTCTTTTGAAAGGCGTACTTCCAGCCAATCTAGATAAAACACCAGGGTAATGACATTTTTAGCAGTACCTGCATTACCTTGAAAAAGCGCCAGAGGGCGCGAAACGTACGTCGGTTCCGTTTTTAGACGTCTCCGCTATGACGTCATCAGGTGGTGCGGGGTCGGAGAGGTGATTGTAAGACGAAGAGACGGAGTGAGCAGGTTGTATATTATCCTCTCCACAGGACTGCTCCCCTTTGATCGATACCAACTCAAAGGGTATACTGAGACCGGGTCACTTACAGCAAGTGCAGGGTGACGCAACAAGAGGCTTAGAGCCGCAGGAGTTGATATCCAACCGCTCTATGAGGGTCTCAGCACACATGCATTGATACAGCACATACTTACCAGTAGACTACAGTGTCATATGGCAACAGTGAGTGCATGAATTGGGATTAGTAAGCGTGTACCAATTTGACATTCCCCAACCAACAATGAATGTCACTGTGCAGTGAGTACATAGAGATAAGATACAAATACACACCTGCTCCCCAGCTCCATGTGAGCAATAGGGAAGGACTCACATCCAAGTGAGGGAACAGCTGTAGCATTTACTACACGCGAACCCACTATCAGTGCCACAGGACTACCTGTAGTATATCAGTATTTTACATATACAAGAGGCACTTCAAACACCACCCTCCGTCCCCATTTACCCCCTGAATATTTTTAACCCATTAATTGGTAATTGTCTTTGCATAAGTGTTCAATAAAATGTTTCAAAGCAGATATATCTTTAAATGGTGCATGGGCTCCTCCCAGGGATTAAATTTTTCCTAACCATTTATTTGAAATAGTGAGTGCAAATAGGTTCTTTTGGGCTACTCTCTCTGTACCCTCCCCCTCTCCCTCATATGTATCTAGTTATCCCGTATGCACCCTATTTTTTACATTGTATATTATTGGTGGAGAGCGGCAACATCTCCTGTTTCATATATATGTACTATTATCTTATCTGCTCCTTCCATTCTGCGCCAACTTGGTTTAGTCTTTAGAAGTTTTCTAGTATTATCTGTATTTACTATGGGTATCTCACTGCTTGTCAAACTTGCACTTGCCCCCATTCTACCTCCATAACCCCTTGTATCCTCATCTATTCCATTTAGTTCATTATCTGTTTCATTCCCCTCCCCCCTCCATCCTAGTTTAAAATCTCCTCCAACCTTTTTAGCATTCTCCCCCCTAGCACAGAAGATCCCTCTTCATTGAGGTGCAATCCGTCCCTAGAATATAGATGGCACCTCTCAGAAAAGGAGTCCCAGTGCTCTAAAAACCCAAACCCCTCCTTCCGACATCACTTTCTTAGCCATGCATTGACCTCCCTGATCTCTGACTGTCTCCCTGCGGTAGCGCATGGCACTGGTAGTATTTCAGAAAATACTGCCTTGGAGGTCCTTGCCTTAAGCTTTTGGCCTAGATCCCTGTAATCATTTTTTAGGACCCTCCATCTTTCTCTAACTTTGTCATTGGTGCCAACATGTACCAAGACCGCCGGGTCAATCCCAGCCCGCCCCAACAATCTGTCTACCCGATCCGCAATGTGCCGAACCCGAGCACCCGGGAGACAACAAACTGTTCGGTTCATGCGGTCCCGGCAACAGATTGCCCTATCTACCTTCCAAATAATGGAGTCCCCTACCACTACAATCTTTCTTTGCATCTGAGCATCCTGAGTCCCCACTGGCAAATCTATTAGGATGTGTCAGCTCAGAAACGACATGCCTCTCCCTATTGCCCCTGCTTCCCCTTCTAACTGTCACACAGCTACCTACCTGCTCCTCACTAACAGCACCACCATCTGCACCACTAGTCGAAGCAAGGGCCTGCTCAGTGAGCTCTAATTCCCTTTCAAGATTGCCAATGTCCCTCAATATTGCAAGTTACCTCTTCAGATCAGCAATCTCTGATTCCAAAGAGATCACCTGCTCACACTTCTCACAGCGGTATGCTCCTTGGAACAGCTGCTCCAAGTGCACATACATGTGGCAAGATGTGCATTGAGTGGCATTTTCAATCTTGCTCATTCTAGCAACTATGAAGTTTAGAAGTACTAACAGTAAACTGTACTTCAATAAACTATACCTTGTTTAACCGCTTCCTTGTTCAAACTGCTTCTGGTTCTAACTGTACACATTTTAAACAACCAGCACTTACTGCTTCTGGTTCTAACTGCACACACTTTAACCAACCAGCACTTACTGCTTCTGGTTCTAACTGCACACACTTTAACCAACCAGCACTTCAATCAACCACACAGATCAATCAGTACACGCAAGCTCAGGATTCGTTAGAAGCCTCTGTTTAAATAGGGACACCCACCAGGTGTGTTAGTTTATCAATTAACTAACCCCACCCACTGCAGGTGTGTTAGGCCAGCCAATTAACCAACCACACCCACTCTGCCTCAGGCAGGAGAAAGGGGGATAAAAAGTTACAGGCTTCAAATTACAGCACACTTTAAAAATAGATTAACTCACTGCACACTCCCCAAAAACAGCCACCCCTGCTAGTATACCCAGTACTTCCCTTTCCTTCTGGTTCTAACTGCACACACTTTAACCAACCAGCACTTTAATCAACCACACAGATCAATCAGTACATCTGTGCAACCAAAAGCAGAAAATTACACAGCGCCTCAAAGTAAACTTATCTTTTCATATGGCCCATATTCTGGCTATTTTATCTGGGTTTGGTTTGACACTTTTGGAAATGCCTGGTGAAGGTGCTGCTTCCGCCACACAAGCCATATGCAGTGTGCCTTTATATCACCACAGTGAGAGTGCAGGGTCTCCCAATGTAACAAAGAGGAAGTGCATATAGCAAATGCATGGACAACTACATAGAAGATGGTGGTGCCTTGCTACAGATGCTGCTGGGAGCCTCCGGCGACTCTATTGCCAAACCACCCTCCGCGGCACAACCTGCATCTCCCCGGCATGCTGCGGAGGTCTCCCCCGCTAAACAGAGGTAAAGGAGCACAGGGGGTACCCTGCTACATTATATATATACCCCCACACACACAACTGTATTATTGACAGGTAGGGGTAATGGCAGGTTTGACCTTTATTAACAGCAGCCATATTTACCCCTACCATCACAGACAGGATGGGTGTTGTGAATATAACTATGCCTGGCAGATTCCATCTTGTCTTACTGCAAAAAGCTTTTTTATGAGCTCTTCAACAGTAAAGGTGCAGCTGCAATTTGTGGGTGCTATAGTATCTTGCAGCTTCATAGAGTTGTTTACCCTGGGAAGGAGATAAGAGACACAGAATCACACTGCCATCAAACATTTAAGGTCAGAAGTGGAGTGAATAAATGAGTGCATCCCAGCAGGGCCACTGACACATTTCCTGGGGCCCAGGACTAGATCTCACCCCCCCCCTTTCACCCCTGTGAAGGCCCCACATCATGCCTCCCCAATGTCAGTGCTGCACCCTCCCCCCACCTGTCAGCAGCCTTGTGAGCACTCACCTTTCACACCTGTATTTCTCTCCCCCTCTGTTTCACTCTTCCCCCCTCTCTTCCTTACTCACTACCCCCTCCCTCTCTTACACCCCTTCTGCTGTCACTCAATTACCCCCTCTCACTCAAAGCCTCCCCCTCAATCCCCCCATCCTTCCCCGGCTACACACTCAAGTCTCCCCAATACCCATACAATTCCCCCTCCCACACTGCCTACACAAACCCCCTCCCAATACACACAATACCCCCTCAAAATACAAAACTACCCACCCCAAATACAGACATCACTACAACACCAGATACAGACACCACAACACACACCCCTAGATACAAACAACTGCACAACCCAGATGAAAACACCCCCCTCAGATACAAACACCCCCTCTATACAAATTCACCCCACCAAATACAATTACCATTACAACCCCCCAGATACAATTGCCACTACTACCCCTCCAGATACAATTAACACTACTACCTCCCAGATACAATTACCACCACCACTCACCCAGATACAATGACCACTACCCCCTGTAAGGAGTTAACACCCTTTTCAAGGATCAGGAAACTACATCTAGGTGTCAGGTTTCCTACCTGAGCTGCCCGAAGTGTGAAATTAACTGATTAAACAGGATTTAAAAGGCTGGAAGTGAGCACGTCAGGGTCCCTGTTCCTGGTGTAACAAGCACAGAGGATCTCAGAGGATTGTCTGTGACCATCTGGACCCCAAACACAAGCAACAACTCCAAGTCAGCAGGGACCCAGGCATCCTGTTCCCAGAGGGATCTACCTGGGAACAGAAGGGAAACAACAAATTTGAACTGGAGAAACCACAGTATGCTGGACAAGCATACTAAGATAAGACTTTGATATATATTGCGCCCTGATACTGTTCTGTGTTTCAGACTGGTAACTGAACTATCCAGTCATTCAGGTAGTTAGGGACTGGTTAGTCTAGTAAGTCTCAAAGATGGAGTAGGCTTTGTTTTTATGCTTTATGTTTTGGCTTAAAGGGACGGTGCCCAATACTTGATGTTGTTATGAGTTGAAAATAAACCCTGCTGAGGTCTTGTTTAAACACAAGATCTATGTGTATGTGTTTCTCTGACCTCACCTACAGGCCAGACCATCACACCTCCCAATACAATTACCCCCACTAACCCCCAGATACAATTACCAACACTCCTACCAAATACAATTACCAACACTCCTACCAAATACAATTACCATTTACTTCAAGTTGCTACCACCATGCTCTGGCACTCCCAAGCTGCTGCCATCTCTTCCCATACCAGGCCTGTCTCTTTCCACACGAGGCTTGCCTCTCTCCATGCCGGGCCTGCCTCTCTCGACCACCGATGTGTGCCAGAAACTGGGCCTGACTTCCGGGTGCAACCAGCTTCCGGTGCACACCTGTGGAAGAGACGCCAAGCATGGGAAGAGGAGCCAGCAGCTGGGTCTGGCCTCTCTTTGCCGCCCCCTGCACTTGAAAGTCAGGCTCAGCATCCGGTGTGCACTAGCGGGAGAGAAAGGATGGTGTGGGAAGAGGAGGCAGCAGCTGTGGGTAGTCGGGCCCGGCAGTGGGAACCTGAGGTCTGACAGCTTGATGCAGAATTTGGGCCTGGCTTCTGGCAAGGCCCAATTTTGAGCACTGGTCAGTTGAGCTCCCGACAGCCACTGGGCCCAAGACACTTGTCCTGGCTCTCCCACCCTGTCGGCGGCCCTGCATTTCAACAGCAGCTGAATTGGTGCAACCTACTTTGGAGTTGTGATAGATGCCTCAACAATTTACCTCGTATGATCTAACCCTGAATTAGGATTAGACTTCCTCAGCAATGAATGACCAACCTCAATCCAGTATGATGCCCCACCCCCAAAAAAAAAACAGTGACCGTATATATGGTGAAACAAGACCAAAGCTTTATTAAAATAAATGCAGTACATACAGTAACATTATGTAAAATAACATTTTCCAGGCTGTCCTGTAAAATGTCTAGAGGTCATGGAATGTCCGCCGCTCATGACCTGCTGGTGCCTTTGCAGCAGAAATAAAATGAAACACCTCAAGAGAAATTATTTTCAGTGATTTTATAACCAACATACGATCTTCTATACAGTATTCCAACACCTTTAAGTTCCAGCCTGGGAGCTCAACTGCCATGCAAGACCATTAAGAATTTCCTTAGGTTGACTTTGCATATGCCCAAAAATAAATAGCTTTTTCTAAACCGTCCTACAAATTTAAAGTCAATAAATAAATCATTACCTATATCATATCTAAAGAAACCCTTCTCAGCACATTTAAATTGCAAGTGGACATTAGCATTAGCGTGGTAAGGAAGATCGTGTCCAAAGGCCTATATTTACTAAGCCGTGCCATAGCGTAAGACAACTATGAGCGCCGGTAAGGTGTCTTCTGTCGCCAGAAGGTGCCTTATTTCATAGCACTGCTTAGCAAATATGGGCTAGATGCCTCCTAGTAATTTCCGAGTACCATTATCATATAGGAATGGTTGTTATCTAGTTATAATATGCATCGTACATTACTGAACAGGTCCCTTGGTCTTGTGGTTGTGTTTTTGTGAGCATTGACTGTTGTAGACTAGGATTGTTTGGACATATGGATGAGAACGCGTACATGCAAACCCTCTTATCTGTGCTATATCACAAACTCCACCACGTACTGTATGTAAAAATTATTTTTTAGCAATATTAAAATATATTGTGATTAAAACATTCACTCTGGCCCAGATCAGAATTATGGTCCCAATAGATTTACTGTACTGTTGTTATGTTCAAGAAAATAAGAGCCAACCTTCCCATGCCCTATCAGCAAAAGTGATCAGAGACAAAAAGCTTACCAAAGAATATAAAGAAAAACACAAAAGCCAAGCTGCCTCAGGAATTAAATCACATCAGCCTCTTATACAAAGTACTTCCTTTGCATACGTGTGAGAGAGAAAAACATGAAATTACAAAAATAGTAGAATTGCAGAGATGAAATAGCAGAAGGAACAGCAAAGACTTTTCATGTCTTCACGAATAAAATTGAGTTACTTCATATACATGTAAGGATGTGGTAGGAACCTCATATGTGTGTTCAGTTGGTGTTTGACTCTGTTCAGTGAGAGGCCTGTGGAGTGTCTGCAACAGTGTTGCTGTGTGTTAGAGCAGAGTCAGACAGGCAGTGGCTGATGCAATAGCTGTGTGTCTGTGCAGATTAAGGCAGAGAGGCTCCGTGGAGAAACTACAACTCCCATGAGCTCCTGGGCAGTCACCTGATGTAAAGAACCAATCAGAAGGCTAGGATGACGGGAGCAGGAAAGGGAAGCGTGGGGGAGAGACCACGCTAGTCAGAGGAGATCTGGACGGAGCTGAAGGAGGTAGTGTGAGTGCAGGGGGTCCGTGACCCACCTGCATAGGAAAGCTATCCCCTCAGGTCCGAGCCACTATAGTATAAGGACCGTAGCAGTTATAAAGATGTTAGGTATTGCTGCCAAGACTAGCATTATAGTATAAGAATATGTTATGTGTGATGTCATATAGAGTATAAGGTATGATTGCATAGTAAAACTTGGTTGCACGCACTGTGGTGGTATGTTTCTTGCCCAGGGGAATCTTGCATGACGGGGATCCTGGGTAAGTGGAGGTGCTGCGCTAGAATAGTTACCCCAGGCTCCCAGCTAGCGGAGGCTCAGATCTCCTGGAGCCGCAGGTTGTTTACAGTGACCAGTAGTCCCTTTGGGAGGCGTCAGAAAAAGGGCTACATTTGGAGGTGCTGCTGAGAACTTAGACCTGGGGTGCCCCATATATTTTTCTTAATTGTGCAACAAGTTTTTTTTCCATCATGTTTGTGCCCTCGCAGCCCGAGGTGCGCAAGTGGGCCCAGCGGCATGAAATTCCCCTGACACGTGCTTTTGGCCTGGGACATGTTCCTGCCATCCTCTCCCTAGGCACTGTGACTGACCATGTCAGGAAACTCCCGCTCATGGACACTGCCCGAGTGCAAGATCACTATTACGACCGGGAATAGATTTGGCGCAAAATACTATATGTCACTGAACAGGACATATGCCCCAAAGCCCTGCCCTTAGTACTATTGCTACCCGAGGCTCCCGGCATACACTGTCCAATAGTGCAAGTGGATTCCACCGAGGTACTGGCTGCGTCCACCCCATTGAGGGGATATCCCGGTTCGTTAGGCGCCATCACTAGCAGCTCTGACCGCACCCCTGAGAACAGTTTGAACCCTCGATGGCCTGCTGCAATGGGCCTAGGCACTTCGTTCACCCCCTCCGCCATGAGGCCCGCATTAAGTAGAATCAGTATGTCAAGACTAGATGCCTACTCCCCAGCAGGGGGTAGCCTGCTGGATAATGCCTCTATCCCTATGCTTGCAGAAGCCATCCACCACTCCACACAGGCCCACCAATATCGGATGTTAAAGGCATTTTCAGGTGACAAACCCACACCCCTGGGAGAAGTTGGATTTGAAGTGGCTGGATCAGACGGAACAGGTACTTCCTGAATGGTCCTGCACCGATGCCATCCGAAGGCAGCGTATCGTTGAATGTCTGCGACCCCCAGCATCCCACATGGTGCACTGCTATCGGGACGATCACCAGGACAATGATGCGGCGGGCCTCATTTACTGCCTTACCAAGACCAATGGGGACCCTGTGGATGCCTATGCCCTGATGGCCAAGTTCCATGCTCTGGCTCAGAAAGAGGGAGAAATGGTGTCCGACTTCCTTAGATGTCTGCATCTGGGGACTCTGGTGAGGAAAGGGGTGGTGCCGAAGGTGGATGCCGATGGACTGCGCACCATCCAGCTACTGAGGGGGCTCCTGCCACTGCATCCATTGTCCGTACGTGTCAGCGGCTTCCTCGTACCCGGACAAGCCTTGGCGTTTAATGACCTAATGGACCGGGTCCAAGCACATGAGACTGTGTTGCTGAGGCGTGACTTAACCCCAGGGAGGAAGGCATCGAGTGGGAACAAGGACACCAAAAGGTCGGAAGCTAAAGCCGAGACATCCGAAAGTGGGGACCCCGACAAGGAGGACTCGGAGGCGCCGACAGCTGCCCGGGAGCGCCCTGTGTCAGGACGAAACTCGCCACCCGTCCGAGATGATGCCTACCTGAGTCAACTCCGGTGTAATGCTTGTGGAAAGATGGGGCATCTTCGGGCGCGCTGCCCCTCCCTACGGAAAACGGCATCTCGACCAGCCAAGTCCATGCTGTGTACTCCCCAGGACGGCGGAGCCATGGCCCAGCCTTCGACGAGTAATCTAATTGGACCAGTCACCATCGTCCGGGTAGTGATTGAAGGCATCTATGCTTCTGCGTTGATGGATACGGAGTCTCAGGTGACTATAGTGTATCGGCCTTTTACGATCAACGCTTACACCGGCTGCCGCTGTTATCTGCTGACTCTTTACGGTTGAGAGGGTTGAGTCACGAAGATTACCCCATCGATGGAGTGGTGAAGGTACATCTGGACATTCCCCAGCTGAACACCGGTAAGCACCACCCCATGGAAGTGGAAGCCTTAGTGTGTCCAGAACCACAAGACCACCCCAGTGCCCCGATAATCATGGGAACCAACACCGACATTTTGCAATCAGTGATCCACATGTACTTACAAGAAGTGGGCGAAGCCCCATTGCTGGCTCTCGCTACGTGTCCGGCACTACAAGAGGCTTGCGGTAAAATCGTGACTGAAGAGGAGCATGGAATGCTGTACAGTCAAGAGTGGGGTGTGACCCAGATCCCTCCCGGGGAAGGGAGAATGATGATCGCGGCCTGCCACTATCCGGATAGACGTCTGGAGGATCAGCTATTCTCATTGGAGAGCACGACACAGGATGATCAGCGGCTTGGCTACGAAATATTAGCTTCAGTGAAGAAATGGCCGGGGAAAATTCCGAATAGAACCTGGGTATATGTGCAGAACATCTCCCCGTACCCCATGTGCATTGATCGTCGGCAGCCTCTAGGTAGAATCTATCCCGTGATACCTGAAAAGAAGGCCGTAGAGGAACGGCCGGCGGCCACCACCCATGCAGTAACTCCCCTGGAGAAAAAGAATGCAGACCAAGCTAGGAGAACGACGAGAGGTGTTCTCCACAAGTGATATGGATGTGGGGTGCAGTCGCAGCGCCCGCCACACCATTCGGATGAGCGACACCGCCCCGTTCCGGGAGCGTTCCCGCCGCATAGCTCCCCGAGACGTGGAAGAGGTGCGGAGATTACTAGCCGAAATGGAGAAAGCTGGTATCGTTCAAGGATCACGAAGTCCGTACGCCTCTCCCATCGTGGTGGTCCGCAAGAAGAATGGGACGGTACGTCTATGCGTAGACTATAGGACACTGAACAATCGTACGGTACCTGATCAGTATACGCTCCCACGCATTGAGGACCTTCTGAACGCCTTGACGGGAAGTAAATGGTTCAGTGTACTAGATTTGTGGTTGGGATACTATCAAGTGCCCATGGATCTGGAAGACCAGGAGAGAACGGCCTTCATCTGTCCACTAGAGTTCTACCAGTTCACCCGCATGCCACAAGGGATCTGCGGGGCCCATGCCACCTTTCAGAGGTTAATGGAATAGACCCTGGGAGACATGAACCCGCAAGAATGCTTAGTGTACTTGGATGACATTATAGTGTTCGGGAAAACGTTGGAGGAGCACGAGGAGCTCCTAATGAAGGTGTTGGATCGACTTCAGAAGGAGGGACTCAAACTGTCCCTGGATAAATGTACATTTTGCCGCACGTCCTTGACTTATGTGGGCCACATTGTATCAGCTGAAGGGATATCCACCGACCCAGGGAAGATAGAGGCCGTAGTGAATTGGCCCAGGCCCAGTAATGTCCAAGAACTCCGATCCTTCCTGGGGTTCTGTGGCTACTACTGGCACTTCGTGGAGGGCTACTCAAGCAAAGCTAAGCTCTTGAATAACCTTTTAAAGATCTATCCTGAGGATACGGACAGGAAAAACATTACGGCGCAAACGCCCTTTGGAGAGAAATGGACCCCTGCTTGTGAGCAAGCGTTCTTGAAACTGAAAGCCAGTCTAACGCAGGCCCCAGTGCTGGCCTATGCCGATCCTGACCGCGAATACGTGCTACACGTGGATGCCAGCTTCAGTGGCCTGGGAGCAGTGTTGCACCAGAAACATGACACAGGGCTCCGCCTCGTGGCGTATGCGAGTCGAATCTTGACCCCAAGTGAACAGAACTATCCTGTCCACAAGCTGGAGTTCCTAGCCCTCAAATGGGCAGTAGTGGACAAGTTACACGATTACTTGTATGGGGTACAGTTTGGATCCGGACAGACAATAATCCAATGACGTACATTAACACATCCGCCAAATTAGATGCGACAGGTCATCGGTGGTTGGTGGCGCTGGCCAACTACCGTTTCAACCTCAAGTATAAACCAGGGCCCACCAACGTAGGGCGATGCTTTGTCACGAAGACCAGGGCTCCAGCCTGTCCTGGATGAGGAGGTGTGGGAAGAAATTCCGGGGCCTGGTATACGTGCTCTATGCTCCATAGCAGCAATAGTCGACAATCAGGTCGCATTCTCAGAGCTAAGAGTAGCCGACTCATTAGGGTGTCAATCCCGTGCTGTCCCTCGGGCCTACCGAGGCTTGGAGGGAATGAACCTTACGGAAGACAAAATCATCTCCTGGAACGAGCTAGTGCAGCATCAAATTCAAGACCCAGTGGTAGAATTAGCTCGCCAAGCCCTGCAGCAAGGAAACCCCTCTATACTTAAGCAAGCCCCCAGAGAATTGGTGAAACTCTTGTTGAACGAGTTCGGGAAATTCGAACTGGACAATTGCCTCCTGTATCGGTCATACCCTACCATAATCATCCCGACAGGCGACAGCTATTCCTGCCCAAGATTCTGCGGAATATGGTCCTCAGGGCCCTACACGATGATCATGGCCATCTGGGTGTCGACAAAACATTCGGGTTACTTCGGGACCGATTCTACTGGCCGAAGATGAGAGAATCCATGGAATTGCATTGCCGATAGTGTACCCGCTGCATACAGAGGAAGACTCTCCCCACTCGGGCTGCCCCCATGGCACATTTGAAAAGCTCCGGTCCCATGGATTAAGTGTGCATGGACTTCTTATGCATCGAGCCAGACTCCCGGGGCATTGGTAATGTACTAGTGATTACGGACCACTACACAAGTTATGACCAAGCATTCCCCACCAAAGATCAATGAGCAGTGACTGTGGCTAGGGTATTATGGGAAAAATACTTAGTTCATTATGGATTACCGAACCGGCTACATTCGGATCAAGGCCGAGATTTCGAGAGCACTCTCATTAGGGAACTGCTGAAGTTGCTAAATATAGCTAAGTCACGAACGACCCCGTACCACCCAGAAGGAGATGCTATGCCTGAACGGTTCAACCGCACACTACTTGACATGCTGGGAACACTAACAGGCTCTCAGAAGACGGAGTGGAGCAAGCATGTGGAGACACTGGTGCATGCATATAACTGTACTCGCCACGAGTCTACCGGGTATACTCAATACTTCTTGATGTTTGGAAGGGAAGCTAGACTGCCCGTGGATGTGCAACTGCGGATATCTCCGATGGGGTATCCAACAGGACACATTTCCGATATGTACAAAGACTACAAGACAGTCTACAGCAGGCCTATAAATTGGCGAAAAAGACGGAGGTGCAATTAAATGCAAGCAACAAAAGACGCTATGACCACAAGGTGAGGCATAAAGAGATTCGCCCGGGGGATGCTGTTCTTCGTAATTTAGGCATTCCTGGAAAGCACAAATTGGCTGATCGGTGGAGAAATGGGGTGTATGAGGTAGAATCACAGATGCCTGGCCTCCCGGTGTACCACATCAAGGATTCAGAAGGCCGGGTAAAAGTATGGCATAGGAATCATCTGCTCCCCATACCTCAAGTAAGGGACAACGAATTGGAAGTGCCCACTGTTTCAATAGATGGAGAAGATGAAAATACAGAGGTTGGCCCAGAGACAGTAATAAATGCCACCTCTGAGAATCCTATGGAGGGAACCTCTCAAAGGGGCCTTCCAGCCGCGGGAGCATCTCCCGAAGGAGCTATGGGTAAAGAGCCCCTTGGTCCAACGACAGAGACGCTGACTCCAGTGAGCCAGCAGCTAGATCCACAGAGCCCGTGCTTTGTGCCACAAAGAGACTTTGTTGACTTATCAAGCCCCTCAAGGGCAGAGTTGGAAATGCCAAATGGGAATTGCTACTCTCCAGAGGAGGTAGCTGAAGAACAAATTCGCAGAAGCCAAAGAGCTGGTCAACCTCACCGCTTCATTTGAATTGTTTTACTTACCTATAGCATTGCCATGTCTGCATCAGGTAACTCCCAAATCCTGTACAGAAACAACCACCACCTCAGAGTGGTAATACCATCTCTATTAGGGTCTCTCTGGACCCTAACATTATCATTATATACTAACATGATTTATTAGGCATCACTCTCTTACTACCCTTGAAGCACAGTAGGAGTGCATCACCACTCCACTTTGCATGCATCTGACAACAAAGTTATAATCACACACAAATACAGTCAGATCTTTATTACATCAGTGTGCTGGATATGCAGTCACATACATTGGTATACTTACTGTGCCCTGTAACAGAACCAACATATCACGGCACACCAGGGGTTAATCTATAACGTTATCTCTGGGGGCCCTATACATACCTGCCTAACTGCAGGGTATCCTTAGTGATACTCACCATTCGCCTTGAGAAAGCCTCTCGCAAAACGCGCGCGTCGGCTCCTACCTCCCACGTGCACGCGCAGATCAGTCACTGCCTCCGCATGATTTTCTAAACCGCAAGTTGATGCGGTAGTCTGCTCGTGCCTAACTATACAGGGTATCAGTGCCCCGACGGTCACGATTAGCCACGTTCTTGAGTGTTTACAGGGTTTATGCTCTGAGATATATAAGTACTGATTATTGTGCCTGCAGCAACACTGTAGCTGCGCTGCTGTGTTCGGATCCCTTCACAGCAGCAGTGAGGCTCTACCTTCCAGATAGTGCAACAGCCTAGCCTCTTGCTATACGCCTTATCTATATGTCTCCCACATCAGTGTCTCCTACACCGCTATTACACAGACTTGCTCCACGATCTTAAGTCAGGGTACTCACCTCTGGCACAGCCACGCAGGTTACTGCAGGTCAACATACTACCGCAGATCGGCACACAGAGGGTTACCTTAGGTCATTCAGACACCGTTTTTGGGCATATGATTTTCACAGAGGAGCTTAGCTGTTTGCACATTACCATCACTGTGTTACGCCGGTGCTGCCCGCAGACCAGACCCGTTCCTTTCACTGAGGTGAGGAACGTATAGAAGCACGCACCCGCAGCAAAGGGAGCGTGTCCGGAGTGTGGTGATATTGGCGTTGCCAGGCCAGGTGTATTTCGCTAGCAATACTTGCCGGTACCGGTGTAGAAATGCCGTTATCGTTGCCGTTAACCAAGGTCTGGGATTGGAGAATACGGGAAGGTCGTTTGTCCAAGCAGGGGTCTAGAGCCAGAGAGAGACGTCCGCCAAGCCAAGTCGTAACCTGAGTGAATGAGAGAGAAAACGCCAGAGTAGTAATCCAAGTGAAAACTATGTCGAGCAATGAATGATAGGAAGGACTGGCATTATAAAGTGTGGCTGACCAATCAGAAGTGAAGGCAGACCTGGAGGACTGCGTGGAGCCATCCTGGATAGGTTCCCTTGATTGGCAGGCAGGTGAGGACTCTTGTCTTGACAGGAGATCATATTACTGTGTTGGGGGCGGGTCTTCACTGCCAGAGCAGTGAATAAATTAACTTCGCCCGGCGCGCGCTGTTCCGGCGCGCGCCCTAGCAACATGGCGGCCGCGTGAGGTACTGCAGGAAACCGGGGACGCCGAGGACGACGGGGAGCCCCCAGAACCGACGGAGGTGAGTAGCGCTGGCGAGGGGTGCGCGCCACGGCAGCGGGAGGGAATCCATCAGCAGAGGAACCGGGGCGCGGGCGCCGCGATCCCTGATTCCTCACAGTACCCCCCCCTTCAGGATCGGCCTCAGGACGATCCTTCCATGGTTTTGATGGAAACTTCTTACGAAAGCGTTTGAGGAGTCCTGGAGCATGAATATCTTTCAGGGGTACCCATGACCTCTCTTCGGGTCCAAAACCTCTCCAGTGGACCAAGAAGTGGACTTTACCTTTAGAAAGACGGGAATCCAGTAGAGCCTGTATTTCATACTCTTCGTTACCCTGTACCATCACAGGATCTGGTTTCGAAGTGTGATCCGGAAAGAGGCTACTGGAGATAAAAGGTTTGAGAAGTGAGGTGTGAAAGACATTCGGAATTCTCATGCTTTGAGGAAGTTGGAGTCGAAAAGAAACCGGATTAACCTGCTCCAAAATAGAAAAGGGACCCAGGAACCTAGGAGCCAATTTGAGGGAAGGCGTTTTGAGACGGATGTTCTTGGATGATAGCCAAACCTTGTCCCCGGGTTTGTATTCGGGTGCTGGGCGACGGTGACGATCAGCCTGATTTTTAGATGTCAAGGATGCTTTTTGTAATGCAGATTGTATTCTGGACCAAGAGTCTTGTAGAAGAGCAATATGTTCGTCCACGGCTGGTACCCCAGAGGATCTTTTAGTAATAGGTAGGCGAGCCGGATGGAATCCGTAGTTGATAAAGAAGGGAGTCTCGTGCGTGGACTCATTCCTGGAAGAATTGAATGCGTACTCAGCCCAGATAAGTAATTCTGCCCAGTCATCCTGAGAATTAGAGACGAAGCACCTTAAGTATTTCTCGAGGGATTGATTAACCCTCTCGGTCTGTCCGTTGGATTGAGGGTGATATCCAGAAGAAAAGGAAGACGAGATACCTAGTCTCTTGGTGAAATTTCTCCAGAACTTGGAGACGAACTGGGAACCCCGATCGGACACGATGGATGTAGGAATCCCATGGATCCGGAAAATCTCTTTGGCAAAAATATCCGCAAGGGCGGGTGAGGAGGGTAATCCTTTGAGAGGGATAAAGTGTGCCATCTTGGAAAACCGATCTACTACCACAAGAATGGTATTCATGCCATTCGACCTAGGTAACTCCACAATAAAATCCATCGAAATGTGGGACCAGGGACGCTCCGGAATAGGTAAAGGTAAGAGAAGACCCTGAGGTTTCTGACGAGGAATCTTGTTACGCGCACATACCGGACAGGACCGTGTAAATTCCAGAATGGTTTTAGCCATATTGGGCCACCAAAAGGTACGACGGATGAGATCCAAGGTTTTCTTGAATCCAGGATGCCCTGCCGAACGGACGGCGTGTCCCCAGTCCAGTATTTCAGGGATAAATTTGGGTTCCACATACAAAGAGTCTTTAGGAACCACAAGACCGGACGGGAGGTTCTCTTGAGACTTGATGATCCTCTCCAGATTCTTGAATGCCACAGCTGCTAAGATTCTTTGTTTAGGGAGGATGGACTCAGTGGTTTTCTCTGATCTCTCTTCAGAAGAGTATTGCCGGGAGAGAGCATCCGCCTTGACGTTCTTAGTGCCGGGAATGTATGAGAGAACAAAATTGAATCTAGAGAAAAATAACGACCAGCGAGCTTGGCGAGGACCTAAGCGACGGGCATTCTCAATGTACAATAAGTTCTTATGGTCCGTAAGGATGGTGAAAGGCTCTTTTGACCCCTCCAAAAGATGTCTCCATTCTTGAAGAGCCATTTTGACGGCCAAAAGTTCCCTATTGCCCACGTCATAATTCCTCTCTGCCGATGAAAATCTTTTGGAGAAAAACCCGCAAGGATGAAGTTTATCCTGGGAAGAAAATTTCTGCGACAGAACCGCCCCAGCCCCACAGTCCGAAGCGTCAACCTCTAAGGTGAAGGGGAAATTCGTGTTAGGGTGTCGAAGGATGGGAGCAGAGACAAAAGTTTGTTTCAGTGTCTCGAATGCTGTGACAGCTTCTGGAGACCAACATGAAGGGTCTGCACCTTTTTTGGTCAGTGCCGTGATAGGAGCGACAATGGTGGAAAAGTTGCGGATAAACTTCCGGTAATAATTAGAAAAACCCAAAAACCGTTGAACAGCTTTGAGGGAATTGGGTTGTGGCCAATCCACGACGGCCTTTAGCTTTTCTGGGTCCATGGCCAAACCTTTGTTGGAGATAATGTATCCGAGAAAAGAAGTGGTAGACTGATGAAAAATGCACTTCTCCATTTTAGCAAACAACCGGTTCTCGCGGAGGCGTGAAAGCACAAACTTCGTATGGATGACATGATCCTGTAAGTTTTGAGAAAAAATAAGGATGTCATCCAGGTATACAATGACAAATATATTTAGAACGTCACGAAAGATGTCATTGATGAAGTCCTGAAAAACTGCCGGTGCGTTGCATAACCCGAAGGGCATCACTAGATATTCGTAGTGTCCGCTACGGGTGTTGAAGGCAGTCTTCCATTCATCGCCCTCCCGGATGCGGATGAGGTTGTATGCCCCACGGAGATCCAGTTTAGTAAAGAGATTGGCCCCCTGAAGTCTATCAAAGAGTTCGGAGATGAGTGGGAGTGGATAACGATTCTTCACCGTGATATGGTTCAGACCCCGGTAATCAATACATGGTCTGAGAGTACCATCTTTCTTTTTGACAAAGAAGAATCCAGCCCCCGCAGGAGAATTGGAATGACGTATGAAGCCCCGCTTAAGATTCTCACGAATATATTCGTCCATAGCTTTGGTCTCGGGCAACGAGAGAGGATAAGATTTGGCTTTCGGCAAGGTATAACCAGGTACCAGATCAATCGGACAATCGTAGGAACGATGAGGAGGTAGAAGTTCAGACTGAGCCTTGCTGAAAACGTCCAAGAATTCGGCGTATGGAGGAGGCAACTCCCTTAGAGAATTTGATGTATTGGCTAATAGAAAGGATTGTTGCTTGATAGATGACAAAGGTTTTTCTGACCTTGACCTCCAGTTAATAGGGTTAGGAGACACCCAATCGATGAGTGGATTATGCTTCTGTAACCAGGGCAAGCCAAGCGTGATAGGTGTTCCTGGGGCATGAATAACATCAAAACCCAGAGTCTCTTTGTGAGAAGGAGTAGAAAGGGTGATAGGTCCGGTCTCTAAGGAGATATAAGCCGGGGTGAGAGGTCGATTATCAATCCCGACCAAGGCAACGGGAGAGTCCTTCCTGGAAAGCGGAATTTGATTTTGCTCAGAAAAGGTTTGATCTATGAAATTCCCTCCTGCGCCGGAATCGATAAATGCAGCAGTGGAGGTGCGGAAAGTCGGTCCTGAAAGAGAGACGGGAATAGTCAATCTTTTGGGAAGTTCCCTTCTGGGAGGGGGACAAGGAGATTCAGTACCCAGAGAGCGCCCCTTCGTACTCACTGGGCTTAGTCGTTTCCCGGAGATGGAGGATGATTACGGGTACGCTGCTCAGAAGCTCCGCAATGATGGCACGATTCCCCAGTAGAGCGAAGTTGTCGTGACGGTACCCGAGGTTGCTGAACTCCAAGTTGCATCGGCTCTGGAGCTTCCAGCGCCGGTAACGGGGATACGACGGGTCTCTGGTTAGTAGAGAACCTGGAAAAGGAAGCACGGAAAGACGTAGCCCGGGGAAGCTGACGCTGAGCGCGGCGTACCTGAAGGCGCTGATCCATACGAGTAGCCAGGTTGATGAGATCCTCCAGTAACTCTGGCCTGGTGTGGGAAGCAAGTTCATCCTTCAGAGACTCCGATAGACCTCTCCAGAAGGCGGCGACTAAAGCCTCCTGACCCCAATGAGTCTCAGCTGCTACGGTTCTGAATTCCAAGGCGTATTGACCCACAGGCCGACGTCCCTGTGTAAGCTCTAGCAGAGTATCAGAAGCAGTCTCTTGACGTGCGGGGATATCAAAAACCTGTCGAAAGTCCCGTCTGAAGGCCGCGTAATCGCGGGTAATATCAGGGCGTAGTTCCCAGATCGGAGAGGCCCATGCCAGTGCATTACCTGTGAGCAGACTATATACGTAGGCTACCTTTTTCCGGCCAGTAGCATACAGCTGGGGAGCCATCTCGAACTGGATCTCGCACTGGTTGAGAAAACCACGACAGGTGTGTGGATCCCCTGCGTAGGGCCTTGGAGCCGGAATCTTCGGAACTGAAAATGAAGTGGAAGATAAGTCAGACTGCGCCGGGGGTGCAGCCGCAGGCGGAGCCTGTAAAGGGCGGTCCGATACCTGTTGGGAGAGGAGAGCCACTTGATCCGTTAAGGCCTGTATTTGTTGGTACATGGCCGTCATCATAGAGTCCACAGTCTGGTCTGCGTCTTGTGGGCTCGACATAATGTTACGCCGGTGCTGCCCGCAGACCAGACCCGTTCCTTTCACTGAGGTGAGGAACGTATAGAAGCACGCACCCGCAGCAAAGGGAGCGTGTCCGGAGTGTGGTGATATTGGCGTTGCCAGGCCAGGTGTATTTCGCTAGCAATACTTGCCGGTACCGGTGTAGAAATGCCGTTATCGTTGCCGTTAACCAAGGTCTGGGATTGGAGAATACGGGAAGGTCGTTTGTCCAAGCAGGGGTCTAGAGCCAGAGAGAGACGTCCGCCAAGCCAAGTCGTAACCTGAGTGAATGAGAGAGAAAACGCCAGAGTAGTAATCCAAGTGAAAACTATGTCGAGCAATGAATGATAGGAAGGACTGGCATTATAAAGTGTGGCTGACCAATCAGAAGTGAAGGCAGACCTGGAGGACTGCGTGGAGCCATCCTGGATAGGTTCCCTTGATTGGCAGGCAGGTGAGGACTCTTGTCTTGACAGGAGATCATATTACTGTGTTGGGGGCGGGTCTTCACTGCCAGAGCAGTGAATAAATTAACTTCGCCCGGCGCGCGCTGTTCCGGCGCGCGCCCTAGCAACATGGCGGCCGCGTGAGGTACTGCAGGAAACCGGGGACGCCGAGGACGACGGGGAGCCCCCAGAACCGACGGAGGTGAGTAGCGCTGGCGAGGGGTGCGCGCCACGGCAGCGGGAGGGAATCCATCAGCAGAGGAACCGGGGCGCGGGCGCCGCGATCCCTGATTCCTCACACACTGATACACATATTGTATTTGTTTTATATGTTTATCAGTTACTACTGGTCACATTTACTATGTCTTACCAGGGTCTATTCAGCCATTACCCTTGTGACCTGTAGCCCTAGTACCTACCAGGGCACACCCAGAGTATTCACTCATTACACAGGTCCACACCAGGATTTCTGTGCTGTTCTGGTACCAGTGATTTATTAAAATTGTCTAGTACACACAAACCAAGCCTGATCCGGAACCAATATGGCTATCATTTATTAGGATCAACCTACCTCCAGTACGTTGTTCTATCATCCATATTTTATATACGTTGGTAATAAAGATTATGTTTTAATTCAATCACAATCCTCCAGAGTGTGAACTTGAGTGCTATATCGGGTTCTCTCTCTCCCTATCTACTATTGTGTTCACACCCAAAGCACCGTTCACACCCATTTACACTTGTGGCTGAAGCAGGGGCTCCCCTAACACATTAAATCAGATACTTAGGTGTTCTTTGCCTACTCCGTCCCTAGCTCGCCCTACACTCACTGACTATGTCAGGATTCCTGTCTGGTCTACCTGACTTCCAAGCATGGCAAAAAGAAGCAGAAAACGTCTTTTCTAGCGAGTTTGAGGGAGAAAACACGTCCGCACAACCAGATATCTCCAAATTCTTCACAGAACTGGATAACACCTATAGACAGCGTATGAGGGCATGGTGGGAAATATTCAGCTTTGAGAATGATCTAGCAGCAGAATTGATCCCCAGAGGCCTACGTGCCAAATTTGCCCCAGCACACAACATAGTGGATGCTGATTTTATCAGATCATGGGAGCTAGTTTTAAAACAATGCTCGATTATGCTTATGAATCTACTTCTGGAATTCCAAAAAGATAAATTGAAGACCATAGAAAGCGAACTCGAGCAGAAACTACTGGAGGTTGACTCCTGGAGACCTAACCCCAAATTTAGCAAACTTGAGGGCAAACTAGAGACAAACCTAGATAAGTTCGCAAAAGAACTTAAAGAACGGAAACGCATCAAGTACGCTAGGGACAAGAAGGATTTCCAGGAAAACAAAATCTTGTGTTACAATCTGACCAAAAAGAAGCCCAAAACTAAGCCACCCGAACAGGCATCATCCACTGAGTGGGAAATATCAGATAGTGAGGATGAAAGATCTAACTCACTACTGACTGAGGGTATGACCAATCAGCTTGCCCCTACGTCACACACTCTTCCCCCGCCCCAGGTTCCTTTTTTAGATCAACACAGAACGGCATCAGGCCAAAGAGGAAAAGGAAAACCAGAAGAGGAAAAGGTCTGGGTGCTAAGGAGCCGAGCGACAGGGTCACAGTACCAGAAGAAGAGGGGGAAACCCCCGAGATACTAGACAGTGCAAAACTACAGATAGTAAATTTGTCTGATATGACCTTAAGTGAACACCATCTTAAGCTACTCAGCAAAGGCCTTTCATATTCACCGACCACAAGCATGGACCTATTTGAATGGGTTAAAGACACCAATCTCTTCGGCAGAAAACTGAAACTCCATAAGTTCTTTCGTCTGAGGGAGATTAGAATAGCCAATTCCATGGACGCTGCACCCCTTGATACACAAGATATGGAGATACATCAATGCTTAGAAGCACTACTAGAGGAAAGTGATAGACCCCCAGGTGAGGGCCCATTCACTGACCTACGGCCTACCTCCAAGTTCATACCCTTCAGTGAAAACTTCTCCAATATTGATGTATTTGTCGACCTAGTCACCAAAGACTTGGAACATCTTAAACTAAGCAGACTCCCTAACAATCTGACAACTGAAGAAAGGAAAGCACTCAAGGAACTAGCCACGAATGACAATATAGTCATCAAACCATCTGATAAAGGGGGAAACCTGGTGATCCTCAATAAAAATGGCTACAAAAAGGAAAATCTGAGACTCCTATCAGACCCTCTGTGCTATGAGATACTTGAAGGAGACCTCACTATGAAATTAAACACTGAATTGAACACCATCCTTCAAAAAGGCCTGGAAGAAAAGGTCATTGACAAAAACGAACTAGCCTACATATGGGTCAAAACACCAAAAATAGCCACCTTCTACAGCTTGCCCAAACTGCATAAAACAAGACCCCCCCTCCGGGCAGACCCATTGTGTCGGGAATAGGGAACCTCACCGAGCGGGCAAGCTCATATGTTGACAGAGTGCTCAGGCCCTTCGTCACGGCCCTACCATCTTACCTTAAGGACACTAAGGATGTCCTTAAAAGACTTGACGATGTCTGCATAAGTGAAGACACTATTATGGTCAGCCTAGACGTAGAAGGCCTGTATACCAGCATCGACCATGAGTATGGTCTCGAGGCAGTGTTCCACTTTCTTAAGACTAGGGGCGGCTGGTATACCAAACACAACACATTTACTCTGGAACTGCTCAGATTTGTACTGACACAAAACTATTTTCTCTTTGACCGGAAAATATATCACCAACTTAGGGGCACGGCAATGGGCACCAAATGTGCCCCCACATATGCCAACCTCTACCTGGGATGGTGGGAATCCCAGGTAGTGTTTACAGAAGATCTGGAGGCATACACTGAGCACATTGACCTCTGGATCCGCTACATCGACGATGTGTTTGTCCTGTGGCGAGGCCCAGAGGGAACCCTCAAAGAGTTCATCAGTACACTCAACACCAACATGCTAAATCTCCATCTCACAATGGAATACAATAAGGACACTATGTGCTTCCTAGATTTACAGATTTCAAGGGGCAACGATGGCTTCCTCCACACCACAATATACCGCAAAGCCACAGCCACTAATAATCTTTTAGAAGCCAGTAGTCACCATCCTAGGGCTCAGGTCAATGGCATACCGACAGGCCAGTTCCTTCGAAGGAACTGCAGCACTGATCAGGAATATGAACGACAATCAAAGAACATGAAACAACGCTTTATGGATAGGGGGTACAGCCGGAAGAGTATTAAAAAGGCCTACAAGAGAGCCAAGTATACCTCACGCAAATCCCTCATCATGGACAAACCACCCAGCATGCAAGACAAAGTGATTCGCTTTGTAGGCACCTTCAACCGTGAATGGTCCAAGGCAAGAGCCATCCTGGCAAAACATTGGCATATCCTACGAGCGGATGACCTCCTGAAAGGAGTCACTAAAGATTACCCATCCATGACTAGTAGACGAGCCAAAAACTTGCGAGACCTACTGGTCCATAGCCACTTTGTAGACGAGACCCCAAGAACATGGCTTCCACCTAAACCCATGGGATCATACACTTGCCAGCAATGCAACGCATGCCAGTACATGACCACCACCAAACAATTTGGGAACTGGAATGGCACTAAGATGTACCCTATATGCAGTTTCATCAACTGCCTGAGTACCGGTGTCATATACCAAGGCAAATATGTCTGTGGGAAAGTCTATGTGGGGAAAACCAGCAGATGTCTTAAACAAAGGGTGCTCGAACACATAGGCACTGTGAGAAACAAGGCTGACAAAACCCTGTCAAGACACGTCAATCTGTGTCATGGCGGGGACCTAAGGGCCGTCACCTTCTGTGGGATTGATCATCCCACTCGAGGACTTAGGAGGGGAGACTGGGACAAAGTTCTACTCCAATTGGAAGCCAAATGGATTTACACACTTGGGACACTATCACCCAGAGGCCTGAACGAGGGATTTCTGTATACCCCATTTCTGTGACGGCCGACACAACCTTCCTAGCCATACATCACCATGGATCATGTCTGCATCTTTTTATCTCTTTTTTTTAATCTATTTATTTACCCCTCACCGCTTCATTTGAATTGTTTTACTTACCTATAGCATTGCCATGTCTCCATCAGGTAACTCCCAAATCCTGTACAGAAACAACCACCACCTCAGAGTGGTAATACCATCTCTATTAGGGTCTCTCTGGACCCTAACATTATCATTATATACTAACATGATTTATTAGGCATCACTCTCTTACTACCCTTGAAGCACAGTAGGAGTGCATCACCGCTCCACTTTGCATGCATCTGACAACAAAGTTATAATCACACACAAATACAGTCAGATCTTTATTACATCAGTGTGCTGGATATGCAGTCACATACATTGGTATACTTACTGTGCCCTGTAACAGAACCAAGCATATCACGGCACACCAGGGGTTAATCTATAACGTTATCTCTGGGGGCCCTATACATACCTGCCTAACTGCAGGGTATCCTTAGTGATACTTACCATTCGCCTTGAGAAAGCCTCTCGCAAAACGCGCGCGTCGGCTCCTACCTCCCACGTGCACGCGCAGATCAGTCACTGCCTCCGCATGATTTTCTAAACCGCAAGTTGATGCGGTAGTCTGCTCGTGCCTAACTATACAGGGTATCAGTGCCCCGACGGTCACGATTAGCCTCGTTCTTGAGTGTTTACAGGGTTTATGCTCTGAGATATATAAGTACTGATTATTGTGCCTGCAGCAACACTGTAGCTGTGCTGCTGTGTTCGGATCCCTTCACAGCAGCAGTGAGGCTCTACCTTCCAGATAGTGCAACAGCCTAGCCTCCTGCTATACGCCTTATCTATATGTCTCCCACATCAGTGTCTCCTACACCGCTATTACACAGACTTGCTACACGACCTTATGTCAGGGTACTCACCTCTGGCACAGCCACGCAGGTTACTGCAGGTCAACACACTACCGCAGATCGGCACACAGAGGGTTACCTTAGGTCATCCAGACACCGTTTTTGGGCATATGATTTTCACAGAGGAGCTTAACTGTTTGCACATTACCATCACTGATACACATATTGTATTTGTTTTATATGTTTATCAGTTACTACTGGTCACATTTACTACAGTATGTCTTACCAGGGTCTATTCAGCCACTACCCTTGTGACCTGTAGCCCCAGTACCCACCAGGGCACACCCAGAGTATTCACTCATTACACAGGTCCACACCAGGATTTCTGTGCTGTTCTGGTACCAGCGATTTATTAAAATTGTCTGGTACACACAAACCAAGCCTGATCCGGAACCTGATCTCCTGATACTACTAGGTGAGCGACTAGTCACTCTGTTTCTGTGAATTAGTGTTAGGGATACTTGGTATCTCTTTTCTTTGACTAGCCAGCTCCCAGGGAGTTGTTCAATACCTGTACTGTTCCATGATTATAAGTTTCTTGTGGTTACCAAGTCTATTCATTAGTCCTACTAGTTTGGCTCATATCATCTGCCCCCACTGTGTGATTTACGTGTTACAAGATGTCTAGCTTCCTCATGCGTAAACCTGACTTTGAGATGTGGCAAGAAGAAGCTACACACCTCTTCTCCAATCTTACTCCTCCCAACCCCACTACTGCGATAGGTACCGATGATATTAATAAATATTTTTCGGATCTCGAACGAACATATAGCTCAAGAATTAAAATCTGGTGGGAGGTAGCTAGTCTGCATAATTATCTCAGGACTGACCTCGTGCCAAGAGGTCTAAGAGTGTACATTTCACCTTCCCACCAAATTGAAGATCAAAAATTTATAGAGGAGTGGGAGAGCATTTTACTAAACTGCTCACGTGCACTCATGAAACATCTTATTGAATCTGAGAATAAAAGGTTGGAAATAGTCAATACAGAAATTGACACACTGTTATCCACTATGGATACATGGAAGTCTGACACGGAATTTAACAAATTGGAGAATAAACTCCAACTACACACACAGAGAGACTTACTAAAGAAATCAAAGAAAGAAAACACCTTAAATATTCTAGAGACTTTATAGACTTCAAAGAGAACAAAATATTCAGATACAAAATTACAAAAGAAAATAAATCTAAAACTGTGACAAGGGCTGCTAAGTCATCTACTGAATGGGAGGCATCAGCCAGCGATCTTGAGTCTGAGACACCGATACATCCTCCCGCTAACCCTAACGCTAGATATGACGGTAGATACCCTATCCCTACAACATCTTCTGCTCCTTTTGTATACCTTCCAGGCCCTCAGTATGTGGCAAGAGGACCAGAAAGACCAGGCGAGGGGCGGGGGGATTATCTTAGAGACAGAGCAGTGTGGTCAAGGGTCGGAGGCATCGGATCCTTTGTGAAGAGGTACCGGTCACCGCCGTGACCGGAAGGTATATTGTAACAAGTGCACCAACACTGGTCATCAGGCGCTGATCCCGCCTTAGGCTAAACTCTTTAGGGACACTAGCGAGTGGCTAGAGGACTGAGCCTATACCACATAATACAATACAAGGACAATACTCTACAAGAGCGTGGCTGAGCCACTATTGTACAGGACAATATTCCCTAGAGGTGTGGCCGAGCCACTATAGTATAAGGACCGTAGCAGTTATAAAGGTGTTAGGTATTGCTGCCAAGACTAGCATTATAGTATAAGAATATGTTATGTGTGATGTCATATAGAGTATAAGGTATGATTGCATAGTAAAACTTGGTTGCACGCACTGTGATGGTATGTTTCTTGCCCAGGGGAATCTTGCATGACGGGGATCCGGGGTAAGTGGAGGCGCTGCGCTAGAATAGTTACCCCAGGCTCCCAGCTAGCGGAGGCTCAGATCTCTGGAGCCGCAGGTTGTGTACAGTGACCAGTAGTCCCTTTGGGAGGCGTCAGAAAAAGGGCTACATACATGTAACTGTGTTTCTGGACCCACCCAATCTCATATTGGCCCCTGTGGTCTAACTGGTCCCCATTACATGCATGTATGTTGTGGTGCACCTGCTGGCGTACAGGACTCCTGAGTCCCCCCTGGGTTGGTATGGGTATATCAGCAAGACAGGCATCTGAGGTAGTGTGGATTGAGTCCTACTCACATCTGATGCAGCGCCTCCACCTCATCAGGATCTCTGCGGCCGCAGGGGGATGTGTCTGATGAGGACCGCCTCTGTGGTGCCTCCTTCTGTGCAATGACTCCACACATACACAGCAAGGGTTTGTTGAATCCGGGCATCTTTATTATCATCTCAGACAGACTGCCCCTCATAGCGGTCGTACTCAACCGCTCATTCCTTTGCTGAACTCCATCTGGAAGGTTCCTCCTTCTCCTAATAGTGTTGCTCTCCACCTCTCCCCTTAGGGAGATTCACCAGCTTGTCTCTCTGCTTTGAGCTGCCAGACTCACAGCTCTTGCATCAGACACTGCAACACTGTTGCAGTCCTCCACATGACTCTCCTGAACAGAGTCAGAACACCAACAGAACACTCTTGAACAACACTAACTTTAGGCAGTGCTGTGTCATATCACCTCCAGAAACAGACACCCTATGTGTCACTAATAGTGGACACAAAGCATGTTGTCACTTCCTTTGGGACATATGACACCTCACCAGGGTTTGAGGCAAACCTCCATGATTGTTACTGGCAAACCTGCATACTTACCAGGATTACTGCCAGTATGAAGGAAATATGTACACCAATTTTACACATGGCTACATACACAAAATGAATTAACGTCTAGTTAGTTCTAGTAACACAGGATTGCATTTCCTTTTGGCACATTTTATTTAATTACAATAAAATTATATACATGTATACAGTAACTATGTTTTTTATTTTTAGCGAAATGACATAACCATATGAAGGTGTTTATTTTTGTACCACATCGATCATATAAGACTAAAGTGACTTTCCCTGTTCTCTGCTTCCTCTAACTAACACACCACTCCGTTTTCAGTTCCTTAAAGAGTACCTCTGGCATACAGTATACACATGACAATTACATCCCCTTTCTTTTACAAGTTCTATTTCACTGGCACCCCCTACAATGGTCCAAATCCACAAAAGGGTGCAAAGCTGTAGCACACTTCAGCTCCCATTCATAAGAATGGGAGTAAACGTGTAGCACCCCATTGTGGCTCTGGGCCAATGTGTTGCTGAACTGATGCATTAAAAGCCATACTTTTTTTAACTCAAATAAACAATTGACTTTGTTTCCTCTGCCCTCATCCAACCCTATCCTAATTAGAGAGCCAATAGAGGAGAAGCAGGGAAGAGACTGAGGAATCGGCCTGTGCACACTTTTGTTCAACACAGTGACATTTTCCTGCTAAAATTTAAAAATGTAGACAAAAGGCAAATGAAACTGCTCCTAAGTCCTAGTTCACTATGTATTTACCGGTGTTGTCCATGGACATTTAAATAGCCATCCAATAGGAAGCTGCAACGGATGATATAGCCAACAGCATCCACAAGATTTGGCTGACATTTTTAATTCCTTTGGAGGAAGCTTTAACCCCAGTAATTACATTGATAAGTATTTCAGTAACGCGGAGGATACCCGTAGCTAGAGAGAGCACAGTTTAGCTCCAGAGCAGCTGGAGTTACAGATTTAAAGGATTTCTTTTTGCAGTATGCTTTATTCCAGCGCTGCGCAATCTTTCCCACATGTGCCCCTCCTCTTGCTTCCCTCCCTGCTCGCGCCCCCCCCCCCCCCCCTTTCCTCCTCTCCGGCATCAAATGACGTCGCGGGGTCACGAAGAGAAGTGAAGTTGCAGAGGACATTAATTTAAATGCCTTGGGGGAACAGCGTGGGGCCTCTGCAACCGCCCGTGCCCCCCCCTGAATAATCTTGCGCCCCCCAGTTTGTGCACCACACAGATATTTTCCTATGGTAGGACTGGTTGTCATGTATTCTTCTAGGGTTTTCTGCAGGTTTTGTTTCTTTTCTCTTCTGTATTGATTGACTCTTTCACAGCCACGCATTGCAGACCCCTGCAGCAGCTGAAGGTTTAAATCTCCAATAGAGTCTCTAAAGAATTCTACACAGGGGGAGCGCGTGTGACGTCACGTGGATGCACGCAGGCTAAGGATGCCCCGTGCACTCCGCCAATATAATTCACAATAACCCCTGATCGCCACACTAATCGGTCCTGTGGGACATTCTACCGGCCGGGGGAACCAGCGGGGATGGCCTAGAAGAAAACCCCAAAGCCGGGGACACCAGATCTCACTCGCTTCAGCAACAGCTGATTGTTTTTTTTCCCTAAGATGGTGCTGCTGAGAGCACGGGAGCACACATCCACAAAGGTAAATAAAGAAGGAGAAAGGCAAGTTGCGGGACCAGAGGGGGATAGCCCTGACAGAAAAGCAACCTTGAGAAACTCTGCAGAAAGGGCCACAGCAGAAGAGGCGGCAGTGGGGAGATCTGCTTCTAACAGAGAGCTGAGTCTGGCAGAGGGTGACACAGTAATTACAAAGCAGGACCTCCAGAACATGCTTAGAGAAATGCAAGCGGGCTTTCAGTCAGCTCTGGATAAGAGCTGTAAGGGAATTTAAAACAGAAGTTTCCTTACTAGCTAAAAGAACTACGGAACTTGAAAATAAGATGGACATCTCTACAAAATCAAGTAAATATTGACGATGAGGTCCTGCATCTCAATGACGAGATAAGAGCTATGATAGATGGCATAGACGATCTGGAGAGCAGTGAGTGGAGGCAGAATTTACGAATCCATCATGTCCCTGAGTCGATGTCCGCAGAAGCCCTCCAGCCATATCTTTAGAGACTGTTTACGTCAATTGACCCCCAACGACAAGATGGCGATCTTTTGATGGATAGAGCTTATAGAGCCTTGGGTCCGAGATTTGATGACCCTAAAAGAAGCAGAGCTGTGGTTCTAAGACTCCAACAATACATAACAAGGAAAGGATTATAAAAGGCTGCAGAAACAGAGGCTCCACTGAATTTGAAAACAACTCCATCCAGATTTCCAGGATCTGTCCAGGGTGACAATTGAGCAATAGAAGGCTGCGACCTGTAACAGCAGTACTCCTGGAAAAGGGTATTTGCTACTGGCGGGCCTTTCCGTTACGCCTGGTGGTTAACCATGAAGGCAGACAGATCTCGCTCCGTTATCCCAAGGAATCAGCATCTTTTCTGTCGATGTTGGGTCTGACACCCAGAGATGGATCAGACCAGCACCGAAGACCTCGAGAAGACAACACGGATGACGATCGGCTGAGGGTGTGGTTTCCCAGAGATAAAAGATTTAAGACCGACTTTGAGGGATTCTCGTCGGGTTCGCAGCCATCTCCTTGACCAGCGATTCGGCAACCCAGGGAAAGATATCCCGGATGTGTAGCTATATTTGTTTTCTCTTTTCTCTCTGCTTTTCTCCCTGTCTTCCGCTAAATTTTTTCCAATCTATTATAGGGACTGATTCATATACAGTTTGGAGTCTGCATCCCGCTCCTTGGGTGCCGATCTACTACAGCTGATTGGTGGATGAAACCGGTGAACACATGGATTAAGTGAGGTGAGGTGAGGAGGCCTTGGTCCAAAGACTTACAAAGGCTTTTGTTTATAGACACAAGGGACACTAAACCTCATGGAGAAGCCAATAGTAATTACTGCTCGAAAATGTAATGTTAATAGACATTGAACTCTTAAAGATAAAATAGGAAACCGGGTTTTTATATTTGTATTCCTATCCGGGAAGCCTATCCCTATAAGTGCACGTTAACACAAAAAGTTTTAAATGTTTATCTGTTCCAACGTTGTTAGGAATTGATGTGTCTTATAGGCTATTTTATATTCTAAGAAAGCTGTGGTGAGGGCGTGATCAGGGAAGGGAGAGCAGATAGAGGTCGGGGGTGCAGGATCGGTGGAAGCCCTGCATGCCCGATGTCAGGTCGCCCCCAGGTGGGGCCGTATGCCTGCAGGCCAGACCACGTAGGGTCTAGCCGCAATTCTGGGATGAGTGTCGTGTTACACTCATCTTACTTTATAATTTCATTTTTGTTGTTTTTGTTTTTCCCCAAGTTTCTGGAATGTCCCTTCCCTTTGTTTTTATCCCCATCTGTTTCCTACAACCATTAAAGTTTTTCGTTCACAAATGTCACATTAGATAGAGAGATATATGGGTGTGTAGCACTCCAAAAAATTGCAAATAAATGCAAATAAATGCAATACTTGCGCAATGCCGGAGCTCCTGGTTCAGGGATGGCTATCTGCAGCAATCCAGGTATACAGCAACAAGAAAGATGATCCATGGCTCCACGGGTTTATTTAGGAAAGAATTTATTCAAGATACACAACATTCCGGCCTCACTTAGGCCTTTGTCAAGTGCCAGTCACTTGACAAAGGCCCAAGTGAGGCCGAAACGTTGTGTATCTTGAAAAAATTCTTTCCTAAAGAAACCTGTGGAGCCCTGGATCATCTTTCTTGTTACATGAGATAGAGAGACACGACATTGATAATGAACAGTCAAGCACCATTGATTTATTTATTTATAAAATATTTTACCAGGAAGTAATACATTGAGAGTTACCTCTCATTTTCAAGTATGTCCTGGGCACAGAGTTAAGACAAATAATACATGGTTACAAATACAGTTACATAAATGAACAGGGTATACATTATATACAAGACATTGCATGCACAGTTAAAGAAAATATTTATTATGGGCGAATGAAATAATTACAGACCAGATTAAAATGTGAGACAGCCTTAGATTTGAAAGAGAAAAAACAAGCGCAAACGCATATGGTGAAGTAAGTTCAAAAATAGTAATATATATTAAAAGGTAAGATATCTGCGTAAATCAATGTGGATAAAAATAGGCATATCGTGCACTAAGGTCACATGTTACCCGGCACCACCAGATTCACAGGAACCTAAGTAAGGGACTTACCTTCTCTGGATCATGTGGAGCAAATTCATTCCAATTATTTAAAGATTTACATACTGTAAGTTGTAAGAAATATTACACTTAAGAGACATTTTATTAAACTAGAGAAGGAATCAATACCCATGTTAAAAGAAACCCCAAGTTTAGAACCATTAACAGAAGAAGAATCCAGTTGTGTACATAGTTCCTTTAAGGCACAGTCAACGTTCTATCCCCATCAATCTAAGGGTAACCATGTTGATACTTTTTTCAACATGGTACACCATGACCTGAATAGCCTTACCGAGAGTGGAACTTTGGGGAAGTTTAAACATAACCTCACCAAAGCAGAAAGCCTCGCACTGAAATTCTTACAAGATAATAAACAACTTATTATAAGACAGGCAAAATTACAATCCGCTCTCCGGAGGTTTGGGGAATTGTCTGGGTATAAAGTTAATGTGGGAAAATCGGAAGCTTTTCCATTTAATGTAAATGAAAGGATCTACAAGCATGGAATTATCACTATATCTCCTAGATAGGGCATATAACCACGGTTAAGATGAACATCCTCCCCAGACTTCTATATAATTTTCAAACATTACCAATATCTGTCCCACATACAAACATAAAAGAAATCCAAAGTCGTATTATGCAATTTATTTGGAAACATAAACAACTAAGAATAGCCAGGTCAATTATGTTGGAGTCTAAAGAAAGAGGGGGTTTAGCGGTTCCAAATATTGTAAAATATTATATAGCCTCTCATTTGAAACAAATGGTTTATTGGCACTCCCCGGGAGGGACCTATGTGTGGGTGGATCTGGAAAGCTCACTTAAATACCCGGTTGCTGTGGTCGAGACCCAGGAATGGGCTTGGGAGACAGCCTGAGCCGGCAGTAAATCGGGTTATTCTGAAAATCTGTCAGTTGGCAAAAAAGAAATATAAGGTTATGTCAACTCCATCTAGATTTACGCCCCTGTTCGGTAATCCAGGGTTTTTGCCGGGTTTTCAGGGTCAGGATTTTGAAACCTGGAGACATAGAGAAATTCTAGAGATGGGAGATTTATTAGAAAAAGATAAGCTGATGTAGTTTGAGGAATTGATGAGAAAATATGGTTTACATCGGACGGAGTTGTTTAAACATATGCAGGTCTGACATTTTGTGCGCCAGGGTTTCTCTGAGGAGGAATTCCCTAAATCCACACGATTCGAAGGTTTATGCAAAACAAAAAAAATATCAAAAAGGCCTGATCTCATCCCTGTACGAAGGTGTAATCAGTGGGCCAGTGGGCTCTGGATTTCTAGACTGAAATAACAAGAGAGGACTGGGAAGATATATGGGATAATGCGGGTAAAACCTCTATATGCACAGTTACAAAAGAGAATATTTACAACATTTTGTTACGCTGGTACTACACCCCCAAAAGGTTAAAGCAAATATTTCCGGAGTTTACTGATAAATGTTGGAGGGGATGCGGACAGATATGGGATCTAGCACATATATGGTGGATTTGCCCAGTAATGCAGACATACTGGAGGACAGTTTGGATTTAATAGAAGATGTGACGGAAATCAAGGTTCCACTAGATCCAATTTTAATCATTTTGGCCAAACCTATGGAAGATATAAATCATTACACAGCTAAATTAATTTTGCATATATTAAACGGCGACTAGGTGCGCGTGGAAAAAGACACTGCCGTCCTCCAGAAGAGAGGTTATTAGAAGGATTAATGATGTACAATTAATGGAGAGACTCACCTCATTTTTGAATCACACCACATGGAAGTTTGATAGTCTGGGTTCCCTTGGATGGTGGATAGGAGTAAGACTCCAATAAGATAGAGGATCAGGGAGTGATGAGTGTAGGATATGTCGCTGATAAATTGTTCTAAAATTCTGTATGATATATACAGGCATACCCCGCATTAATGTACGCAATGGGACCGGAGCATGTATGTAAAGCGAAAATGTACTTAAAGTGAAGCCCTAACTTTTTTACACTTATCGATGCATGTACTGTACTGCAATGGTCATATACATGCATAACTGATGTAAATAACGCATTTGTAACAGGCACTATCGTCTCGCCGCTTGCGCACAGCTTCGGTACAGGTAGGAAGCTGGTATTGCTTTTCGGGACAGGCGCATGCTTGAGCTGCCGTTTGCCTATTGGGTGATATGTCCTTACTCGCGAGTGTACTTAAAGTGAGTGTCCTTAAAGCGGGGTATGCCTGTAATGTGATTGTTGTCGATTGTAAGAATTCTGATACAAAATGGTTGTTCACCCCCTCCTCCCCTTTTTTTCTGTACCCCTCCCCTTCCCATTTATGTTTGAAAATCTTAATAATAAAAAAAAAAAAATGCTACTGTATATAATATTTGAAGACAGTAGTTTGTAAAATATTTTGATAAACAAGATAGGTAAAAAGCAAATTCCAGTATTTGTAACTATAAAAAATAGTCAACATAATTTACTGATATGTACCGCTTTATGAATATTTTTTAAAGCGTACATTTTACACTTTTGCAATTCGCTAAACTTAATTTATTAAGTTAGTTGATCCGAGAGCAACTTTTAGTTTTTCATGAAAAGCATTCACCCTTTCTTTCTGAGTTGGCCAATCCAGGATGCATCGGGATTTAAACATCCCTCTTCTTAGATATATGGTGTGGTTCAATTTATAATCCGGAATATCCTCAAGAAAGATAAGTATGATTGAGTCACGATTTTGTTCAACAGCTTGCTGGAAAGCACAATGAATCTTGAACCTAACAGAAAAACAAAAGTAATGTTTAGCATATGCACACTTAACCATATACACATTTCTGATATTTAATCTTCCTTTCTAAAAAGTGTATTCAATTGCTTTGAAAATGGGAAGGGAGAGCAGACAGTGTCAGCAGGACCAAAGCATTGGGGCAGTGAATAAAAATTACATTGAGCTGAATATGAAACGGTGTCCTGCTCGGTATTCTCATCTGCATGTCCAACGGAATTCTTTCCCAAAGAGTCCAAGCACCCGCACATATTATTTAGGAAATAGATTCTACTGTGTCAGATACATCATGTTACTATCATCATGTTACTATGATTCAATACTTTGTCCTACTGAAAAGAGGGTTCAGTATAGATTAAGGATGGCTAATTGTACTGCAGTAAATAAGGAAACAGTAGTGTAAAGGGACTATTATTTATAGGATTGGTGCAATTTATGAGTCTGGGGTTATACATTATATTGCTAGATCCTAACAATGTTAGCATGAACATTCAATTGGCAAAACAAAGTGGTTTATGGGAGCTCGCCCCCTAATTTTACTTACCTCGGATTTGTGCTGCAATTTTTATGGAGTACTTCACAGGTATGTAGAAACCCCCTCCCCCCCCATTGTCTGCTAGAGAAATTAATTAAGCTATTATTAGGCTACAATATCCGCTACAATATCCTTGCAAATAATGCACTGTATTTGTTATGTATCTACTATGCAGATCTACCAACCATCTGAATTATGTAACCTGTATATATGTTGTGTAAAGGTTGAAATGTTAACCATGGGAGGTAATCTCCATTAAGGTGGTTTCCAACGGGTTAACCTTAAATTTGGACCTTACCTTGCCGCATTACAAATAATAGTCAGGGGTTGCCCATAATAAAATGTACAAAAAAATTAGCTTTTTTAGAGAACAATCTGGAAGTTAGATGCAGAGAACAGCATACTGTAGCTTTCTAATTTTGAAACTAAGCTCTTTGCCTTGCAACACTTAGGCCAAGGAGCTATAACATCTGCGGCAGAAAGTAACTGGAGTGCAGTATGCTCCAACCAGAGTGAGAAAAAGAAAGAAGAAGATCTAAGGACTTTGGGGAAAATTCTATGAAGCCTGAAGCAGGCTGTTTTTAGAAGTTTTTCGGACAAAAATCCCCATTGAAGGCTATAGGGAAGTTTGGGTGGAATTCCAAGGCCTCAGAGCAGCCAAGAGGAGCCTCATTGGAATGTTTAAGGCAAGTTCAGAAGCCATGTGAGCTAGCTATACAACAGAAATTAATTGGGATACATTGGAGGCCAGAGGACCACAGAAGATAGGCCTTGTGTCTCACCTCATATGATCTCAAGTCCTATTTTCAGCACTCTACCTTAGGTTGCACTCCCTACTACTTATAAAGTGTAGTGTCCTCTCTGAGGAGAATCTGGGGACCTTGGTGGGTATGAATGTTTTTTTTCAAGGTTTATTTTTTACTTTAATCAGTGCGGCTATTTAATTTTGAATATTTTAATTTGTGATTGAAGATCTATTCCCAATAAAGGGTTAATTTTTTTGGTTTGCCAAAAGTCCCTGACGCAATCTCTGTTTTTACTACACCTCCTCATCTTGCTGCCCTGTCCACTAACTCTGGTAGCCATTTATAGTACCATCTCCCTGACCAGCCACTTGCAGGCACTAATCACTAGACTTGCTTACAGGTTGCCCAGTGTCCACCATACGCCCCATGGCCAGAGGCACATTAGGTAAATATGTATTCTATCAACTAAGCATTTAACTCAAGCAATTGGAAAGCTATAGCCTATATTTGTCATGCAGGGGAGTTGCAATTCCGATCCAGGTTCTCTTTCTTCCCTGATACAGTAGGCTTAATAATCAATCACAGCTGATCTTTGCCTTTGAATATGAAACACATTCCAGCATCCTTTGCCAGCTGAAATATTTTCCTAAGTATGGGCTCTCATATGCTCTGCCCTACACAATTAATAATAATAATAATAATAACTTTATATAGAGCTTTTCTCCTAATGGATCACAAAGCGCTTCAATTACAAGAAGAATAAAAAAGAAAACATCTAAGGTTATAAAAGAGATCAAACACAAGGAAAAATACAATACAGGAGGGGATGGTACTGTCACTATTAAATGATGGGTACTATAGGAAAAGATACATTTCCTAATTCAGCAAACCGCTACAAAAATCGTAATTTTTTCACCGATGCTCATATCATGTAAAGTATGTGGCAATGTATAAATTCTACATTCTTAGGCCGCGCGTATAGTGCCCGCGACCGGCGACGCTACGGGACGGGTGACGTCACCGCTAGCTAAAGTTATATTTTGCTTTGCAGTGGCGGCGCGGGTTTCCGGGCATTTGATTTGTTCAGGGGCTGTCACATGAGGCGACAGCCCTTGAAAAATCAAATATTCCCGGCTTCCAAATTTGGCGACGTCGCTCCGTCGTATTGCCGCCGCCGCGCTTACTATAAGCACACACGGCGGCAACAATGTATTTGTTTTTGGGCGGCGTCGCCATCGCCCGTTGCGGGCACTATACGCGCGGCCTTATCTAAGCTGGCAATCGTTTGGTGCTCGTTTCTAAATCTGTCAAAATCCTAATTGTGCTCCTAACAAAATGGCCGCCTTCTAACTTTGTGCTGCAGTCTGTGAAATGCTGCAGCTGATATGTAACATTATATTACTAATGCAACTGTCCCCCTTTTTTTCTTTTTGTTTCTTAATATGTAAAGCATGTGGCGATTTATAATGCTACATGGTTACCAGAGATGGCAATCGTTTGGTGCTCCTGTTATAAATCTGTAAAAAGCCTAATTGTGCGCCTAACACAATACCCATCTTTCAGTTTTAATCAATCCTTCAGTCAGTGTAACTCAACAGCTACAATGTATCCTCATATTACTAAGGTAACATTATCTATTGTTACAATTTACAGCTCAAACTGCTGAGAAAATTGGCAACAAATTATCACAAACAGGAAAGTGTTGCAAAGATCTTGCACTGCTGGGGAACTGGCAAAACCTGCTATAGAAAACGAAGGATGATTTTAAACGTATTAAAATGGCATTGAGTTGAATAAAAAAAAAGTTATTATTACGGCATCTAATACTACAGAACTGATGTAGTTAAAAAAAAAAGTATGCTGTGACAGCCACATTTCCCAGCATCTGGTATAGTTGAATGCTAGAGCTGCTGCCCTGAATGGCAGTTGTGGGTTCTAATCCTGTTTAGTCTGACACTGGGTATTTAAACTCCTTGGTCTTAAGGATATCGTTTAAGATGTGTGACTCTTTTAAATATACTTTGTATAGACATTAGCATATCTCCCATGGTACTTCAGGTATTTTCCTTTTTCAGCACAGGTATTTTGCCGTAATTTATTTGGAGGGAGGTTTTAGGGGACATACAGCTGCAGTGGCTGTTATTTGAACAAATCACGGCGCCGATTTAGTGTGCGCTGCTGTACTCCACGCGGCATGAACGCGGCCAATCGCCCCAGGCACCCGCGCTTATCGCGGATGCTTTGTTTTAAGTTCATGGATTCTGTTTCTTTGGTTGCAATGAAATGAATGAATCGCAATGTGTACAGTACGGTGCTACAGTGCTACTGTGTCAATTTCAGGTGTTTAAAAACCAGAACACTAAAATGCCATTTTCTGCACTCGCCTCTTAAGACGGTAAGGTTGGAAGAGATCTCGCGCCATGACTTGGGTATTCAGATGTATACACCGGGTGAAGTGTTCGAATAACGACCGCTGCAGCTGTATACACAACTGGAGATACTTACTAGGTTAGGAACACCACCCCCACCCCGCAAAACCTCCATTTCAGGGTCTGGAGAGAAATCACAACTCCTATCTCGCCAGAACACAAAACAAGCGTGTTTAAGATGGGATGTGCATATTGACACTTCCTGAATAGCAGTTACTGGCAACAAATTTGAATTTTTACCTTTCTTGACCTATCGCATGGTTTGCAAGAATAATGATGGTTGTAAAAAAGCCGTTTCCAAGCGATTTTAACATGTTATCACGCCTTTCTGTATAGCTAGACATGCAAATCACTTAAAAAGCATTAAGTCACTTATTGTAGCTACCTGAATATGTCCCTGTACGTACATATTGCTGCTTAAAACACCGTTCTTTAAAAAAAAAAAAACAACAACAAACAAACAGATATGAGCTAAGCTTACCTCCTGCACAAAGGATCATGTAAGAAATATTGAGTTACAACAAAAATGACCTTTCTACTTCTGTTTATGCTCTTGACAATTGCGACAAGTTCTGATATTCCAGCTTCAAAATCCCTTTCTTCAAAGCAAAACCGGATTTTGGAGCGTTCATCGTTTTCAAGGGGAATCAGATTTCTTTCAACCCAAGACATGTCCTTTTTAGCATGAATGATGTAAGCATCATACTCAAAGTTTTCCTCTGGATCAATTTCTTTAAAGCCAAACATTCTGTTCAGTGAAACATTCCAGTAAAATTGTATTCTCCACCCTTGGAAAAGTATTAGCATAACTAAAAACATGAAACTGGTTATAAAAGTAAAAGTAAGTATGAAAAGAGCCTTAAAAGGACCAACATCCTTGCATGGGGAAGTGTCAAAGAGATCCACAGCAATACCATGGTATCTTAATGGCGTGTTACAAATGTATTGTGAAGGCAGGCCAGGTACACTAGTGTTAGTTGTATTAAGCCAATTGGAAAACCAGCCTATGCTTTCACAAGTACAGTCAAATGGGTTACCGTCCATGCTCAAATATTTGAGATTACTGAAAACATTCTGAAACACTGCTTTTTCAACGGATGTTATGAGATTTTTCTGAATATCAAGTATAAGAAGTGATCTTTGATCATCAAATAAAGAAGGAGGCAGTATGTTCACGTTATTTTCTCCCAGCTCCAATTTCTGTAATTGTGACAATCCTTTGAAAGCTGCAGCAGGTATCTCATCGAAACCATTGGATACCAAGCTAAGTATTTCCAAGCTGCACAAACCTTTCAAGAACAGAACAGGGCCACCGGGATTAAAATGTTTCCATAGTCGAGCAAGGTTGTTGTGCTGAAAATTGAGAATTCTAAGATTGGAAAGTCCTTCAAACACATTGTCTTGTATATTGGCAATGTTGTTGTTGCTGAGGTCCAGTATTGTTAGGTTCTGCAGAACCTTAAAAGGAGATGGGTTGGGATACATAATGGACAATCCCGTCTTTCTCAGGAATAACTTCTTAAGACTTGGAACAGAAATAAAGGAATTGCTGCTCAAGGTCAAATGATTATTGTAGGACAGATAAATCATCTCGATATGTTGCAGACCAAGAAATTCCTGACCGTTAAGCTCTTGGTTAATCCTATTTAAACCCAAGTCAAGTGTCTGCAGATGCCCCAGGCAGGAAAATGCACCCTTTTCTAAATTTGCTATCCCAGTTTTGGTCAGATTCAATGATAACAAGGGTGAGTTTGCAAGAGATGAAAATGTTTTATTGGTAATTGTCTGCAGGTTTACCGTGCACTGGCTTAAGCTTAACACTTTCAAACTTGTCAGGCCCATAAAGGTATTTTCTGTAAGGTTAGATATTTTGTTATTGTCCATATTGAGGAATTCCAGGTTTTTTAACCATTGGAATGACAGATCATCTAGTTTGGAAGCTTTTGAATGGCTGAAAAAGTTTTTCAAATTAAGGGATTTCACTTTTGACAAACCAGAAAACGTAACAGAACTTACATGAGAAATGTCATTATCCTCCAAGTTTAGAACCTCCACATCCTTGAGGAAAACAAATGAATTGCTATCAATCTGCGATAAACTGTTTTTGGAAATGTCCAAAGTGGTCAGATTTGTTGCTGCTAATCCTGTAAAGGTTGTGTTGTGTACTTTTGAAAGTTGTACATTGCTTAGCAAAAGGACCTGTATTCCAGTGCCTACTAACTCTGAGCACAGCTGCTGTGTCAGATTAGGGCCAAGTTGAGTATTTTCTATTGTAAGAGTGTGAAGGTTTCTTAGTGGACGAAAACAGCCTGGATGAATCTATAAAAATAAACAAACAAGTAAGTAAATCAAAACAGAATAACATCACAAAAAAAATTGCACAGCAAAAAATGATGATGCATATGCTGTGACCCATTATCTGTGGCTAGGCCAATACTTAACTAATGATTAAGGAGCAATGCATCTTGCCCCTCTTTTTTACATAGGTGGGCAACAGGAGCTCTACGGATCTGAAGCGCATTAATTTCAGCCCCCTGGCCCCCCGATATACAGTACTTATTGAAGAAGGTACTTCTAGTTACTTCCTGGTATTGAAATCTCCATCACGCATGACGATATGAAATGGCGGAATGTGAGAGATTTCAATGCCATCTTCTTTCCTGTGCTACCGGTGGCATCTTCCCCAGTATGTGCCTCAGGAACTACAGTAGGACGGTCTCCGAGCTGAAATTAAAGTGGTTGAGCTCTGAAGACCCCCTGTTTCCCACCTATGAAAGAAAGGGGATGGAGGGGGGAAGGGGGGACTGATCCTTTAATCTTAGTAATAATAACTTTAGTTAATATAGTGCTTTTCTCCCAACATGACTTAGTGCTTCATAATTACAGTATAGAGCGAGGAACACAGCACTTACGAATTTTTGCAGACACAGTCCCTGCCCCATAGAAACAGGAGCAAAAAAAGACAAAGCACTACTTTCCAGCAGGTAGAAATGATCAAAAAAGGATGGAGAGCGTTCCCAAAGTGAAAAACAAAGCTAATTTATTAGCAACATGGAAAAACACAGCATACACAGGCAAAAATGCCCCCACCTACGCGTTTCAAGCGTTAGCTCTTTATTAAGGTGATTGACATATGAAGTAGCAAAAAGGCATTTATACTTACTATGAGCGCTGGCATCAACAATCCCCTTCACTTCCTGGTTCGTGAAAAATGGTGCGAAACGTATGACCTCAGCGCGTCATCATAACAACAACAACAACAACAACAACAACTTTATTACACTGTGTGCAGAAACAACGCAGTATCTTGTATTGAAGGAATTTAGTATAACTAGCCCTTCCATTGCTTCCAAACCTACGAGGGAGTAGCTCTTTTGTAAGGGGAGTGGTAAAACGCATAACGTCAGTGCATAACAACAAGAACTTTATTACACTGTGTGCAATGACAACAAAGTGATATATATTGAGGAAGTAATGCATAACAAACCTTTCAACAAGTTACAAGACCACAAGGAAGTGATTCTATTGTAAGGAGAGTGGTGATCTCGGCCACTACATAAAAAAACTTTATTAACAAACAATATGAACAAATGCATGTATAAGGTAGAATATCTCAAAATGTGTTAAAACCAAAAAAAAACAACTTTATTGCTCAATAATATAAAAAAATGAAAAGGAAGAGAGCGTAACAAAATAGATGAAAACAAATCAATATATAGAATGTTATATAACTAAACTCTTACTAATTCATATATTAAAATATAGAAACAATAAAAACAAAATCTTTTTGAACAATTTTAACAAATATGTATATGTCTGAGGAGAGGAGGACCAGTCACAGAAATAAGATGTAAAAAAACTGTGAAACACTATACACTGTCTGAATCACATATGGCCTAATCAAAAGACGAATCAGAGTCTTAACTCACAAAAACGGTGGAACAGAATGAATTCTCTATCATGTGAACATCTGAGATTAGATTTCTAACATTAATTATTTTGTTGTGTATATTAAACTATGTATATTTATTTATTCTTACAAATCAGAGTTTAGACTCTCAGGGATTCTAGTTCTCAAAGTAAATGTCCAGTAAAGTTCACGTTTATCTAGAATGTTTATTCTATTACCCCCCTCTGATGGGCATAGGGATATGTTCAATTCCCATATTAGAAAAATTATTTTATATCACCCAAACTACAATTAGTAAAATGGTTTGCTACTGGAAGAGTTAGATCCTTCTTAATGATTAATCGCATATGCTCCATGATACGGGTTTTCAGAGCTCTTGTAGTCCGTCTTACATATTGTTTCCCACATCCGCAATTTAGTAAATAAACTACGAATGTGGTACTACAATAAATGAAGAACCCGTAATCATGGAGCTAAATTGAGACTTAGAAATCATATGCCTACAGGATTTACAATGTAAACTCCCTTTTGGTAACATTCTATCAACAGTATCCTTAATTGGAATAAACTTCTAGAAACAAAATTGCCAACCGTTTTAGACCTCTTAAAAATGAAGTGAGGACCTTCGAAGTAATCTGACTCAGGACTGGATCAGCTGCAAGTACCCCCCAATGTTTTTTTAACAATATTTTTTATTTGTTGACTCTGTGTATTATATTGTGTAACAAACGTTGGGGCATCCAAAAAGGAGTTTCTTCCTGTTTTTTTTTTTTTAAAGTGAAGCTCAGTCCATTTCGTTAAACTCCGTCAATGATTTTTGGAGATCAGTGGGGGAATATCCTCTCGCCTCAAACCTGGAGATCAATTCTTTGGAGTGGATGATGAAATCATCATTTTTAGAACAGATCCGTTTGAGGCGAATCAATTGCCCTTTAGGAATGCCCTACAACAGGGGTTTGGGATGCCAGCTGTCAGCACGTAAATAAGAATTACATGAGTTAATTTTCCGAAAAACATTTGTACAATATTACAGGACATATCTATAAAAAGAAAGAGGTCCAGAAAATGTATATTGTGAATATCATGTGTGAGTAAAGTGAAGGTTGAGAACGTTATTATTAATAAATTCAATAAACAATAATAACGTGTACATCAACCTCCCAAATAATAATCAAATCATCAATATACCTCTCGCAAAACGTGATAAATTGTCTGTAGCGGGTTCCCTTCTCCAAACACGTGGACTGACCTAAGAATAGGTTGGCATAGGAGGGGGCAAAGCTAGTGCCCATGGCGGTACCTCGTGTTTGGAGATAGAAAACCCCATCAAACAAAAAATAATTATGAGTGAGTAAAAAGGGAATAGCATCCAAAATAAAAGTGCTTTGTGCCGGTGATAAATTAGAGTGCTCTAAATAAAACCTGACTGCTGCCATCCCGTGATCATGTTCAGTAATTGTACATAGAGCTTACAATCTATGTTTTTGGTGCCTGAGACACAGGGAGATAAAGTGACTTACCCAAGGTCACAAGGTCAAGACAACAGGTTCCAGATTCAAACTCATGGTTTAAAGTGTCAGTGTCTCTACTCACTGAGCCGCTCCTTCTCCTAGTAAAGAAGCATAGCATATTCTACCATCATCTCCAATATATTCTCCCAGCATGGACTTGACTAAAGAAATCTGTATGATTTGGTTCAAGTGTTTTGCAATAGTTATTCTGGATTTGAATGAAGAGGAGAATAATAATTTTGCCGGAAACATTATGGGCTAGATCAGGGGGGCGCAAACTTTTTTCCCTGCGCCCCCCTGCCGGCTGTCCCCTCACTCCCGCGCCCCCCCCAACCCCAACTTACCCTCGCACCGGCGTAATGACGTCACGTTGCCATAGCAACGTGACGTCACATGACCTCGCAGCGTCATTTTGACGCCACGTTGCCATGGCGACGCCGGGAGGAAGCCGCCGGAGCCACGGGTAAGTATGGTTTACAGAGGCCCTGCAGCTCCCCCGGCACTTAATTTAAGTGCCTTCGGGAAGCGCGCGGGGCCTCTGTAAACCCCGCGCCCCCCGTCGGCAGTCTCGCGCCCCCCCTGGGGGTCGCGCCCCACAGATTGCGCACCGCTGGGCTAGATTCTATCAAAGGCACTCATTTGGTATACATTTTATAAGAGCAAAAGTTTGCTTGCACAGGTTTCACCCTGTTAGCACCTTATTCACAAATATAGTTAGCAAACAGCTGCAGGTATAAAACTCAGCTGCTTTAAGCAAATATTGAAAATGATATGTCGATGCACTGATCCCATCTGTATTATATTGCCTGGAATCAATTAAAGTATAAAGGAGCACTCAGCATATGCGCTCCTGCCACAGGTGCACATTGATCCTGGCAAAAGTTGAATGTACTGTAGATCCGCATCAACAATGGGACTTTGATGTAATCTCTAATACATTTTTATGTCCTCCTCACAAACTTCACTGGAGTACATGCCTCATTATTTATGCTTATTATATTACCTATAGGCCTACTGTAATTTTAAAGCATTGTACTTCTCACATTTATGTCCACTTAATCAGATTAGCACATTACATTGTATTAGTATGTTTACAGCCTAAATATCCAAGGCATGAAAGTTGATATGGATATTTGTGTGTAACCCCCTGTGTCTGCTACCAGCACAGGGCATGGCCCCTTTAAGAATTAGGCATAGAGGTGTGGGGAGAGCGGAGGCGCGCTAACGCTGAGGCTCGCCTGCTTCAGTCAGCGCGATTGCACGGACTTGCAGGCGAGCCAGCGTGCGCGAAGGGAGCCGGGGGGAGGTGGTTGGAGGCGGGGCAGTGACGTCGCTGGGCCAATCGCCCGCGACGCACTGACGTCAATGTCACGGCACCGACGTCACGGCGCCGTGACGTTGGCGCTGCTTAAGGCTGATTGGATGTTTTCAGCCGACATCGCGCTGAAAAACAGCTTGGCGCTCGGCTGAAAACTCCAAAGCCTGAGCACGCCTGCGGACGCTCGCGTGAGCCCCCTCTCAAGGCATCCTCATTGAGGATGCAGGGGCTCAGCGCGGAGCGTCCGCACGCCTCAGCGCTGCTTGTCGTCTATGGATGCAGCCTTACATTCCACTGGACCATGGGACTTAGGCTGAGTCCATAGAAGGACCGACAGCGCTGAGCCATGAAGACGCTATGCGATGAGCCCAGTCATCCTCAATGAGGAAGTCTTGAGAGGGGGCTTCCGTGAGCATCCACAGGCATGCTGCGGCGCAGGGATTTTGTATCTGAGCGCGCTGTCAGCTGAAACACCCAATCAGAGCGAAGCATCACGAAGTTGGCGCCGTGACATTGACGTCAGCGCTTCGCGGGCTTTTTTCCCCATGATGTCAGTGCTCCGCCTCCCGATCGCGCACGCTGGCTCGCCTGCAAGTCCATACAATCGCTCCTGATTGAGCAGGCGAGCCTCAGCGTCAGCACGGAGGACCGCTGTCAGTGCTTCTATGGACGCAGCATTAGTCAGAGGAATCACAGAGGGAGTTCTGCTGAGAACTAATGGAGTGAGGTTGTGTGCAGATCCCTCCTGTGCAAAGGGATCTGCATGAGCACCACCACATAGAGAGAGGGAGAAGAGGAATCCTGCACAGAATAGTTTCTGTAATAAGCAGAAGCAGTAAGCAGAAACAGACAGCAGCAGAGGCAACAGTCTGCAGGCAGGCTCTTTGTGCAAAGTATCAGGGGTCCATCAGCCTCCAGCCTAAGGAAACAATGAGTAACTACAAAGAGGATCTTCATCACCAAGACAAGTATAAGAGGTACTGAAGTCTTCGCGAAACACAGGCCTGCCACAGTATCACACTAACCACCATGAGCTCCAACGTTACGTGCTGGCACATATACCAGGATTCTCTAAGACACAGGGTTGTCAGGGGTAATATAAGGCTGCGATTATACAGCCGAACTGCAGGGCTCGTGCGCGCATCTGTAACGTCACAATAGCGACATCACAGAGAGCGACATGTGCAGAAGCACATGCTACTGCGTGCGTGCCTGCAGGCTGAAGTCTGTTTTTTTGATCGGACGGCCGCATCACATGACATGGCAGTCACAACCCAAAAACAAATTTTGAAAACGCTCCAACTGTTTCCCGCTTACCAGCAGCGAGCGAGGAGACAGTCAGATTTGATACAGGCAGTTTTCAGGTATGTAGAACACTTGTTTTTGCGTCGCTTTGTGTCACTACGGGCGACTCCACTGGCGTTTTTGTGTATAATCACAGCCTAAGACTCTCCAATACCTAGGATTGTGCTGGGGTTGTACTGTAAGTGTAAGAATGGTACTATGGTGATCCTCAACCAGCGAGATTCGCTGTGATGGTCTAAGAGTTGTGTTTAAACCTTTTCTATTGATCATAAAATTGTTGTAACTGCCCTGGTATCGTGCTCGGTTTGTCTGACATATGACCACATGCTCAGCTGGTAAATACACGCAGCATTAATGGGGAGGAGAACTCAGGCCCCCACATCAGCAGGAAACAGATTCATCTGAGGTAGTTAACGGAGGGGTTACATGTGTATCTTACCCAAATCCTTGTCTATGCATTAACACTAAATACTGTACGTTCACCTGTAAACCTGAAGTCACTATTCTTATTCAGCTATTCTTTTTTTAGGCATCCTATAATTCATTTGGCATTCTATGACATTTACATAGTCAAAAAAGGTTTATTAAGTTTGCTTAATAGGAGTTTGGATAATATTAAAGCCCATTCCCATCTCTCCTTTGGTACATTACAATTAAGCTGCGCAATACTTGGGTAATAAAATGCACCCATTTTATCAAAGAAAATAACTTGGAAACAATGTTATTTTTCTTTGTTAATTCCGGTGCAGTCTCTGTGCTTGGGCTTTGACCACTTGGCCTGCAGCCAGGGGCCTTCAATAAATAACCACCTATTATGTCCATGTCTGCTATTCAAAATGCAAAATGCTATGTTACAGTATATAAAAGAGCTTCACTGTGATCACGGACAGGGTGCAAAAAGTACAGTACTAATCAAGTACTATTTAGCATGTTTCACATGCATTCAAATGAATTATAAAGATGCTGCAGCTAAAAGCAAAATTGTGCTGTCAGATTTGTTTGTAGGTGCAATTCTTCCATGGTGAATTATGACACAGATTAGTGCACACAATCAGATAATTGCGCATTCTAACAGAGTTTGCTATTTTCCATGAATGGGGCTTTGCAAAACGTTTATTCTGAAGTGGGAGAAACAATATTAATCAAACAGTTCCACTTATGCTAAAAAAAAAAAAAAAAATAACAAAAAAGTGAGTTGTACATTTAAAAATACATCTCATTACCATACAAATACCTCCATGATACAACTGTTGTTCACATGAGAGCAGCAATGAAAGTATAGTAACCTGTCCCAAGTACTGATCAAACGTTTTTTTATCTGTAAAAAAGCTGAAATTAGAACTAAAACATCACAGTGACTAATGAGTTTTGTTTCTGAAACAGGTAATACTGTACTTCTTTCACACTTAACGTTTAATGAATAAACTGGGTAGTGCTTACCCTCTACTCTACTGTTAACTCCAAGTGTACCTTTAGTAACCAGGAGATGGGTAGGGGGTGTAACACAGGCATCTCTTATCTTCTTGCAACATTTTGTATTTATTCAGGGTTTGCCCAATTTATTTTAATTTCTCAATGCTAAGGAATACTTCTATTTTTAAGGTTCTTCACTCTCACTGATTTTAGTTTAAAGTATTTTAACATTTCTACCAAAGAATGTCTGGGACATAACACCGGAGTCACCCCAAAGGCGTCTCCGTAAGAAGAGAGGCTCCCCAATATGCCTTCACTGCCTTTGTCCACCAAGCTAGCATGGAAGGGGTTAACAGCATGAGGACAAGCACTACATCACAGACCACATGTCTTATTGAGGTACTGTGTGCTGCTATGTTGCTTTTTTTTCATTTCTACCATAGAATCTCTGGGAAATAACACCTGAGTCATCTCAAAGGCATCAGCCGTAGGGCAGCAAAAGAGTGTCGCCATTTGCTGCCGTTCACTGATGTTTGGTATTGTTACAGCTGCTCTATTGCAATCTGAAATTCACCAACCCCCTCATCTCCTGTACCCAATGTTTCAATTTACCCTGCTTATAGACTGTAAGCTCCTTGTGGCAGGGCCTCCTAATGACACATTGCAGGCCAATCCTACCTCTTCTAACGCAATTGTAATCCTCAAAAACAAGGCAGGAGATCACAGGATCTCCCAAAGATCCCTATTAAGTTGCACTCTAGAGCTGCTATAATGTATGGGGGTAAAATACTCCCTGACACAATGTCTGATAGGCTGTATGGTGTACACAAGGTAACCGCTCCCAATTTGTGTATTATTACCATTCCTTTGCACCAGCTGTGTCTTGATTGTAAACTTTATTTACTACTACTATTTGGTGAGCGGTATACCACAAGTTATGTTATATAGCAATTGTAATCCTGCCTGTAAATGTTACTTATGCCTATAATAATATCTCTGACTGTGCCTGAAATGTCTGTAAATGAAATGTATAACCTTTGTGTATTTAATGTAACCATGTACTATTATAATTTAGTCTTTTCCTGTCTGTCTCTTGTGTAACAAAATAATTGTATTTAATTGTAGTTGTTCTCAAATTGACTGTAAAGTATTGCGATGCGCCCTTTAAATAGAGGCCTGTATTTACTTAAAAAATTGTTGATGATGATGTGTCATAAATCCTTTTGTTATAAAAACTAAATGTCAGGAATCGGCGTTCTCCTCGCTTCCCACACAGAGCACCTCCTCTCCGCAGGGAGCCCCTGGACCCACAAAACAATCCGGCCTTACCGTCCTCCACGGCTCCTCGCCCCTGCCGCCGTCGCGGGATCACTACCCTCGGCGATTCCTCTGCTCAGCGCCGGGCGCGCCCACGCCCCCCTGCACGCACACCTACACGCACGCCAGCCTCAGACGTTATGTGCATGCATTCCCAGCTTACAGAGCACACGCCTAACAGAGCACTTTTAACCACTGCTCCTGCAGTGAGGCGTCGCCCCCAAGCATCACACAGTTACATGCAAATCAATGATTACACTCAGCTGGGCTGTAACACCTCCCTCCTATCAGGAGGACTCCTTGCAGTCCTCCAGGCCTGCCCTCTTTTCCCATTGGCCTGCCCAGCTTTATTATGCCTGTGCTTCCCATCACTCATCGCTCTACATAGTTCTGTATGGTAGCATTTGACTACTCTCTCAGTGACTCCTCAGGTATTGACGCGGATTGGACGACTACCCCCTCTGGCTCTCGACTTCGGCTCTACTTTGACTTCGTGACTTCTGGCATCCCTGTAATACGGCTTATACCTTCGATCATCCGCAACTCTCCTATCCCTGATCTTGGCAACGGCAATAACTACTCCTCCTCTACTACCGGTACCGGCAAGTATTGTCTTCATTACTATACCTGGCCTGGCAACACTAACACCACACTCTGGACGCGCTCCCTTTGCTGCGGGTGCGTGTATCCCTACGTCCCACCTCAGCACAGGGGACGGGTCTGGTCTGCGGGCAGCACCGACGTAACATTATGTCGAGCCCACAAGACGCAGACCAGACCGAACTTCAACAGTTTCTCTCTAATCTGCTTCAGCATAACCAGGCCATGGCGGATCAAATTGTGACACTTACACGCCAGGTCACAGTACTCTCAGACAGGGTACCGACCGCGACCCCGCCAGATGTAAGCCCCCACTCCGCAAGCGCAGTTAGCAGCTCAGATGTAAGGATTCCTCCCCCCAAGCCTTATGCAGGTGAACCGCAAGATTGTAGGGGTTTCCTAAACCAGTGTGAGGTGCAGTTTGAAATGGCTCCCTATCTCTACAATACTGATCGCAAGAAGGTAGCCTACATTTATAACCTCCTCACTGGCAGCGCCCTGGCTTGGGCTTCCCCGGTTTGGGAGCGACGTTCTGACCTTACCCAAGATTACCCGGCATTTAAAGCCGAGTTTCAACAAGTATTCGATTCTCCCGCTCGTCGGGAGATGGCATCTGTTTCTCTCCTCCAGATCACTCAGGGACGGCGAATGGTGACGCAGTATGCTGTGGAATTCCGGACTCTAGCAGCCGAGACTAACTGGGGACAAGAGGCTCTCATCTCCGTGTTCTGGCAAGGCCTGGCAGATCCCATCAAGGATTAACTCTCTCGCCAATCCAGGCCGGATCAATTGGAGGTCCTCATTGATTTGGCTGTCCGAGTGGATCAACGTATCCAGGTACGCCGCTCAGAGCGTCGCGTCCATAACTTTCAAGTTCCGTTCTCCAGTACTCCCAGCAACACTCCTGCACTGGAGTTGCCAGAGCCAATGCAATTGGGGGTACAACGCATCCGCACACCGAAACGGCAGTTCCGCCACGCCGGGGGATTGTGTTTCTACTGCGGATCCATGGAACATCTGGTTCGGGAGTGTCCACTGCGTCCGGGACGGGAACACCCAGTGAGTACAGAGGGGCTCTCTCTGGGTGTAATGTCTCCACGTCCCCTTTCTAAAGGTGAACTCCCTAAGAAACTTACATTTCCAGTCTCCCTTTCAGGCGATAAGTTCAAGACTTCTACCGCCGCTTTCATTGACTCAGGAGCTAGAGGAAACTTTGTGGATCTTGAATTCGCCAGGTTAAACCGTATACCACTCGTGAGAAAGAAGCTTCCCATCACACTCGTCGGTATCGATGGACGTCCTCTTACCCCGGCCCACATCTCCTTAGAGATGGCTCCCTTGCTTCTGTCCTCACATCTGCACAAGGAGATCTTAGTTCTCGATGCCATTCACGCTCCTGGGATACCCATCACCCTTGGTCTTCCTTGGCTACAGCTTAACAATCCTCTCATTGACTGGACTTCCTCTGCCCCCATTTCCTGGAGGCCGAGGTCAGACGAGACTCATCAACTGCTGGCCAATACCTCTGTTCCCGAAGTTATTCTACCTTCCGTTTACCATCAATTCCGGGACGTTTTCAATAAGGTACAGTCAGACCTCTTGCCGCCACACAGGACTTACGATTGTCCGATCGATCTAGTTCCAGGTTACTCCCTACCCAAGTCCAAGACCTACCCCTTGTCGTTACCAGAATCTCACGCTATGGATGAATATATCCAGGAGAATCTCAAGAAAGGCTTTATTCGTCACTCCAATTCCCCAGCAGGGGCTGGGTTTTTCTTCGTCAAGAAAAAGGACGGGTCGTTGAGGCCTTGCATCGACTACAGGGGTTTAAACCACATCACTATTAAAAATCGTTAACCACTTCCCCTTATTACCGAACTGTTTGATAAATTACAGGGGGCCAAGATTTTTTCCAAGTTGGATCTACGTGGTGCCTATAATCTGGTGCGCATCAGGAAGGGGAATGAATGGAAGACGGCCTTCAACACGCGTAGTGGACACTACGAATATCTAGTAATGCCTTTCGGCTTATGTAATGCTCCCGCTGTCTTCCAGGATTTCATCAACGACGTCTTTCGTAAGGTACTCAATATTTTTGTTATTGTATACTTGGATGATATCCTGATTTTTTCCAAAGATCTCCAGGACCATATACGCCACACCTCCTACGTCCTTTCCCGTCTCCGTGAACACCATTTGTACGCCAAACTGGAGAAGTGCACCTTTCATACGACCTCTACTCCGTTCCTGGGGTATATCATTTCCGATGAGGGGTTTATGATGGACTCCGGTAAACGTCAAGCAGTCACTGAATGGCCAAGACCCAACTCTCTCAAGGCCATACAACGTTTTTTAGGGTTCGCTAATTACTATCGTAAGTTTATACAGAGTTTTTCCACCATTGTGGCACCCCTCACTGCGCTCACCAAAAAAGGAGCTGATCCTTCTGCTTGGTCACCCGAGGCCATCTCCGCCTTCGAGACACTCAAGGAAGCCTTTATATCCGCACCTATTCTCCGTCATCCCAACATCGAACTTCCCTTCGTCCTGGAGGTCGACGCTTCTGATTGCGGCGCTGGTGCCGTTCTTTCCCAGAGACCCACGCCCCAAGATAAGTTACATCCCTGTGCATATTTTTCCAAGAAATTCTCGTCTGCCGAGAGGAACTATGACGTGGGTAACAGGGAACTTCTGGCCGTGAAGATGGCTCTTCAAGAGTGGAGAAACCTGCTGGAGGGGTCAAAAGAGCCGTTTACTATTCTCACGGACCACAAGAACCTTCTTTACATAGAGAACGCTCGACGCCTTGGTCCACGACAGGCTCGTTGGGCTCTTTTTTTTTCTCGATTCGATTTTCACCTGTCCTATATTCCCGAGACCAAGAACGTAAAGGCAGACGCACTCTCCCATATACATTCTTCTGAAGAGAGGCCAAAGGAATCATTGGAGACTATCCTTCCACATGAGAGGATTCTCGCCACGTCTACTTTCAAGAATCTTGACAAGATTTTGCACTCCCAGAGACGCATTCCCAAGGACTTGGTCGTTCCCGACAAAAAACTCTTTATACCAACCAAATTTGTTCCAGAGGTCCTGTCTTGGGGTCACTCCTCTAAATCTGCAGGTCATCCAGGTTTTAAGAAGACTACTGATCTCATTCGTCGGAATTTCTGGTGGCCAAGGATGTCTCAAGATATTCTGGAGTTTACCCGCGCATGCCCCACGTGCGCTCAAAGCAAGAATCTCCGTCAAAAGCCTCAGGGTTTTCTGTTACCTCTTCCAGTTCCCGACCATCCCTGGTCCCACATTTCTATGGACTTCATCGTGGAGTTGCCCAGGTCCAGAGGAATGAACACTATCTTGGTGGTCGTGGACAGGTTCCCGAAGATGTCCCATTTCATTCCACTTAAAGGATTACCCACCTCCCCCGCCCTTGCTGATATCTTTACGGAGCAGATTTTCCAGATTCATGGGATTCCTTCGTCCATTGTGTCTGACAGAGGTTCTCAGTTTGTATCCAAATTTTGGAGAGCTTTCACGAAGAGATTGGGCATCTCTTCTTCCTTCTCTTCCGCCTATCATCCTCAGTCCAATGGACAAATGGAGAGAATCAATCCCTGGAGAAGTACCTGAGATGTTTTATATCCGATTTCCAGGATGATTGGGCTCAACTCCTCTCTTGGGCAGAGTATGCCGTCAATTCTGCAAAAAACGAGTCCACCCGGGAGTCACCCTTCTTTATAAATTATGGGTTCCACCCTCGCTGTCTTCCCATCTCCAACATTCCTTCTGGAGTACCAGCCGTAGATGAACGCATTTCTTCCCTCCAAACCGCATGGTCCAGGATTCAGTCTACCCTTCTCAACTCCTCCCGCAGATCGAAATTACAGGCCAATCGTCATCGTCGTTCGGCGCCCAGTTACAAACCAGGGGATTTGGTATGGCTCTCCTCTAAGAATATCCACCTCAAGGTACCATCTCCTAAACTGGCACCTAAGTTCCTGGGACCCTTCCCTATTTGTGAACAAATCAATCCTGTGGCATTCCGGCTCCAACTACCACCTAGTATGAAGATTCCCAATGTCTTTCATGTGTCTCTCTTAAAACCATTTATCTCCAGTCACTTTTTTCCGTATCAGACTCGTAAACCGGATCCCATTACGGTACAAAATAACGAGGAATACGAAGTTCACTCTCTTTTGGATTCTCGCCTATCCAGGGGTCAGCTCCAGTTCTTGGTGCTGTGGAAGGGCTTTGGCCCTGAAGAGAGATCCTGGGTACCTTCAAAGGACATTCATGCCCCGGCCCTTCTTAAGTCCTTCAGGAAGAAGTTTCCAGAAAAAACGTTCTTGGACCGTCATGAGGCCGTTCCTGAAGAGGGGGGTACTGTCAGGAATCGGCGTTCTCCTCGCTTCCCACACAGAGCACCTCCTCTCCGCAGGGAGCCCCTGGATCCTCAAAACAATCCGGCCTTACCGTCCTCCACGGCTCCTTGCCCCTGCCGCCGTCGCGGGATCACTCCCCTCGGTGATTCCTCTGCTCAGCGCCGGGCGCGCCCACGCCCTCCTGCACGCACACCTACACGCACGCCAGCCTCAGACGTTATGTGCATGCATTCCCAGCTTACAGAGCACATGCCTAACAGAGCACTTTTAACTACTGCTCCTGCAGTGAGGCGGCGCCCCCAAGCATCAAACAGTTCCGTGCAAATCAATGATTACACTCAGCTGGGCTGTAACACCTCCCTCCTATCAGGGAGGACTCCTTGCAGTCCTCCAGGCCTGCCCCCTTTTCCCATTGGCCTGCCCAGCTTTATTATGCCTGTGCTTCCCATCATTAGTCGCTCGACATAGTTCTGTATGGAAGCATTTGACTACTCTCTCAGTGACTCCTCAGGTATTGATGCGGATTGGACGACTACCCCCTCTGGCTCTCGACTTCGGCTCTACTTGGACTTCGTGACTTCTGGCATCCCTGTAACACGGCTTATACCTTCGATCATCCGCAACTCTCCTATCCCTGATCTTGGCAACGGCAATAACTACTCCTCCTCTACTACCGGTACCGGCAAGTATTGTCTTCATTACTATACCTGGCCTGGCAACACTAACACCACACTCCGGACGCGCTCCCTTTGCTGCGGGTGCGTGTATCCCTACGTCCCACCTCAGCACAGGGGACGGGTCTAGTCTGCGGGCAGCACCGGCGTAACACTAAATTAACTTAAAAAAAACAATAATATTACATCATTCTCAGAGAACATCCATTTGAAGCAATACAATATTTCGTTACATAAGAGTGTGATAACTATTTGTGTTATAACTTGAAATCCTCACAGTGGCATCTCAGAGGATTTCCATCTGAGTTTGAAATTAAGATTAAGGTTTATTAAACCCATACAATTAACAAAAAAAAAAAAATAGAGCATACAATCTGACAAGTGAAATGCAGTAAATGTGTCAAACTCTTACCTCTAGTTTTTCTAAAGGAAACTAAAATGATAAACAAGTAGGGTAAAAAATTTGAATCAAAACTGTGGTATTTATCCCTGATCCGTAGCAATATAATCCCTTGTAGTTACTGAATATTTTCATCATCCTCATTCAGGGGTGAAGTATTCATGTTGGCCAGACTACACAATCCATACAATTTGCCATACAAAGTAGCATGGAAAAGCAAACCCTTACCACTTTCACGCTGTTTGATGATAGGTCAAGCTTCTGTAGAGAAGTGTTGCCCAGAAATTCGAGTGCCTCTCTCTTCAGCTCACTGATCTTATTAGAAAACAGCAGGAGTGCCTGAAGATTTGGCAATTGTTGCTTGGTTCCTAATGCAGTAGATGTCATTTTGTTGCGAGACATGTCCAGTACACATAAATTCTGTGGATAAAGATTGTATACTAGTTTATTTACAAATTAAAAGCAAAAACAGCAGGCTGCGGTGACAGAGTCTATGACAAATAGTACAAAAATTAGGTAACCGTCGAAATTATCAACAAGATGTGATGTTGAAAAATGTCATCAACTAAAATTTAAGTCCCATTCATTTGAAATGAGCTGAATTCTTCCTCCAACACAGTAAAGACAGATTGACATCCTCTTGAATTAAAGCCCAAGCCTCACAGGAAATATACAACAAAAAAACATTCTGAGCAATAGGAAAAAAAGAATATATTTGATTACTGATAAAGTAATGTAACATCGCTGACTTGTAATCATCGTGGTACATACTATGATACACTGTTGCTCCCTGTGTACTCCCACCCACAAGGTTAACAAATGGAAACATTATTAAAAACTGTACAAGAGTAAACGAAACAATCTTACAAATGAAATGCAGTAAATATGGTTGTCTCTTACCTCTAGCTTCTCAAAAGGATTCCCACTTATACTGCTTATTCCATTGGAATTCAAATGCAGCTCGATGAGGTTGGTGCACGAAATGAAGTATTTTTCAGAAATCTTGTTATATTCATTATGCTGTAAATTTAAGATCTTTAGCAGAGGCAAGTTTTCGCACAATGCTGGATCAAATTGATGGAGAATATTAAATCCAACATCCAATTGCACGAGCTGATCATACTTAGAGAGATTAGCAGAAGGCAGTTGCTTCAACTGGTTATGAGAGAGGTCAAGCACTGTTATGTTCCTAGGAAGATCAGATGGAATTTCAGACAGTTGCTGATGACTGCAGTCAGCTCTTCCCTGTGTGACCGTGCACTGCTTTTTAGCCAAGACAGAAAGCACACATACTGTATAAATTGTACAAAAGCTGTGTAGCAAAGTCATTGGAAAATAAAATGCAAATTTCATTTTTTTTCTGGAAAGAAGAAAAAAAGATGAATTCAAATTGTACATATTTTTCAGTTAAAGAAAATGAATCAGTTAAATAATACACTTGCAAAATTCTGACCTCTTAGGAATAGTTAATACACTGAGGGCTAATTCTACTCTACAGTAGAGAAGGAAAAGTACAATTATTCTCTGCCTAAAAGCAAAAATGTTTTATATATTTTAAGAAATATAGTGTAAGTCTACAGTAGGTGATGGGAAGATTGATGATCCTAAGTATATTCAATACATCATATATTGTATTATATATTGTGACCTGTCTGATGAAATATGGGTTAAAAAAAACATTCAATCGGGACATTCAGTGTTGAAAACGTCCACTGATATACACTCTGGAAAATCCATTATTCTTCAAACTATTCCATCTAACAACTACTGTATGTCCAAGCCAGGCTTCAAGATATATGAGCTTTAGTGATGTGTCCCCTGAAACATTTAGTAAACACAATTATCAAAGAAGTTAAATATATTCACTTGAGATGTTTGACCTTAATTCTTATCCGGAGCGTAAACCACTTCCTGTGCTGGCAACTAGCACTCAACCACAATGCATCTGGTGAGTATACGCACCTCCGGTTATCAGTATTAATTAAATATTTGTCCTATTGGTCTAAAATAAATAGTACATTTTCATTTTTTTAAATCCAAATTCCATTATTTATGTTCCTTCACTGACTGGTGTATGCTTTAACCTTTTTGATGCCCTATTGACATACAGTACCGGGTACTAATGTGCAAAAGCTCATTGTACAGGGGGGATAGGTCTGACCGCCCTTTGTATCTGGGTTCGAAAACATGATGCAGAAGTGCCAGGGGATCCGGTGGCACTCTGGTGCCGCCAGAACGCCGGCACTGGAAAGGGTAAAGAATGGACTGATAAAATAACTAGCTCACAAAATCATAGCGGAAAGGAAGACAGGGGAACTTTCGTCCCCTAAAAGTTGTTTCAAATTAAAAATGACATTTGAAATTGAGTTATGCCCTGAATTAGTACCTAAGGAAAGTGTTTGGATGTACATGTAATGGTGTTTCCCCCCCACCCCAATCTCACATTGGCTCCTTACGTGAGGAAACTGACCCATGTTACATGTAATATAGTGTGGTGCACCTGCTGGCTTACAGGACTCCTGAGTCTCCTGCTTGATGGTATGGGGACAGGCTTCTGGGGACATACCCAGTACGTACTCACGGTGACAGCACCTCCATCTATTGCAGGCCCCAGGATATGGGGTGGAATCCCTGGAATAGAACGTCCCCCTCAGGGATGAGAGATTCCAGTCTCAAAACCGCTTCTTATAATCAGGAACACTTTATTGCACCAACAGCATACACTGGAGCAGCATACACAGCAGTACAGGAACACAGTAACACAGGAGTTCTCCTGCAGGATGGACCTGGCCTTACACTCCCAGTCAGGGCCCTGGAAGCAGGCCTAGCTCTTCCACTACCCCCTATCAGAGTAGTGGGAACAGTCTACCCGCCTCTCCCTTAAGGGAGGGCCCACAGATTGGCAGAGCCTTGCACAACTGGGTTTGGTGACTGAGCTCCTCTCAAGGTAGGAGCAACTGATCTAAATCAGGAAGTGCTTCTCCCTAAATCACATTCAGCAAGAGCCTGCCCCTGTCCCTTATTGGACACAGACAGAACTGCACTGCCTCATCTGACTCAGAGAGCTGCAGTGAGTGGGGAGAACCCATGATTACTCTTGGCAAACTTACCCTTATTAAGTATTACTGCCAGGAGGAGAAAGAACTATAGCCCCAAAACTACCCAGGGCTACTACAGTAGACACATAGGGGTATAGTCTATTAGCTCAGAGATCACCCATCCATATGGTCTGACACAGAAGCCCCACTGACTTCAATGGGACTTCCATGTCAAACCGCACTGATCAGGATCTAGAAGCTTATAGAATATACCCCATACTGTTCTATAGTAGCGTAAAAATAAAATGGAGCAGGGTGGTAGAATCAAGATGCATTTAAATTCTGTCACCTTTGCAGTGTTTATTTTCCCCTTTCCCTCAGAAAAATAACAGGTTAATTTTTCTTTTTATGAATGAGTTTTATTTTGGCTTTGTTAGCCTCACTGCTGCCATGTGGGGATTCATTGATGACATTGCAGAAGATCTTAACCCTAGCTGAACATGCTCATGTATGTAGATAAACTGCAGCGATGCCGGGGAAAGCCACAGCTGTTTGATTTTTAAGTAGCAACTTCGGCAAAAGTCAGCCTAGCTACATCTGTATAAATAAATCTAATCCTAATATAGAATATTATGTCACCCTTTGAGCCCGGCAGGCCTATCTAGCAGCAAGAGGGTTAAATAACTCACCTTCTAAATAAGACAGATTTACATCAGTTCATCAGTGTAGTTTATGTATCCACTATAAGAAAGTGAAACACAGGAAACAACAATGTTAGCAAATACTATGGAAGTCACAAATACTGTACTGTTCTTTATTTATTTATTTTATCACCCACCTAAATATGATATGAAAAATAAAGCTTCTCTACATTTTTATTTAAATTCTCCCAAAAAGTGAGCATTTCACTGTCTCCCTCTCCCCCAATATTTATTCTGAATGTCCAGATTAAAAAAGAATGTGAGGAGCTAATGTTTTAACTATATTTTTATATTGTCGGATGTAATATTATACATAAAGTAGGAATAGATTTGCATCAACTACTTAAGTTTCTTTCATAAATGCAATGTTCTCTTATTTTCTTCACGTGGCATAAAATCAGCTGATCTTTCATTTGTCAAAAACAAATTCCTCCTTGAGTAATAGCTATTCTAATAGTGGGTGTGGCTGCTGAATCCTTTCTGAATGTACAGTAAGTTAAGGTATATTAGTTTATGTTTTAGTAAACTGCATATACTACTGATATTCTCCCACAGCTAATTTTACTTTTCTAGGCCTAAAACCAATTTCTTATGACTTTTCCAATCCTTTTTATATGGACGTTCTAGTCAAATGAATGGGCTCAAACATTCTCCAGCACAGGGAGAATGTCATTTTATATCATATACAAAGATACAGTATGTACTGAACTGGTAGGTCTTCCGGGGCTCCGGGGACACCTTGGTTCCTGAGATACTTACCGGTGACAGTACCAGTGCTCCCTCATGGAGAATTCTCTATGGCCACCAGTTTCGTCAATAGGAAGCAGCAACCTATTAGCATGCAGATTCTGAGAGATGTAGCAGTCATATTGTTTCTCTAGGCTGGAACATTAAACCCACGACCTTTAAAGGGTAAATATGTGGGGAACCAGGACTGGCACCCTGCTCTCTTAATTACAGTACTGAGTAATAAGGATGGGACAATTTGTGGGTTTGAAATCCAAACTTTCGTTTTGAAGTCTGGATCAAGCAGTTCGAGAATTCAGAGTTCAATTTGAACACCCTAATTTGAGCACATTTTAGCCAAAAGCCAAGAACTGCTCCTCAGATTCGTTTTTTTAGTAGTAGTTTTCCTTTATTTATTTTAATATGGTGTGACAAAAGTACCTTTTTGCTATGTACCTTTCATCCAGGGATCACCACTTTCACATAGCCTTCCAGGTATGGGAGACAGTCCACAGACACAGAGGTGAAAAATAAAGCTTTGGCCTGTTTATTTTGCCATTAAGATGTTATAGCAGAAAATATAAATAAATCTAAACAAACAAAATCCTTGCTCTACCGAGCATTAACTACCCATTTGGACACAAAGCACACCCAATAGGCAGTGCATCAACCGAAAATTATACACTGCATCTCCCTAGGGCTACATTATAGCAGAAACCCTGCAATAATTGAGGGGCAACATATACACCCTCCTCGACCATCCCCTTATATCTGTCACAATGGTCAAACTGATCATTTTTCAACAAAAGTTTGACCAATAGAGTTTTGACTAAACTAAAAACACAAAAAATTATTTAGAGCCAAAACACCAGTAAACGTGCCTACTCTTACTCACTACTCTAAATTATATATACACAGCTGCCACTGCCGGTTGTAGACTGCTTGCCTTGAGAATTCTGCACGAAAACCCATCTCACAATGCGAGATTCCTGCAGCCAGACTAATGGCCCATCGGATTAACAAAGCAAGGGTCCCTGCAATTGAATGGGACTCGCGCTGTGTGAATCCTACCGGGCAGCAAGTCCCATCAAACGCAGGGACTCCTGCTGTGTTAATCCGATGGTCCACAGCAGACTGTAATGGCCCATCTCACAAGTTACTGCGAGATGATCACAAATTTTCCTTGGCAAGTAATCTAAAACCGGCAGTTGCATCTGTATGTATGTATGTATGTATGTATGTATGTATGTATGTATGTATGTATGTATTTATGTATATATATATATATATATATATATATATATATATATATATATATATATATATATATATATATAAATACTAAGTGCGCAAATTAAAACATTAAACAATAAAATATAGTCACAAATGCTGCGTAGGTGTTACACTACACACAATAGCAATATATATTGGGGAAAAGGGGAAAACACAGGCGCAAATTGTTAACTAAGCAATTAAAATATGAGCATTAGTGGACTGGGGATAATCTGAGAGTCCTGGATTTCTCTGAAATAAAGTGTGGAAAAGAGACAAAATATGGTGAAGTACGTTTTTGTATTTGTTACTGCGCAAAAGTAGATCGCTACATACAAAGTAGCAGAAGTTTTAAAGCATATAGGATATAAAATCCTCTCTGTCCTGCTGCCTGGAGTTGTAGTCTGCTTCCTCCCCATGTGGAACGCCAAGATCCTCTGTGGTAGGCTTCCTCCGTCTGCAGCTGCCCTCCTGAGCTCCCTCGTTCCTCCTCTGGTGCCGCGAGATTGTACCGATGACGTCACTCCGCCGAGATTACAGCCGTAGCATCGGGGGTAACGTCCAAGAGATGCAAGGATATTCAGAAGGGAATAATGCTAAATATAAATTTAGGATATGGGATGCTATAGATATAATCAAAAGCCTCCACCCTACGCGTTTTGTCATGTTGCTAGGACTTCATCTGAACATTCCCCTTGCAGGACGGGATCCGCATTAATCCCTGATAAAGGACTGTAGAGGTCCGAAACGCGTAGGTGTGTTTTGTTACTTTGTTCTGATCCATTAAATAGCTTTTTATTTTTGAAACGTACTCCTGTTGGTTTCATTGCTGCATTTACAGCTGGATATAGTGCTTCGTTTTTTCCTCCTTCGTTTCTGCATTAAGATCCTCTATCAACGGATGCACATTCAACCCTGGGACACTGGATACATTGGACTTGCTGTTTATGGTGGATGAAGATTCCCAAGTGAGTTTATTCCATGTTGTCCATGCCATTATGTCTGTTCTAAGGATGTTTCATCTACCGGTCACCTGCAGGTGTCATTGATACTTTCCTTACCACCTGGCTTTGTGGGACAGTATTTTTACTGGGCTGCATCCTAGAGACATTTTATCATATCATTTACCAAGGGTTGTCTTCCATTTCAATTATATTATTTTCTTGCAATAAGTATTGTCTTGAGAGCACCACACACATTTTTTCTTATACGGTCTAGTGCTTTGCACTTATTCTATGTTTTTATTATGTATCACTGGGAAGGAATGGATTTCTAGTAATTGGAGTTTCCTATCCCTTGTGGGTTATTTTGTTGTCATATCTATGGAGTCAATTGACTTGCTTAATAAATTTGTTTGACACTTTATATATATATATATATATATATATATATATATATATATATTTAGTGGTTTTATTATCTGCAATCTCCATTTAGTGAGCCCATGCACTAATCCCTGGTGCGCTTTGTGTGCATTCTGTTTTTACCTTGCCGGTAAGGAGCCTGTGAGGGTGGTATAAAGGAAGCCTGAGGCATGTGAGCGTACCTGGGGCCCTTGGATGTGCCTGGTGGAGCAGCATAGTCGGTGCACAGAAGGGCCCTACTGGCCCGCTGAGTTAAGGGAGGGATAGATGGGTAGTGATGAGCAAAGGGGAGGGCCCTTCAGTCCAGCAGGAGGTAGAGAGGGAGAGATGACGGCGGCAGCCAGAAAAGGGGAGAGCCCGTCTTGTCTGCAGAGAGAGAACTGTAGAGTTGCCGGCAGGGGGCTGGGACCCTTGACTGACCGGGTCTGGGACAGCAGTCCCGTGTGTTCCCCGTGTTGGTGACCCTGATTCTGTTTCTGATTATTAAGAAGCAAAGAATGAATGAACCCGCTCTACCTAATATATCCAAAGGTCATGGATACAGACAGGTGCAAAAGGGCAAAAGACTAAGCAGTAGTAAGGAGAGATAACACCGAATGATATAGTCTGGTTCCAATTTATTTTAAATATATTAATGTTTTTTTAAATCCCTCATTTTCCAATGCATATAGGACCAGCCTATTGTTTCTTACTGCACATTAGCTACTTAATAAGGTTACGTTCTCTCTACAGGCACTGAGAGCATCAAGAGGGACTTATCCGGATGATAGTGTCTTTGCTTCTTTCGGTGTTATCTGTCCTTACTACTGATTATTAAGAACACAGCTGGTATAGTGATCCACTGTAAGGTTGTGGGCATACAGTAGGATATTGGAAAGGGCAGTCTGCGAAGATTGTGTTTAATGCTAATAATATGGTCATATGAAGATTTATAAAGCTGGAGCCTTATTCATCTAGTGAAGTCAATTACATGTATTTGTTTATTTAAGTGGTGTTTATACTGGAATAAGTTATGGTAAGCGTCAATGTCTGCATCCTCTTCCATTATATTAAACCATAGTTTGTGTTAATTTGCATCAAATGTATGACATTTAGTAAACTAGTTTCTGATGTTTGATATTAAACGGAGTAGTAACTTGCTGACCGATACAGAAACATTGTCCTCTTTGGCGCTGTTCTTCACTATTCAGTGCTTAGTGCAATATAAAAAAATTAAGAAATAAAAAAACAATGTATAATATCATACAGTGCAATTATTCAATAACTCTTCTGTGGATGAATTCCCCAACAAATAGAAAGGGAAAACAAACAGTGGGTGACAGATGTAGATTTAATAACCACTGCTGGTGACACCATATATTTAAAAGATAAACTGTTACATTTTGGATTACAAGGTACATCCTTAGTGCATAGGGTTTAAATTACCACCTTCACCCTTCATGCAGTGCACGTTAATACACAAAAATGATCTTGTGATAATTGAACTCACAGTGCATTAATGATCTTCTCGTAGTCACAATTTGTAGGTAAGTGGATAGAGTTGCATGGAAGTTGTTCCTGTTAAACCTGATATAGAACCAGTTTTTAAGGATATGTCAGGGCTATGCGGTTCTACACAGAGTAGTTAATAATCTTGTGACGGTGTCGTGAAAAAGTATCTTCAGTATCCACATGCGGTAAGGCTGCCTGTCTCTTCCGCTTTTTCCCTACTTCCCCCAAGTGCGGTTTAAAGCTACACTTCGGGTCTGCCTTTCATTTACTGCAGATAGGGAGTAGCTCTGTTTTACTGTGACCATGTGGCCTAGTGCTTTGCACTTATTCTATGTTTTTATTATGTATCACTGGGAAGGAATGGGTTTCTAGTAATTGGAGTTTCCTATCCCTTGTGGGTTATTTTGTTGTCATATCTATGGGGTCAATTGACTTGCTTAATAAATTTGTTTGACACTTTATATATATATTTAGTGGTTTTATTATCTGCAATCTCCATTTAGTGAGCCCATGCACTAATCCCTGGTGCGCTTTGTGTGCATTCTGTTTTTTCGTCTGTTTGAAACTTCCCGTAAGGGTAGTCTCATATATAGGAGCGCTTGGGGAGGTGCTCCGCACACAGCAGCAAGGGAATTGCAGTGTTCAAAGAAATACGGATTAATATTACAGACAGTACGAGCGCAATTCCTTGTTGCAATTGTTTCCTTACCCGCCAAGGTATTTATTTATGTATGTATGATTGTGTGTGTAGAGGGGCTTATATTGTGTGTGTGGGGGGAGGGGGGGCTTATAGTGTGTGTGTGTGTGTGTGTGTGTGTGTGTGTGTGTGTGTGTGTGTGTGTGTGTGTGTCTTATATTGTGTGTGTGTGTGTGTGTGTGTTTGGGGAGGAGGCTTATTTTGTGTGTGTTTGGGGAGGGAAGCCTATATTGTGTGTGCATGCTTGGTGAGGGGGCTTATATTGTGTGTGAGTATGTTTGGGGAGCGAGGCTTATATTTTGTGTGTGTGTTTGGGGAGGGGGGTAATTGTGTGTGTGTGTGTTTGTGTATGTGTTTGGGGAGGGGGGCTTATATTGTGTGTGTTTGGGGAGGTAGTCTTATTGTGTGTTAGTATGTGCGCGTGTGTGGGGAGGGGGACTTATTGTGTGCGAGTCTGTATTTGGGGATATATATATATATATATATATATGTGTGTGACAGGGGTGAGAATGAGGAGGTTGGGAGTGCAAGAGAAAATGGGTGGGTGGGGGGGGGGGGGGGGAGGTTCTTGCAAGGCCACCGACATGTGGGTGGGGGGTCCTGGTGGAATCTTTAGTTCTGGGTCCCGGGAAAGCTGTCTGTGGCCCTGAACATAATTCCATATACAGCTGCCGAGGAGTACAGGACATTATCTTTTCCCATGACAACAATTGCAGAGAAACACATTATAATGAAATAGTTTATATTGGGGATTAATCATGTGCATAGTGATCTAAATCTATAGCAATGCTAATGTATGATAGTCATGTAGGGATTGACTATATTATATTATATTATATATATATATATTATTATCTCACTGCGGTCCCGTGTAACTGGCATTGACTTAAATGACGGTTGCAGCAGAATTGTGGTTCTATAACCCATATCAAAGTTTGTAAATCTCCTCCTCACTTAGTTGAGTTTCAGTTACAGATCTTACCGTATAAAAGAAATTATCAACATAGAAATGGAACACACAAGAAAGCAGAAAGCATAGTGTACTTTTCCTCTTGTACCTCTTTGGTGCCTGTGTATTAAAATCATATTTGAAAGTTTTGTGTGAGTCAGAATGTTAGTGCATAAATAGTATTACAAAGTCTTCATAAAGTGTGTTTCCTATTATGTGTTTGAAATGAAGTTTGACAAATTGTGTTATGTTGCATACCTGATTGTTACAATTTAAATTAAAATAGAATTGTGCGTATTTTATTTCTGAACACAAAAAGTAGCTGAGAAAAAAGTGATTCCTCTTAATTGGTGCACACCCTAATAATCCAATTAATGTAGATATCATGTCAATTAATAGCATTGATATGATACCGTGATCCTGTGAGGACTCATTCAAATATACCGTTTATTCAGCTAATTAAAATAGATACAGCTACCAGAGAATAATCCCAAGTGAGACAATTGATTATAGGAAGTGCAGCTGTGCACTGAAAATATATGCAAATATAAACAATGGCCTTAACGTGTACTAAATAAAAAATAACTGCAGTATCACTAACTGTGTGAATTAAAACTTGCTTAGAAAGCTGTGAATTTCTATGTTGAATACAGTCTATTGGATCTAAACCCCTGTATGGCTAAAAAAAGATTAGATGCAAGCTATCAATAATTGAAGGTCCATGTAGGAACTAATACCATTGATACATTGAAACTACCTTTTGATAGCTCATCTAGCCAAGGGTACAAAAATGCTAATCCTCTATAAGGTCAATGATAAATACAGCTGTCTGACCATAAAAATGATCCTGTCTAGACTCTCTATGTGCCTGAATTATAGTATCTTAAACTCAGTGATTTCAGCAGTCATAGATCCCGGACAGCAGAAAGATAAGGTAAACCCTGATATCATTCGGGGATTTCATAGAACAACACCGCTACATCAGGGGCACCTAGGAGCTCCAGATAGAATCATCTGTCAGTGATCCTACTGACTGTCCTCTAACTCACGCAGCCTCCTTGATGACAACGAGCATGTAAAAACCGTACGTTTCGCCACCTTGTGGCTTCCTCGAGGGGGACCAAATCATCGGGCTTCAGTTTGCATCCTGGACCAATAAATGACCCTTCTTTTTCAACTATTGTGTTGTGCTGGTATATTAGAACACTGGTGATTTATTGTGTAAATATATATATATATATATATATATATATATATATATATATATATATATATATATACTTACACAATAAATAACCAGTGTTCTAATATACCAGCACAACACAATAGTTGAAAAAGAAGGGTCATATATATATATATATATATATATATATATATATATGCACAACCACTCAGTATAGTATATTAAAGAATGTATTGATGTAAAAAAAGGGTAATAAGGTTGAAAGCATGTAGGACAAGGACTCAGCTTGTCTGCCGAGCCAACATTTTTGAGGAGCTGCAGACTGGGAGTGGCCATCAATGACTTTATCTTTAAGCTGGAAGGGTTTTTTTTACCTGGAGGAATGTAGACCATTGGCTCTCTAATAGCTGTTGCTAAATGTAAGTTTTTCACTCCCACTCACCTTGTGATCACTTGACCATTGTGGCCATTTACTCTTAGGCACGTTCTACAGTGCCGGGAGCGTGCTACGCCGTGCGCGCACACGCTGATTTTTAGTTGGCTGACGTTAGTTGGCCGACAGACAACGGCTAAGATGAAGAAATTCATCTTTTCGCGCCGCTGCCTGCGCTCAAATGTGTGTATGTATGTATGAATGTATGTATGCGTGTTTGTATGGATGTGTGTGTGTGGGGGGGTAAATAAATGCACACACAAAAAAAAAATTATTAAACTTTTTTTTTTAATTAAAAAAAATCTTACTTACACTCCCCTTACACTTACACTTACACTCACACAACATATACACACACATACATGCATATACACGCACATACACTTACCTGCAGCTCCCGGCTCTATATACACAGAAAGCATGCGGCACGTGCACGCGCGTTCGCATAGGAACGCACGGCCGAATGCTGTATAGAACGGCCCTTATGCTATTTTATTTATACAGTAATACACATTTGTCCATTGTCACTATTTTAACCCATTGAATCCACTGTGATTATATTCACTCACAGCGTTATATTTATGTGTCACAACTATAATTTGAGGTACTGCAATTGAGCGCTACTCTTTTTTCTGTTCTATATATGTATGTATGTATGTATGTATGTATGTATGTATGTATGTTTATCCCGATGTACAGGTGGGCAGATAGTAAGTAATACACAGGGCCTTTGCAATAGCTGGCCCTGAATAAGATTATAATGAGATGTGTCAAACTGTGCGTAACACTTTCTTCTATCTGTGTCAATAAATGTGCCAGGTTTTAGGGGGCATAACTATATATAGCTTCTAAAAAAACTGCACCAGAAGAAAGAAACTTTTTATTATATTTGATGCAAATTTGCTCCCACGCGTTAAAACCCACCTGCTGTATCCCCAAAGTTACCTCGTACACCATGGCTGGTGTGGCGTATAAAAAGAAGTGATAGGGTTGCAGACTAAAACATTCTATATTTATTAAACATATGGGTAAAGCTAATGAGCTGTCTTTCAAAAAGTCTTAGGCAACATTTATACTGTTAAAACACAGACTGGGAGAGTCTTACTAAACTAAATTCCTTTTTCTTTAAAAATAAAAAAAGTGAAGTACAGTAATATAAGTTTTAAGGAATAAAAAAAGTAGTGGTACTTTTTACCTCCTAGTACCATCACAGTTTGACCACTACATACATAGATCAATAATTTATATATATATATATATATATATATATATATATATATATATATAGCAACTGTAAATATTACTGTATGTTCATTTGCATGTCTTAGACAGGTCTGCAACCCTGTCTTTCCCCATTGTCACCCAGCATACAGCGCTTCCACTGCAGCAAGGGATTCTGGGAAATGACATGCACATGAGCACTCAATGCCACCTTTTGTCTCAAGCTCGTATTACACAAGCCAATCCTCAAGCCAATGCATGCTGTTTTAAACACAGCTTTTAAACAGGCTGAGATGAGATGCAAAGCCATTAGACCTACTCACATACATGTTTCAACCTTACGAGCTTGAGACAAAAGGTGGCACTGAGTGCTCATTTGCATGTCATTTCCCAGAATCCCTTGCTGCAGTGGAAGCGCTGTATGCTGGGTGACAATGGGGAAAGACAGGGTTGCAGACCTGTCTAAGACATGCAAATGAACATACAGTAATATTTACAGTTGCTTTATGCTTTACTGTGGAGGGTTTTTGTCACTTTTTTTACCCACCATAACCTATATATATATATATATATATATATATATATATATATATATATATTTATATATATATATATATATATATATACACATATATATATATACACACATATATATATACACACATATATATATATATACACATATATATATATACACATATATATATATACACATAAATGAGTTCTTCAGTATTAGGTGATACCTTTTTTATTGGACTAACAATTTATGTCATAGGACATAAATTGTTAGTCCAATAAAAAAGGTATCACCTAATACTGAAGAACTCATTTATTCTGCACTATCGCAACTGGACTAACACGGCTACTTTCTGCTTTATATACACATATATATATATATACACATATATATATATATATATACACATATATATATATATATATACATATATACATATATATATATATATACATATATATACATATATATATATACATATATATACATATATATATATATATATATATATATATATATATATATATACACATACATACATATATATATACAGCTTAACCCCGTTATAGCGCGACCCGTTATAACGCGAATCCGCATATAACGCGGTTTTCACGTGGCTCCCGATTAAAAAAATAAAAAAAAGAGAGAGGGCGACAGACAGAGAGAGGACGACAGACAGAGAGAGGGCGACAGACAGAGAGTGGGCGACAGACAGACAGACACTCACACACACACACTGGGTGGGTATTGATTGGAAGGGAGGTGGCCCACCTGTTCATCCAGGCCTTGTCCTCCACATGCCAGCTGCGGGCTGAGGGTCGGGCATCCAGGCGGGGGGGGGGAGTCGGGCAGCCAATCGGGGGGGGGGTCGGGCAACCCGACAAGCAAGCGGGAGGTCGAGCCGACATGCGTGGGGGTCGGGCAGCCAAGCGGGAGGATCGGGGGCCAGCCGCACGGCCACACCAACCTCTCCATGAGGAACGTGGCCGGAGGAACGTGCCCCCCCCGCGTGCGCGTGCGCAGGCTGCAGCCATGGCGACGGGAGAGCTGCCAGCCTGCTTCCCCGCTCCCATTACCAGAGCGTGGGATGGAGGGGAAGCGCCTGGGCAGCAGTAGCCGCGGGACACCCCCAGCCTACCTCCCGCCCCGAGCAGCAAGCGGGGATCGGGGGCAGGGGGGGTTGGGGCTGACCCAGAGCTGCTCTTCCCCACGTCACACCAATCAGGGAGGGGGATTATTTATTTATTTAAAAAAAAAAATTGGGTGCGAGCAGGGGATTTCTTACAGGTGCAGCACGGCTCGCCAGCGGCTTTAAATCCACTCGCCACGGGTGTTATCATTAATTGTCGAACACGGTATATATATACATACAACTACTATAGAATAGTCTATATTTCATAGTGACAAATGATGCTATTCCCCTATCCCAGGGCTCTGCAACCTCTCAAGGAAGAAGCCATTTTATAAAAATGTCTTTCTCCAAACTATTCCGAGAGCTACAACACATGCGTGAATATTACACCCCCACAAACACATACATATACTGTACACACTAATAGGTATATACTGTACAAGCATTAACATACGACAAAATATGTGGGGGAATAAAATACATCTCACAATAATAAGTCCCTTTATTTAGCTTTTTTCATTGTTTTCAGTGCACAAAAGTGTCATTTACAAATACACAATACATACGTACACTATCACCCCAAAAATCACCTACATGCCCCCCCCCCCAAATACACATACATGACCCCCCAAATACACACATATATTTTATGTATGTAATGGGGTTCCCCTGGGCCCCCCTAGTTACCTCCGCTGCGGGGGTGCTCGCGGGTGCTGCCGGAGCCAAGCGGCAGACCCGCTGGCAGTTCTGGAAGGTGAGGGCCGAGCAGGGATCGCTCTGGTGCTCTGGAGCTTCCGTGGCGGCCCGGCAAGCGCAGGGCGCCGCCATGTCTGCCCCCTTGCGCATACGCAGTGTAGATGCGTGGCGGGAGGCCCCTCGTAGGTCACGCATGCGCAGTACAGGCGCGCAAAGCCATGGCCAATAGGAGAAGCCTCTTGGCATGGACTACAAGTCCCATGAGCCTCAGGAGGCACCACATGACGCCAGGGAGCGAATAGGGTGCGAGGATTCCCTAGGAAAGGGAAGTAAGGGGTTGTGCAGGGCACCACGCTAGTCAGTCATTGCCAGTCAGAGGCTAGGGGTAGGTGGTGAGTGCGCAGGAGTCAGTGACCCACTGCACTAGGCCAGAATCCCCCTGGGCCCCAGTTAGGCACCTGAGACACCCTTCAGTTTGTGGCTGCTGTAGGGCCCTAGGATAGAGCTGTCCAGATAGTTTAGGGACACAGTGGATATTGCACTCCCTGAAGAGAGGTCTGGGAGCAGGCCTCATCAAAGAAAGAGACATTATCCAGGTGGGATTGCCTGGAAGGACGTCGCCGAAAGGATCGCGGATCCTTTGCGAAGTTGTCTACGGGCCCGGGTGCAGGAGCGCCCGTAAGGTACCTTAATAAAGTTCACCAACACCGTATACTTTACGGCGCTGATCACGCCAGGGTGGGAGAGTCACACTTGGGGACACTCGGTGGGTGGAGTGACTAAGGGACTCACAGGTATTATGGACACGGTGTGGAGACACGGTGGTGGGTTGCGCCCTGCGAGGTGCGTTGGCTAGTTGTGCTATTAGTGGGAACAGGTCTGTTATATTTCATGCACCTTACAGTAATAAGTATATGATCAGTAAAGGTTGTTCTTGTTTTATTATACAAAGTGAGTGTTATTGTGTTGTATCCTGTGAGGGGCTCCTCCCGCTCAGTCGGGATCCTTCCCAGGTGGAGGCGTTGCACCATGGGTATTGTGAATATATATATACCCCAGGCTCCTAGTGTGGAGGCTTAGGCTCCTGAGAGCCATACAGGTACATACAGCAATAGTAGCTTCTGTGATCAGGGGGAAAAAGTGATATATATATAGATATATATATATTAATATATATATATATATATATATATATATATAAAGAGAAAATATTCAGTAGCGCCACTCGTGAAACCAGGTAAAAATAAAGTGAATAATGACGTGCAAATATTTAGTATAATATTAATCAAAATTAAAAATTATTATCAATCTATCAAAAAGTGAAAAACAGTGATTTAGAAAAAATGAAAATAAAAATAATGTTGAAAATGTAAAAAAACGTGCAAATATATAAGCCAAACAAGGGAAAAAAATATATATGTGTGTATATGTAGCCATGACTGGTTTTGGCTACCAGTCTGCCCTCCCTGTCATGTAAGCCCTGGTAACAGTGCAGGCAGTGACAGGACCAGACATAGGTTTTCCCCACACAAGCATCTCCCTTGAGTGATAGGGGAGGAGGTGGGACTACCAAATCCTGGGTTCAAACCTGGTACCTTCCGCCCACTGTACTTAAGGGGTTGCACCACTAAATTGTTCCAGTTGCCTCTACCCTTGAGAGAGACAGGTACTCACTACGGGGGTGTAGCTGGCATTGGCAGCCACTGTCCACTCCCCTTGGGGAGTGAGAGTGATACCATTCCCCTGGCCTCCCGCCACCACCAGGATAGCGAGGGAGAGAGGCAGCAGCTGGGGGTCGGCAACCTGCAGAGAGCTGTAGATAGGAGCGGAAAGAGCCGCAGGTTGCTCACCACTATATTTTGCTGAATTCCTGTTTTAGCTGCGTGTTCAAACAATGTGATATTATGGCATTGCTGAGTTTTCCATTCATAGCAGCAATACTACTTTCCAACTTAAAAAAAACTCTTATATGTGTAGCCAGGTCCCCTTTGGCTCCCCGGTTCCCAGTTCCTCTTCCCTTCACCAGTGAGAAGGCAGTTGCGGGGGCGAGCGCGGCTCTCGGTGGCGTCGGAGGCACGGCGCCGCCATCTTTGTTTTGTCCGCGCGGAGGCTCGCGCATGCGCAGACGCGACGCGGCAGCCATTTTAGTGTGGGAGAACTGGCACAAGAGGCGCTCCGTAGTGCAGGGTCCCCTAGAAGTCGCGCATGCGCAGTTAGGGCAAGCAGTGGCCATTACAGGGTTGCACAGGCGTGGCAGACATAGCACACGTGGCCCTAATCTTAAAGAGGGCCATAACGGACTACAACTCCCAGCAGCCTCTGGGGACGGCCCTTTCACCCACACCACATGCAGCCAGACAGCAAATAGAGTTTGCAGCTTCTCTTGCTGGAGAAGAATACAATGTTGCAGAGACCACACTAGTCAGTTGGATCCAGGAAGACATTGGGGAAGGTAGTGTACAGAGAGCAGTGCTCTGCTGTACTAAGCCAGAGAATACCCCAGGCAGGCCCCACTCCCCACTAGGTTAGTGGGTAAGTTCATAGGGAAGGCCCCTTAGGTAGCTGAGTGTGCCCTTAGCTGAGTGTGAGTCTAGTCAGTGACACAGCTGCAGTGCTGTGTGCTCTGACAAAAAGAGACAGTGTTGCTTTGCAGTGCAGCACAGCAGTTAGTTTGGCAGTTTCAGGAAAGGCCCCTTCAGTGCGAGGGGGGGTTTCTTGCTACAGTACAGTTGCAAGAGACATTCTGTGGGGGAGACGCTCCATGAGGGAGACACCTCACGCGGAGGCGGATTCCTGTTCCTGCGTCAGACCCTTTTTGAAGAGCTTTACACCCGGGCACGTATCTATAAGTGCACCAACTATACACACGTGAGCAGTGCTGCCACACATCTGGGTGGGGGTACAGGAAACTGGGACGCTGGTGCCGAGCACCCAATTATTGTGGGCACTGTATGGTTGGGCGGAGAGGCCAAGGGCCTGTACAAGGGGATATTGGTGCCCTTGCACCCAATGTATGTTTGTTATGCATAGAGCTGTTGATACTCTACATTATGATACTGCGTTTTATGTTACTGATCCCTATAGTAAACCCTTTTAGCCATAACCTTTGGTGTGGGCTGGTTACTGTATGGATGTTCCTATGTGAGGGCCATTCTACACTCCTAGAATCTCACATAGGTGGAGGCGTTGTAAGAAAGAAACATTCCAGAGATTCACCCCAGGTTCCCAGCAAGCGGAGGCTCAGGCCTCTTGTGAACCTGCAGGTATACGCACCACACCTGGTAACATATAGGTTCCCCCTCACATACACTCTATCTGCGATTGGGGTAGGGGGAATACCCGTTACATATGTAAAGCATGTGACAATGTATAATTTCACATTCTTACATAAGGTGAAAATCATTTGGTGCTCCTGTTATAAATCTGTCATAATACCGATTGTGTGACTAACATAATGGCAGCTTCAGTCAGTGTAACTCAGCAGCTACAATGTATGCTTATATTACGAAGGTAACATTACCTATTATTACAGTTCACTGCTCAAACTGCTGGGAATATTTGTCAAAAATTATCTCAAACAGGAAAAGGTTACAAAGATCTTGCACTGCTTGGGAGGAGGGTTAAAACCTGCTATAGAAAACAAAGGATGCATTAAAACTCATAACAAATTTCATTAAGAGTTGCATTTAAATCACTATTATCTACTACTACAGAACTGATTTAGTAAAAAAAAAACAAAAAAAAAAACATAATATTTCACATGTTTTGCTGCTTTAAATGAATATAGATGCTATTTTTGTCTTGCAGGCACAACATACAATCCTTAACCACGTCTGTACTTCTGCAGAATGTGCCTTTCATTGTCTGTCCACGTTAAGAGACCGTAAAAAACATTCACATTGTCATACTGTGAAAACATAAAGTACAGTAAACTGCTCTGGCCCCAAATCACCTTTAAATTTAACATAGAAGTATTTTAAAACTTACAGATCCTTTTTTAGCTTTATTGGGCTTGAAAAAGTGCGATGTTGTTTTCCTCTCCTTTGTGTTAAGGGTAAGACAGCTTGGGTTGCACAGCTAGTAGTGGATACTGGAGAGCTAGTGGCAAGGAGCCTGGAATGGCGTGTACGTGGAGCAGCCAAAGCTCAGTGCAATATTAGACAGCCCCTCCTACTAAGGGAGTGGTTGCTTAGTCAAGCTACAGATAATCACACTGCTTGTACAGCATAGAGAGCAGCAAAACGAATTCAGAACTGCAGTATGAAAACTATTCTACTGCAAAGTATAGTGTCATGGAACAAGAACTACCTTTCTGACTCACCCCCCTCTCTCCTTTGCAGCTTCTGCCTGTCAGATCTTATTCTCGGCTGCATGGAGTTTGCACACACATACTGTGCCTGTGTAACATGCAACAATGTTGCATTTCTTGCCTCTGGGCATGACATCAGTGAGCTGCTACTGCAGCCTCTGAGATTCTCACCAGAATGGGCTAGTCTGCCCCACCTCATGTTCGTTGAAAGATAGTCTGTCGCAAGGCTATTCCCTTTACCCACACTGCCCCTCACTTCCTTTTCCACCCTGGAGACAGTGAGTACAGCACCCTTCTGTGTTAATCTCCCACGGTGAGGCCATCTCTTTTTACCGGTTTCTAACTAATAATCACCACTACATACCATCCACAAGTATCTGTGTTCTGCTGCTTTTCCCAATAAAGTGGAGGAAATATTACAGGGCTTGGAGTGATTTTAAAGGGAACTGAGTTAATGCTATCGGGAGCCATTCACACATCAAACGTGACCCTGGCTTCAGAAAAGTAAAATGAGGACCGTGTGCCTTGGGGACACACACAGAGGAGCTGCTACCCACAGCCTTTATGCTAAAGAAACAAGCAAGCAGCTTACACAGCAAATAAACAGCAGTCTCTCACCACCACTGTACAAGCATACTGCTCCACGTTGCTACATAGAGCCACCAGCCTCTACACAGCAAACAACTATAGCTTTATGCAAAGACAAGTGAGCAGCCTTACTTTGCTAATAAGAACACAGAGCAGTCTCTGCAGACTGAAGAGCAGCCTTTCAAACAGCAGCAGCTTTACTCTGCCAGACAGGGCAGCAAGCTTTATACAGCAAACTGCACGCAGCCTGCAGCCTTTCAGATAAGCAAGCGGATTTACACTGGACACAGCCAGCATACACCTTGCACACGAGGCAGCAGCTTTGCAGACAAACAGTGCTTCTTACACAAAACCTAACTGCCTTTCTCTGTCTGAGTTCACCCTCTGCACAGCCCCATAGTGAGGAGCCACCATCTCACCTACCCCTGCGCACGTCCCCACGGCTAGCACCATCAAGGGCCACGCTACCGGACACCCGCCAGGACACGGTTCAGAGCCACCGGACGCCTGTGAGTACAGCTACCCCTACGCTGCACGCTGCAGGACACCGCTCGGCATCACCTGAGACAGACGCCCATCGCTGACAAAGGTAAAAGACCGCACGCCACATACACTGGCTAAAGGCCTACACACACCTACAGCATGGCAGAACTCAGAGCCTCACCAGACATCATGCAGGAAAGCGATCACTCAGACACAGAGACCGCTGCACAACTGCAACAGGCGCAGGCAGGCGCAAGGCCCAAACGGACAGTCACACTGACACAAAAGGCCCGTGAAAAATACGAGATTGACATTGAAGCGCACCGCGCTAAATTAGAGTTGGCCTGGAGCACATCCACACTGGGAATACGCAATGTTACTAGCGTTGGCAACTATGCGCAACAGCTCGAGCAGGCAATAACGCAATTAAGGACCGATTACTCACGTTATCAAGAGCTGTCAGAAGCATACATTACTTACCTGACCAGGGCCAACACCAGCGAAAGCCTGCAAGAAAGAGACTTACAAAACAACATTGACCTTACACGTGACAGCCGCGTGCGGACCGCTATCACAGACGCGCAAAGCGTGAGAAAAGAACTCCTCCTGGAGACCACATCACAGCGCTCCAGCACATCAAGGCACTCATCAAGGTCTGCAAAATCAGCACAATCTAACGTGTCCAGCACAAGCGCAAGCGCTACCAAGGCGCGAGCTTCTGCAGAGGCCGCACGTGCCAGGGCCGAATATGGTCAGAGAGAGGCAGCCGTAAGGGCAGAAAGAGCGCGCATAGAAGAGGAGGAGCAGAATGCTGCCAATGCCGCCGCCGCTGCTATCGCCGCCGCTGCCAATGCCGCCTCCGCTGCTACCGCCGCCGCTGCACGTAGAAAGGCCGAATTGGACGCGGATCTAGAAGCTCTAAGCAAAGAGGAGGACGCCGCTGCCGCCATAGCCCAAGCCGAAGTCTTAGAAGCAGCTGCGAGACAGGACAGCGGGGAGCTACCGTACAAACGGATAGCCTCAGAGGATCCAATCCAACGCACTGAAGACTACGTAAGGAGCCTCTTCAGTGTAAATACCAGCGCACCATCTTCTCAGCAAGGGAAGAGCTCAACCTGCTATTCAAGTTCCTGGGGAACGAATCCAGGGAGCACGCGAAGAGACTTCGGGCGGCAAACGTGCACCAACCCCAAGTAGGTCTTGACCTAGTGTGGGAAAGGCTAGAAGAGTCCTACGGCAGCCCCGAAGCAGTCGAGGATTCGCTCTTCAAAAGAGTCGACAGCTTCCCCAAGATCACAACCAAAGACTACTCGAAGTTACGAGAGCTCGGGGACCTGCTGCAAGAACTGGAGTTCACAAGGAAAGACCATTCCTTAATAGGTTTCAACGTCCTAGACTCAGCTCGGGGAGTGAGACCCATCCTGGAGAAGCTACCCTTCAACCTCCAAGAAAGGTGGATTTCACAAGGTTCCAAATACAAAAGGGAGGAGCAAGTTGTCTACCCCCCATTCTCATACTTCTTGAGCTTCATCCGCGAAGCGGCAAGGACAAGGAACGATCCCAGTTTCATCTTGGGTGCGCAAACCACATACAGTGCAAGCAGCCTGAGGAACGAGAGACCAGTGACGAGATATGGTAACACCCAAACACCCATCTCGGTCCGCAGGACGGACGTGCCTCCCACGACCCAAACTACTCCCGATCAGTCGGTCGCCGGAGGCAAGAAACCAAGAGACCCAAACAGGAAATGCCCCATACACAAGAAGCCACACCCACTCAACAAGTGCTTTGGGTTCAGGATGAAGTCCCTAGAGGAACGCAAGAGGTTACTTGGAGAATTCAGAGTTTGCTTCAGGTGCTGCGGCTCCACGACTCACTTAGCCAGGGACTGTAAAGAAGAGATCAAATGCACAGTGTGCGAGAGTGACAAGCACGTGACATCGTTACACCCAGAGGCGCTGACACTCCACCAACTCAAGAACCCATCCTCCGTAGCGGAGCATGGCGGGGAGAAAGAAGAAGGAGAGTCAACATCCGTCACATCTCTGCGCACTGAAGTTTGCGGAAAGGAACGTGATAAAATATCCTGCTCCAAAATATGCCTAGTCGCAGTGCACCCCCAGGGACAACCTAAGAAGGCTATTCGGATGTACGCAATCCTCGACGACCAGAGCTACCGATCACTGGTCAGGTCAGAGTTCTTCGACATGTTTAACATACAAGACGGTGCTTTTCCTTACACTCTCAGAACGTGCGCAGGGCAAATGGAGACCACAGGGAGAAGAGTGAATGGCTACACCATATGCTCAATAGACGGCAAAGTGAACATGCCCCTTCCCACACTCATCGAGTGCAGCCACATGGCCACAAACAGGGACGAGATTCCCACACCAGACATGGCACGCCACTACCCGCACCTCAAGGGAATAGCCAACTACATCCTGCCGGTAGAACAAGGCACCAAGATCTTGCTGCTGCTCGGCAGGGACATCATGAGGGTACATAAAGTCCGTAAACAGCATAACGGACCCCACAACGCGCCATACGCCCAAAGACTTGACCTAGGATGGGTGATAGTGGGCAACGCGTGCACCGACAAAGAGCACGGGCAAGACTATGTTGACGCCCGCATAACGGTAGTAACAGAATGTGGGCACACATCTCTCTCTGAACCATGTCTTGGGCATCTCCAAGTGACCGACGGGCCAAGTGAAGAGAAAAGACAAGGTCATAGCCCTGAGGTCAACAAAAACATCCTTGCATCGGGGGGTTGTGACAATGGCCTAGGATGCTTAGCGGTTCAGATAAACAAGGATGACGAGTCGACTCCACTGAAGGAAGAAAGTAACCTCCCAAAGGTGACCGACAAAGGGATCGTCCAAAAGACAAAAAACAATCGGACGATCCTCTCGCGAGCAATGGCACGGCTAGGACGTACAGTCGTTCCTCTCCACAGAGTATCCAGCGATAAAGCAGCCAGCTTAGTCTGAAACTTGTCCTGCATTTGTTGAAGCAAATTCTGAACCACCACGGTCAGATCCTGCACGTTCTTTGGGTCCGACTCCGACATCCCGGTTCTCTTTCTACAGCTCCTTCTCCGAAGGCACTAGCAGGATGCAGACACTGCACTGCTCACCCACACCACATGCAGCCAGACAGCAAATAGAGTTTGCAGCTTCTCTTGCTGGAGAAGAATACAATGTTGCAGAGACCACACTAGTCAGTTGGATCCAGGAAGACATTGGGGAAGGTAGTGTACAGAGAGCAGTGCTCTGCTGTACTAAGCCAGAGAATACCCCAGGCAGGCCCCACTCCCCACTAGGTTAGTGGGTAAGTTCATAGGGAAGGCCCCTTAGGTAGCTGAGTGTGCCCTTAGCTGAGTGTGAGTCTAGTCAGTGACACAGCTGCAGTGCTGTGTGCTCTGACAAAAAGAGACAGTGTTGCTTTGCAGTGCAGCACAGCAGTTAGTTTGGCAGTTTCAGGAAAGGCCCCTTCAGTGCGAGGGGGGGTTTCTTGCTACAGTACAGTTGCAAGAGACATTCTGTGGGGGAGACGCTCCATGAGGGAGACACCTCACGCGGAGGCGGATTCCTGTTCCTGCGTCAGACCCTTTTTGAAGAGCTTTACACCCGGGCACGTATCTATAAGTGCACCAACTATACACACGTGAGCAGTGCTGCCACACATCTGGGTGGGGGTACAGGAAACTGGGACGCTGGTGCCGAGCACCCAATTATTGTGGGCACTGTATGGTTGGGCGGAGAGGCCAAGGGCCTGTACAAGGGGATATTGGTGCCCTTGCACCCAATGTATGTTTGTTATGCATAGAGCTGTTGATACTCTACATTATGATACTGCGTTTTATGTTACTGATCCCTATAGTAAACCCTTTTAGCCATAACCTTTGGTGTGGGCTGGTTACTGTATGGATGTTCCTATGTGAGGGCCATTCTACACTCCTAGAATCTCACATAGGTGGAGGCGTTGTAAGAAAGAAACATTCCAGAGATTCACCCCAGGTTCCCAGCAAGCGGAGGCTCAGGCCTCTTGTGAACCTGCAGGTATACGCACCACACCTGGTAACATATAGGTTCCCCCTCACATACACTCTATCTGCGATTGGGGTAGGGGGAATACCCGTTACATATGTAAAGCATGTGACAATGTATAATTTCACATTCTTACATAAGGTGAAAATCATTTGGTGCTCCTGTTATAAATCTGTCATAATACCGATTGTGTGACTAACATAATGGCAGCTTCAGTCAGTGTAACTCAGCAGCTACAATGTATGCTTATATTACGAAGGTAACATTACCTATTATTACAGTTCACTGCTCAAACTGCTGGGAATATTTGTCAAAAATTATCTCAAACAGGAAAAGGTTACAAAGATCTTGCACTGCTTGGGAGGAGGGTTAAAACCTGCTATAGAAAACAAAGGATGCATTAAAACTCATAACAAATTTCATTAAGAGTTGCATTTAAATCACTATTATCTACTACTACAGAACTGATTTAGTAAAAAAAAAACAAACAAAAAAAACATAATATTTCACATGTTTTGCTGCTTTAAATGAATATAGATGCTATTTTTGTCTTGCAGGCACAACATACAATCCTTAACCACGTCTGTACTTCTGCAGAATGTGCCTTTCATTGTCTGTCCACGTTAAGAGACCGTAAAAAACATTCACATTGTCATACTGTGAAAACATAAAGTACAGTAAACTGCTCTGGCCCCAAATCACCTTTAAATTTAACATAGAAGTATTTTAAAACTTACAGATCCTTTTTTAGCTTTATTGGGCTTGAAAAAGTGGGATGTTGTTTTCCTCTCCTTTGTGTTAAGGGTAAGACAGCTTGGGTTGCACAGCTAGTAGTGGATACTGGAGAGCTAGTGGCAAGGAGCCTGGAATGGCGTGTACGTGGAGCAGCCAAAGCTCAGTGCAATATTAGACAGCCCCTCCTACTAAGGGAGTGGTTGCTTAGTCAAGCTACAGATAATCACACTGCTTGTACAGCATAGAGAGCAGCAAAACGAATTCAGAACTGCAGTATGAAAACTATTCTACTGCAAAGTATAGTGTCATGGAACAAGAACTACCTTTCTGACTCACCCCCCTCTCTCCTTTGCAGCTTCTGCCTGTCAGATCTTATTCTCGGCTGCATGGAGTTTGCACACACATACTGTGCCTGTGTAACATGCAACAATGTTGCATTTCTTGCCTCTGGGCATGACATCAGTGAGCTGCTACTGCAGCCTCTGAGATTCTCACCAGAATGGGCTAGTCTGCCCCACCTCATGTTCGTTGAAAGATAGTCTGTCGCAAGGCTATTCCCTTTACCCACACTGCCCCTCACTTCCTTTTCCACCCTGGAGACAGTGAGTACAGCACCCATCTGTGTTAATCTCCCACGGTGAGGCCATCTCTTTTTACCGGTTTCTAACTAATAATCACCACTACATACCATCCACAAGTATCTGTGTTCTGCTGCTTTTCCCAATAAAGTGGAGGAAATATTACAGGGCTTGGAGTGATTTTAAAGGGAACTGAGTTAATGCTATCGGGAGCCATTCACACATCAAACGTGACCCTGGCTTCAGAAAAGTAAAATGAGGACCGTGTGCCTTGGGGACACACACAGAGGAGCTGCTACCCACAGCCTTTATGCTAAAGAAACAAGCAAGCAGCTTACACAGCAAATAAACAGCAGTCTCTCACCACCACTGTACAAGCATACTGCTCCACGTTGCTACATAGAGCCACCAGCCTCTACACAGCAAACAACTATAGCTTTATGCAAAGACAAGTGAGCAGCCTTACTTTGCTAATAAGAACACAGAGCAGTCTCTGCAGACTGAAGAGCAGCCTTTCAAACAGCAGCAGCTTTACTCTGCCAGACAGGGCAGCAAGCTTTATACAGCAAACTGCACGCAGCCTGCAGCCTTTCAGATAAGCAAGCGGATTTACACTGGACACAGCCAGCATACACCTTGCACACGAGGCAGCAGCTTTGCAGACAAACAGTGCTTCTTACACAAAACCTAACTGCCTTTCTCTGTCTGAGTTCACCCTCTGCACAGCCCCATAGTGAGGAGCCACCATCTCACCTACCCCTGCGCACGTCCCCACGGCTAGCACCATCAAGGGCCACGCTACCGGACACCCGCCAGGACACGGTTCAGAGCCACCGGACGCCTGTGAGTACAGCTACCCCTACGCTGCACGCTGCAGGACACCGCTCGGCATCACCTGAGACAGACGCCCATCGCTGACAAAGGTAAAAGACCGCACGCCACATACACTGGCTAAAGGCCTACACACACCTACAGCATGGCAGAACTCAGAGCCTCACCAGACATCATGCAGGAAAGCGATCACTCAGACACAGAGACCGCTGCACAACTGCAACAGGCGCAGGCAGGCGCAAGGCCCAAACGGACAGTCACACTGACACAAAAGGCCCGTGAAAAATACGAGATTGACATTGAAGCGCACCGCGCTAAATTAGAGTTGGCCTGGAGCACATCCACACTGGGAATACGCAATGTTACTAGCGTTGGCAACTATGCGCAACAGCTCGAGCAGGCAATAACGCAATTAAGGACCGATTACTCACGTTATCAAGAGCTGTCAGAAGCATACATTACTTACCTGACCAGGGCCAACACCAGCGAAAGCCTGCAAGAAAGAGACTTACAAAACAACATTGACCTTACACGTGACAGCCGCGTGCGGACCGCTATCACAGACGCGCAAAGCGTGAGAAAAGAACTCCTCCTGGAGACCACATCACAGCGCTCCAGCACATCAAGGCACTCATCAAGGTCTGCAAAATCAGCACAATCTAACGTGTCCAGCACAAGCGCAAGCGCTACCAAGGCGCGAGCTTCTGCAGAGGCCGCACGTGCCAGGGCCGAATATGGTCAGAGAGAGGCAGCCGTAAGGGCAGAAAGAGCGCGCATAGAAGAGGAGGAGCAGAATGCTGCCAATGCCGCCGCCGCTGCTATCGCCGCCGCTGCCAATGCCGCCTCCGCTGCTACCGCCGCCGCTGCACGTAGAAAGGCCGAATTGGACGCGGATCTAGAAGCTCTAAGCAAAGAGGAGGACGCCGCTGCCGCCATAGCCCAAGCCGAAGTCTTAGAAGCAGCTGCGAGACAGGACAGCGGGGAGCTACCGTACAAACGGATAGCCTCAGAGGATCCAATCCAACGCACTGAAGACTACGTAAGGAGCCTCTTCAGTGTAAATACCAGCGCACCATCTTCTCAGCAAGGGAAGAGCTCAACCTGCTATTCAAGTTCCTGGGGAACGAATCCAGGGAGCACGCGAAGAGACTTCGGGCGGCAAACGTGCACCAACCCCAAGTAGGTCTTGACCTAGTGTGGGAAAGGCTAGAAGAGTCCTACGGCAGCCCCGAAGCAGTCGAGGATTCGCTCTTCAAAAGAGTCGACAGCTTCCCCAAGATCACAACCAAAGACTACTCGAAGTTACGAGAGCTCGGGGACCTGCTGCAAGAACTGGAGTTCACAAGGAAAGACCATTCCTTAATAGGTTTCAACGTCCTAGACTCAGCTCGGGGAGTGAGACCCATCCTGGAGAAGCTACCCTTCAACCTCCAAGAAAGGTGGATTTCACAAGGTTCCAAATACAAAAGGGAGGAGCAAGTTGTCTACCCCCCATTCTCATACTTCTTGAGCTTCATCCGCGAAGCGGCAAGGACAAGGAACGATCCCAGTTTCATCTTGGGTGCGCAAACCACATACAGTGCAAGCAGCCTGAGGAACGAGAGACCAGTGACGAGATATGGTAACACCCAAACACCCATCTCGGTCCGCAGGACGGACGTGCCTCCCACGACCCAAACTACTCCCGATCAGTCGGTCGCCGGAGGCAAGAAACCAAGAGACCCAAACAGGAAATGCCCCATACACAAGAAGCCACACCCACTCAACAAGTGCTTTGGGTTCAGGATGAAGTCCCTAGAGGAACGCAAGAGGTTACTTGGAGAATTCAGAGTTTGCTTCAGGTGCTGCGGCTCCACGACTCACTTAGCCAGGGACTGTAAAGAAGAGATCAAATGCACAGTGTGCGAGAGTGACAAGCACGTGACATCGTTACACCCAGAGGCGCTGACACTCCACCAACTCAAGAACCCATCCTCCGTAGCGGAGCATGGCGGGGAGAAAGAAGAAGGAGAGTCAACATCCGTCACATCTCTGCGCACTGAAGTTTGCGGAAAGGAACGTGATAAAATATCCTGCTCCAAAATATGCCTAGTCGCAGTGCACCCCCAGGGACAACCTAAGAAGGCTATTCGGATGTACGCAATCCTCGACGACCAGAGCTACCGATCACTGGTCAGGTCAGAGTTCTTCGACATGTTTAACATACAAGACGGTGCTTTTCCTTACACTCTCAGAACGTGCGCAGGGCAAATGGAGACCACAGGGAGAAGAGTGAATGGCTACACCATATGCTCAATAGACGGCAAAGTGAACATGCCCCTTCCCACACTCATCGAGTGCAGCCACATGGCCACAAACAGGGACGAGATTCCCACACCAGACATGGCACGCCACTACCCGCACCTCAAGGGAATAGCCAACTACATCCTGCCGGTAGAACAAGGCACCAAGATCTTGCTGCTGCTCGGCAGGGACATCATGAGGGTACATAAAGTCCGTAAACAGCATAACGGACCCCACAACGCGCCATACGCCCAAAGACTTGACCTAGGATGGGTGATAGTGGGCAACGCGTGCACCGACAAAGAGCACGGGCAAGACTATGTTGACGCCCGCATAACGGTAGTAACAGAATGTGGGCACACATCTCTCTCTGAACCATGTCTTGGGCATCTCCAAGTGACCGACGGGCCAAGTGAAGAGAAAAGACAAGGTCATAGCCCTGAGGTCAACAAAAACATCCTTGCATCGGGGGGTTGTGACAATGGCCTAGGATGCTTAGCGGTTCAGATAAACAAGGATGACGAGTCGACTCCACTGAAGGAAGAAAGTAACCTCCCAAAGGTGACCGACAAAGGGATCGTCCAAAAGACAAAAAACAATCGGACGATCCTCTCGCGAGCAATGGCACGGCTAGGACGTACAGTCGTTCCTCTCCACAGAGTATCCAGCGATAAAGCAGCCAGCTTAGTCTGAAACTTGTCCTGCATTTGTTGAAGCAAATTCTGAACCACCACGGTCAGATCCTGCACGTTCTTTGGGTCCGACTCCGACATCCCGGTTCTCTTTCTACAGCTCCTTCTCCGAAGGCACTAGCAGGATGCAGACACTGCTCTGCTGGCTGCTTTATCGCTGGATACTCTGGCATAACTGCAAAAGATTGTGCCCTACAGGTGAAGCCACAGTGTCAAAAAAACTGTCCTCTCACACGTCTAAAAAAAGACAATATCAGAGACATCTCATAAAGAGATTTACTAGGGCAAAAGAGACTGTTTTTCGTCATGTCCAAGGAGAGAACAACCTCCTGAGGGCAGTCAACAAAGAGATACAAAGGCGTATCACCAAAATACATGGAAACGTTCTCTTGCAAGATGAATGCACCAATGACTTAGGGTGCACAGCGTTCCAGCCCCCAAAGGACGACGAAAAGCAAACACCATTGATGGGAGATGGAGAATTCCTGATGTCAACGGTCAAGGAGGTCGGCAGAAACGGACCGGGCAGTTGGGCGAACCCGCTACCATTCCGTCCACCAAGAAGGCGCTTCCCAAACAATGGAGAACATGCCATCTCTAGGTTCACTTCGTTCCTATGCGACCTACAAAAGGAACCAGAGACCAAAAACAACTTTGTGACCTTCATCCAGAAGATGTTCCTTACTGGCCATGCAAAGCCAGCACCTCTAATGAAGGAAGGTGAAGAATGCCGGTATCTCCAATCATCTGGGGCCTACCACCCTCAGGAACCTGATCAAATCTGGATAGTGTTCAGCCCCAGCGCTCAGCTCCAGGGAGTCCCCCTGAACGACGCCCTCTCTACTGGACTAGACTCGACAACCAGTCTTCCAGGAGTGTTGTTCCGCTTCCGCAAGGAGCCAAAAGCCATCTCCTTCTGCCAAACGCCAGGTGATAGAGCGACAGGCTCCACGGCTGGCATACCTACAAGGGGATGCACTCTGTGGGTAAAACTACAGAGACAAAAAGACTGTTCTCTCTGAGGCTAAGGGGAAACAGTGCCAGAGACTTTTACACAAAGACATTGTGGTGCAACCAGCAGACCTGGAGCTGTGCATCCACGCTGCATCCTTTGCCAAAGAACCTTGGCCAAGGGACCTTGATACCAGTGATACCGGCCGGTGTCACATCGCTATGTGGACATGGACTCTTGCATTGTTTGAGAATGTGATGTTATTCTTGTTACGTTGTATTGCACATATGTTCCACATACACCTAAAATAGTGGTATCTCCAGATACCAGACGGGGAGTGTCATGGAACAAGAACTACATTTCTGACTCACCCCTCTCTCTCCTTTGCAACTTCTGCCTGTCAGATCTTATTCTCAGCTGCATGGAGTTTGCACACACATACTGTGCCTGTGTAACATGCAACAATGTTGCATTTCTTGCCTCTGGGCATGACATCAGTGAGCTGCTACTGCAGCCTCTGAGATCCTCACCAGAATGGGCTAGTCTGTCCCACCTCCTGTTTGTTGAAAGATAGTCTGTCCCAAGGCTATTCCCTTTACCCACACTGCCCCTCACTTCCTTTTCCACCCTGGAGACAGTGAGTACAGCACCCTTCTGTGTTAATCTCAAACGGTGAGGCCATCTCTTTTTACCGGTTTCTAACTAATAATCACCACTACATACCATCCACAAGTATCTGTGTTTTGCTGCTTTTCCCAATAAAGTGGAGGAAATATTACAGGGCTTGGAGTGATTTTAAAGGGAACTGAGTTAATGCTATCGGGAGCCATTCACACATCAAACGTGACCCTGGCTTCAGAAAATATAGAATGAGAAGGGCAGCGTCAAATTACGCTGCGGACGTCACCAACGCGACGCTAGACAGCGTCTCGTTGCCATGGCAACATGATGGCATGACACAATTTAACGCCACAACGTTGCATTGCCATGGCAACGGGGCGCTGTGTGACGGTGGAGCAGCACTTTGCGCTGCAGAAAGACGGTGGAGGCGGCAGGCAAGGAATTACCCACGAGACCCGATAGGCCAAAGAGCGCGGCCTCTGTGTATTTTTATGCCGCCCTAGCCTAATGAGAAATCTGCCAACACATTTGAAATAACCCCTATATGCATTCCTCATATACTGTAGATTTCCACATACCCATATATAGTGTGAACAGATGTTCAAATTATGGGACAAATTATAAATATTTATGTAGCACCTTTACCCCCACCCTATGTGAGATTGGGTCGCTACCTGTACTGTATGTTTCCTAGTGCTGTGCATACCTGTGAGGCAACAGGACGGCTCTGAGTTGCTCCGCGATGTTGTGGGGAGAGTCAGGACAAGCTTTCAGGGTGCTTCATTCTCTGTTGGCAGCGCCTCCATTCAGCGAGGATCCTGTATCTGCAGGATGTTCCATGCTGACACCTCTCTTATCCCAAGGCAGTGAATCACACAATTAGATGGTTCAATGGAGGTTTATTCATTGTCCAAAACTTACAGCAGTCCCATTCCCTGGAAGGTTACCTTAAGGCTTGAGGCCCATCTAGGTTCCTGTCTGGTGCTCCTCCTGTATCCCCTTATGGAACACAGGGTAGATGTTGTCACTCCATAGGGGGTGGAAAGAGACACACTAACTTCTGGGAGAGTGCCAGTATATAGCCTGGAGGTTGGGCTCGTGTAAGGATCCGCGCTGCGGCCATACCCGCTGCCAGAGCCTCCTTACCTCTCTTACATGCCACCCAGGCTCCCCGGCGGCATACCTTGCTCCTTGCGGCTCCCTCTCCCGCTGCCCCCACACTTCCGGGTCACGCGCGTCACCCCTACGGGCGCGCTCGGACACAGGCTGCCATTTTCTGGTGCCGGGCGCCTGACTTCGCCCCGATGACGCGGCGCACACTCCACGCGCGTCCCTGTCTCTTCCCCGTCAGACACCTTTCCCCTATCAGGTCCTCCCCCGGGCCTCTCCTCCATTCCTCCCCTTGCTCCAATAGGCCCCAGCTTCCCAAACACTTCCCTCCTATCAGGTCCTCCCCCGGGCCACTCCTCCGTTCCTCCCTTCCTCTGATAGGTCCCAACCCCCTATTTAGTCTAACCTCACCATTACCTCCTTGCTCTGCATAGCTTCTGTACCTTGGTGCTGTCTGCTGTTGCCTGGCCCCTTTTTTCTTTCAGTCCCTGTTCCTGTCCCTGGATATTCTGCTGACCTCCCTGGATATTGACCTTTGGCTTTGGACTTCGTTTATGCTGCTCTCTGGTACCCTTGGACTTGGCGTTTGACTCTTTACCTGGCAGACTTCTATATCCCTTGGACACGGCTTACGGACAATCTACTTCGCTGCTCTCTCCACTCCACGACCCAGGCTTACGGACTCTCAACTACGCTGCTCTCTCCATTCCACGACCATTGGCTTACGGACTATACCTACCACCACTGGAGTTGGCAAGTACGGTACTCTTTCTATTTTAGTTACCCGGACCATCTACGCTACTTCCACACTCTGACCGTGCCCCTGTTTACTGTTAGGTGTGTGGTATTACTCCTTTCCACCTCAGTCCCGGGGTCTCATCTGGCTTGTGGGCAGGCCGAGCGTTACACTCGCACTCCCTCCCCTATTCTCTCTCGCCCCTCCCCTCCCATATTCTCTCTCGCCCATCCCCTCCCCCACTCTCTCTCACCCCATCCTCTCTCGCCCCCCTCCCCCATTCTCTCTCGCCCCCCTCCCCCATTCTCTCACTCCCCCTCCCCATTCTCCCTCACCCCTCCTCTCCAACCTTCTCTATCGCCCTCCCCCCCCCCCCCATTCTCTCTCGCCCCTCCACTTTCTCTTGCCCTGTCCCCTCCCCCATGCTCTGGCTTCTTATTTACAATGCAGTTATTTTCCAAGGGTTAAAAGACATTGGCCCACGTATTTCACAGTTTTACCACAGAGTGGAGTCCTGTACAACAAATCCAGTGGTCCCACAAAGAATTTGGCCATTAAAACGGATACCACACAAGACACTTGTGCCAATGTGTAATAATTTTAATAAGTAGCGGCGTTGTTTTGAAAGTGAAATGAGTTTGGGCCAGCTCTTTCACAGTGGTTATCCACAGAAGGGGGTCACTTTCATAAATCGCATTTGTATTTAGCTTGGCCCAAAAACTGCAAGGGCATCAAATCAGGTGACATATTAGGCACAAGTGCCAATATTTATCAATTTGGATAAGCTGCAGTATTTCAAGGGTTACATTACATTGGGCCACCTCTTTCACAGTTGTTACCCACAGGTGGGGATCTCCATTGTAACACCCAGTTGTACTTTGCCTGGCTCAAAGAGGATTTGAGCGTCAAACTGGGCATGGGTGCCAATATTTACACATTTGAATAAGCAGCTGTAGCATTTTGATGAATAAATGACTGAGTGACCTTTTTCACAGTGGCTATACCCAGAAGGGGATCCCCTATGTATCACACATTGCATTGTGCCTTGCCCAAAACGAATTTGGGCATCAAAACAGATGCCAAACTTTGCACTGTTGCCTATTGTTAACAATATGAATAAATACAGGTAGGTACTTTATTAAAACAGCTCCTCACTACAGCTCTTGATGAGTTGGTGCTCTCAAAGTTAGAGTTTGATTTTTTATATTCAGAATGCCCCCGAGTACCCATTTTTTATAATTTGCCCAAAATCCATAAATCTTTAATTAATCCCCCTGGTCGCCCTATCATTTCGGGCATCCAGTCACTCACGTCAAATCTTTCACAATATGTTGATTTCTTTTTACAAATGTATGCAGTCAAATTGCCTGCTTATTTGAAAGATACGTCATCAGTGCTCCAGATTTTTTCTGGTTTTGAATGGAAAAAGTCATATAAGTGGTTAACCTGTGATGTACAGGCGTTATATACCCACATCCCACACGACAAGGGTCTGTCGGCAATAAGGTCGGTCCTGGAGGAGGATAGGTTATTGCATCCCCTTAATGTAGAATTCATATTAAAAGCAATTATTTTCTCTTTCTGTCCCAGTTTTTCTTGCAGGTTTGCTGAACTGCAATGGGGACTAGATTTGCCCCCAGTTTTGCGAACCTGTATATGGGAGACTGGGAGAGGAAGAGAATTTAGACCAACAATCCTTACAGTAGGAATGTTGTGATATGGAGGCGCTTTATCGACGACATCTTGTGCGTGTGGGATGGTAGTGATCAAGAACTGATAAACTTCATGGGTTACCTTAATGATAACGATATGAACTTGATTTTCAGTCACATTTCCAACGAGAGATCTATAAATTTTCTTGACCTTAATCTAACTGCCACAAATACTGGGGAAGTAACCACAAAGGTATTCTTCAAAGAAGTGGACAGTAATAATCTACTTATGGCCTCGTAATCATAAAAAATCATGGATCACTAATATCCCTAGGGGCCAATTTGTTCGAATCAAGAGAAATTGTAGTTCTACTGTTGACTTTGAAGAACAGGCTAACTCACTTATCCTTAAATTTCTGGAAAGGGGTTATCCTGAAAAAGATCTGTTAAAGGATCTGGATAAGGTGAGGGGAATGGATAGAGACCTCATGATACAACCTAAGTCAAAGAAAATATCTATTGACTTAACTGGGTCTCTTGAGATTCCATTTGTGACTACCTTCAATTCTGCTAATGTTAAAATTGAAGAAATTTTCAAAAAACATTGGGCAATATTAAATAGGGATGTGTTTTTAGGGGACCACATCCCACCAACACCAAAATTCATCTACAGGAGAGCAAAGAATTTTAAAAATACCATGGCTCCCAGTGACATTTTCCCTCCTATTCATAGTAGGGACAAGTTATGGTTAAATAAATCTGTAGGTAATTATGCATGTGGTAAGTGCTCCACTTGCAATTACCTCCATAAAGAGAGGAAAACTTTTAAATCATCAGTTAACCATGAGGAGATTAAAATTGAAGAATTTATAAACTGTAATACCACTTATGTGGTTTATTTGATTGAATGTTCATGTAATATTCAATATGTTGGTCGCACTAAAAGGTGTCTAAAAGTGCGAATCCAAGAGCATATTAGGAACATTAAAAATGGCTATGATAAACATAGTCTGTCTCGGCATTTCTCTGCATACCATAAAAAAGATCCATCTTCCCTTAGATTTAAGGGTATACATACTGTTCCCATAGGGAGGAGAGGTGGACATAGAATTAAAAACCTTTCCATTCTAGAAACATTCTGGATCTATAAACTAGAATCCCATACCCCCAAAGGGTTAAATGAGGATGTGGATATATGGTCCCTGTATTGATTCTGTCAATAAGTGTCTTTAAATGTTTGTGTCTGCTTCGAAACTCATTTTTGTTTCTTTCTTTCAGAGTTAATATTAATTCAATCTTTGCCATTTGTCATTTATTTGATTTTATGTCATAAATTTAGTATTTTGTTTGATGTAGTTTTAAACTATTTGAAATAAAATGTTTTTATGCAGCTCTGATGTTTCAGCTGTGCTGCATTAGTATAGTGAATAGTGATTTGCTGTTACTATTGAGCTATTAACCAATCATATGGCTTTGAATGGTATATACTCTGATCAAATGATTATTAGTTTTTATTCCCTGAAGAAGTGGCCTTTTGAGCTACAAAACGCGTTGGAGAGATACCATTCAACCTACATATTTTTTAATATCTATATTCCAAGGTGTATTTTACTTTGTGAAGTCACTCGGTTTACTTGAGCACCGAGTGGATTTCAAATCCTCTGCGCATGTGCTGTCGCTTGCCTCTGAGGTTGCGCAGTGAGGTCTGAAGCAGGACTGGCAAATACTCCTACACAGAGCAGATTTGAACACCTTACGGGCCGCATCGAGCGCTCTGACCTCACAGACGGGACCACGGGATCACGCCGTCATGCTGTTCGACCCGTGCGGATGTACAGTGAGGTCTGCAGCAAGGAACCTGTAGGATACCTGTGAGAGAAAGATATCTCCTCCTCAAGGATCCATCAGACGTACTGACGCCATATACTGGACATTGAGACTGTGGCAGAGATATCAGTAATCCGGTACTCCATCTGATTTGCACCTTAGCTGAGTGCGTGGAAGGGGGAGAGAAATCTCGGCGGTTCCTGGTTGCAGCTGTCGGTAACTGCCACACTGTGGCTCTCTATGCCTGATTAAATCAATCTTGATGTACGCATAACCTTGAAACACCTTATATATAAACACTGTTTATTACATTTTTCACGATGAGTGTTGTGCTCTTTGTTTGTTTTGTTGTTTCTTATATAAACCCACCTGGATTTTACCTTGCCCATGAATAGAAATGGGGTTTTGTTTGTGTGTGTGTTTTTTTTTTAAGTATCTCACTTTGCTACAAAACACTGAAATAAGTGGGCCAATGTCATTTAACCCTTGGAAAATAACTTTTATTTTCATGAATAGGAAGCTGGAGCAAGGAAAAAATAGCTGGGCGCAATAGAAGTAAATTTCAGCCTTGTACTATACCGGCCAATTCGGTTCAGTTGGAAGTGGGCTATGTAAGAATGTATTTATCACGATACATTACTTAAAATTATTATCCTAGGGCCTACTTCTGTGCGAGCTTGGCCATTTTTTTGCTACGTATTTGCATCTCACGAGTTCATTAAGCAGTTATTGCATGTCCAAACCTATTGAAAACTCCTTTTTTTTAATGCAATTTCGTCTGATATACTAATTATTTGCATGCATAGATAATTCTTGATGCATACAGTGAAAATGCTAGATTTTTATTGCGTCAGATTACATGCCATCTTCAGGACATTCTGTATTAGAAATAGAGTTTAATCAATAAACCCCAACATGTTGAAGGGTCAGCATTAAAATTGTACCAGTGAATTTAACAATGGCTGCACTTTGAACCTCAATTGTCAAAAATTAACTTTTATGTTTTGGCTTTTACAAACATACCTAAATCTGTTTACAACCCTGCACTGTAATAAATAAAGAGTCCATAGTGTATTTTAATTATTACGACCAATGTGTATGTAGCACCCTGCTACAGTACTGTATATTCCTCTAGCCTAGCATTGCAAGTCCTGGTAATAGCAGACAGTGCTAGAGTTAAACCATCCCCTCTGGCTGGACCCATGCAGGTGGAGGCGCTGCGCACCATACTCCAAGCCCCCACATCACAGAGGTTCGGGCTCCAGATTTACCAACAGGTGAGCACCAATAGCATCTAACTATAAATATCCTGATCAGCGGGATAGGGGAGTTACATGTGTACTGTGCATACACCTACTGTGTAGAATGACTGACTGCCAATGGGGGCTATTTACATTTACATTGAAAAGTAATAGACCTCCCTTGCTACAGCCTAAATTGAATCTAATTTTAAAAAGGAAGGTGCCTAGCAGGTGGTATATATTGGTAAGTACAGAAGAGCACGGTCATTGCACTCAATACCCTATTGTGAATATGAAATTATGTTTTGATTTAAAAAAAACTTTAATAATAACTATTAAAATATATGTGAAATTCATGAAAACACAACATAAGAGGATAAAATAATAAAAACCTGCTCTTACTAGCAACTACTAATATAAACCTAGTGTTAGGAGCAAATAATAAAATAGTGGTGGGCAATAGTCTCTATTAGTGTGAGGTACAGTAGTGTATATACAGTAGACTATTACAGAGTTAGCCTCTTGTTATATTGCAAACACTCAGTGGGTGGGATCAGGCTGAGCTCTGAAAGATAATAGTATCTAGATCAATTGGTAAAATGGGGTTACTGTTTAACCACAGATAACTACTTTCTAAGTCTGTCTCAGTGGATACTTACTGTAGTCATTTCCTTACCAGTGCTCGCTTAGCTGCACACAACAATCCCGAGAGAACATGCCCTTAAATATAGATTCTCATTCTGGCTTATTGCCTTGCACAACAACAGACAGGCGACTATGAGAATATCGGAAGAGGGTTCACATTTCCTAAAACAATTGGGATTCCCTCCACCTGACCCCCACTCAGATTCATTAAAGGGCCAAAGCCGCAGCACTTGACATGGAGGAGAAGGACAGGCAAAGCAACCCCAGCAACAACAAAAAAAGTGTAATACATAACCTTCCCAACTTCACAAGATTTTCAGGTTTTGAATTTTGGCCCACACAGAACCCTGCTGCTGGAGACTGAGACTCAAAAACCACGAGCAACTACTAGAAGGACTAAGCTGAGGGACTAGATAAAGACACTGCGCTTCATCCAGAACCGCAGATCCCTCGTAACCCCGTGCTCAAGGCAAGGCGATCGCAGGTGTATCCCCCTACCAAGTTTGACACCCCCAGCTAGTAATATTAATAATGTTAGTCACATATATTTAATGTTATTGTATCCTAAAAGATCCATTTGGAGTCACAAATATGGAAGGAAATTATCTCAGTTCAACTGATCAACAACACTTTGGTTAATCCAAATGACACGCTGTTACATATCTCTGACACAGACTAGCCTTGACAGCATAATGGAAAGGTGTAAGCTTTCCTAGACCCACCACACCCCACACAAATAGTTAAACTACTCACATTTCTACCATTTCGAGCAAAGATAGAAAGTAATGTCGAGCACTATCCTGGATATAACCCCTATTTCCCCTGGTCTAAGTACCAGTTCCCTATACTGACTCCATATATTAGTTTAATTATGTCTTTTCAGGGTCAGTACTGTTACACACCTGCAATACATTAGCTCTTTTGTCGCTGTCACACTTCATGCTAGAATGGTAACATTCGACAACATACTGTACATGTCGACTTTTGATAACTTAATACAGTATGTCTATTAATGTTAACGGTTTCAATTCTGATCTTAAAAGAAGGCTGGCCCTCGCTGAGATCAGATCTATGAAGGGAGACTAATCATGCTTCAAGAACCTCACTTGATAAAAAAAAAAAAAGATGGGCATAGACCTCGAAACAAGAATTTCTCACATGTATGTTACTCTCCAGCAAGAGATAAGAAAAGGTGTGTAGCTATACTGACAAACTCAAGTGTGTCCTTCATGTTAGTTGACCAGATACTAGATAAAGATGGCAGATAGCTGATCCTGGTGGGCAGAATAGGGGAAATAGATGTAACCTTAGTATCATTGTAGGCCCCTAATGAAAACCAGGCACAATTCTTTCAAAACACATTCCCGAAGATCATGCAAGAAAACCTTATTGTACTGTAGGTGGGAACTTCAATGTGGTTATAAGTTCAGCAATAGATATGGTAGATCACGTTCCCAAACCAATAAAAAGTCACTGTTAGAGAGACACTCCAGAATACTAAACAAGATGTTACAGGACCCGGCGCGCGCCAGGTTACTGTCGCGGCCGAGACCAGGAAAATGCTCGAATAAACTCGGCCGCAACAGTAGTGCAGGGGTGCGCAAACTTTTCCCCGTGCGCACCCCTGCCTGCTCTCGGCTCTCTGCGCCCCCCATTTCCCCGCTCTGCCCCGGTGTCAAAAATGCGCTCGGTCATGTGATGTCACGTTGCCATGGTAATGTGAGGTCACGTGACCTGTTGCATCATTTGACGCTGGGTAACCATGCTGACGCATCGCTGGAAGGGAGGTAAGTGTGTTTATAGAGGCCTCGAGCGGCCCCCGGCATTTAATTTAAATGCCTGGGGGAGAGCACAGGACCTCTATAACTGCCGAGCCCCCCCGAAAATCTAGCGCCACCCAGTTTGCGCACCCCTGACCTAGTGCCATCAGGTCCCTATCGGATTAGACTAGCTGGAGGCAGGTTGTGTGGGTTTGGGGTCACTTGGTAGCTTTATATGGGTTTGTTTGTCACTTTATCTGCATCCCTGAAGAAGGTGTTTGTACACCGAAACGTCGGATGGTTTGTGACTGTAATCAGTCAATTATATGAACTTTTTATAAATTATTGCATTTCTTTTGATGTGCTCAGCTTCCCTTCTGTTCTTTATTTACATAGCGCCATTAATGTACATAGCGCTTCACATTAGAAATGCACACGACAATCATATAAATAACAAATAATACAAATAACATGGGAATAAGTGCTTAAGATATAAATGTAACAATTAGAAAGAGGAGTCCCTGCTCCGAAGAGCTTACAATCGATGTTATACACACTTCTCTGCCCCCCACAACGTGCATTCAAGGATAGATATGATAGTACAGTAGTAAGCACAGACTTAATTGCATCAATCGAGGGAGCTGAGATTGAGAACAAGTCATGGTCCGATCACGCACCAGTTTATTTAAAGCTATTCGACTTAAAATGCAGAATCCTGGAATCCCCATGGAGAATGAATGACCAATTGATACAGTAGTGCAGAAAAGAGAAATACTGTAGCGCTAACAGGTGAATAAAATACAAAATCTAAATTAAATGTGTAAACCCAAATATTCACAAATAAATTAGTAATGGGCGGCTGCTTAAAATATATAAATAACTGACTACCTATGTCAGATGGTGACTGCAAAACAAAGAAAATATATTCGACACCTGATATTAAAGGCCCAGTACAGTATAGCCAAGACTATACATTTATAATATACAACTGTTGGATGTTAGTTGAAGACCAATGTCCTGGTTATTCCAAACAGATTTCAGTACAGATGGACTAGAATGCGATCACCCCAGGCTCCCAGTGGTGGCGGATCAGGCCTCCTGTACGCCAAACAGGTATCCAGCACACGTAATTCCCTTAGTCACGGAGAAGGGGGCTACAAAAGAAATAGAGGACTTTGCTAAATTGACACACTTAAAGATAAATAGCACTAAATCTGAGGCCTTTAGCCTAAACATCTCGGCTGTATCAGAAGCAAGACTTTAAGATCAACTGGAAGGAGACGAGTTTGAAATATTTGGGTCTTCATAACAAAGCAATATAAAAAATCTATATGATCAGAATATTCCCCTAATAATTAAAAAAAATTAAAGAGGACTTCGAAACATGGCAATCTTACCCAATATTGTGGCTGGGGGAAATCATGCTGGTGAAAATTAATATTCTCCAGAGGCCTCTAAACCTTTTTCGGGCGATATCTGTATCAGTACCACACCAAATAATTAGTAATGTTCAGAGGAGTGTGTCTGGGTTTGTGTGGGTCAATACAAAATCTAGAATCAAACAAGCACAATGCAGCATACGTCACTGGAGGGTGGCTTAGCTCTACCTGACATATGGAGAAACTACAGAGTATCCAGACTTAGCCATTTAATATATTGGTCATTAAAGGAAGGTCAGAAGCCCTGGGTGGATATAAAAAAACGTGAAGAGCACGTAAATGATATGTCCCCATCCTCTGGGTTCCAGCCCCTAAAAGATGTTCTAACCATGATTTCCACCCTGTAATTTCCCACTCCATATGAGTATGTTGTAAAACCCATAAACCAGATGGTTTCTCATCAATCCCCTCCCCTCTGAACGCATTATGGGGAAATTCTGAGTTCCCAAGTGGTGAACATCTATGCTCATTCCCCTTAAGGAAGCAGGAATAATGAGAAGTAGGGACCTTTACAAGGACTAACACTTTAGGTCCTTTCAGAACTTACAGAAAAATGATTAACTCATTAACAAACTCTTATCAATATTTGCAACTTAAGCACTTCACCACGTCACTAAGAAACAGTCAAAACATAAATAGACCATTAACTTGATTATAATTGTGAAAACAACAAAGGGACAGTATCCTTGTTCTACAGCTTGCTCTTGATAGGTATCATGAAAAAGAAAACAACGTTTAGGCAACAATAGAAGAGAGATGTAGGTGTGGAACTGGACTGGGATGATTGGGGGGGACATTTTTTAGAGGACTTCCATGTCTTTCATATGCTCGGCTATAAAAGAGACAAACATCAAAGTCCTGCATAGAAGGCACGCCACTCCACATAGACAGCATGCAATCTTCTAGGATCACTCTCCTGATTGTTGGAGAGAGTGCGGGGGCAGAGACACTATCCTCCACATCTCGTGGACATGACCCAAGATCAGCACTCTGTTGTGAATAAGTAAAGGACTTGACTAGTCTGGTCACCGATTGCAGCGTTCCTCTAGAACCATGGTCCTTTTTACTGCTAAAATCTAATGAGACCATAGATAGCTGCACAGACAAGATGATAACTCATATACTATTGATAACTCATATACTATCAGCTTCAAAATGTGTAATAGCAAACTCATGGAAAAAGAAAAAAACACCTCCTATGACCCAGGTTAAAAATTATATCTGGGACATAATGCTTATGAAAAAATTAACCTCCATGCTACACGATACGCAACAAATTTCAAAGAGTATGGGATCCATGGTTTACATTTAAAGGAGTGTGATAGCTCCTCCCCCTGTTAATTAACAATCTAATGCTGTAGGACGTAGCCAAGGGAAACCTCAATAACAGACCAAATGTTTAGACAGACCGAGACGAGTTACAACGAAATCTACATTACCCACCCACAAGAGACCAGCCACTTTCATTTTTGAATATATCTGTTAATAATTGAAGTTTGATGACAATTGTATGGTAATTACAAACAAAACTGTATTAATAATTATTTTCATAAAAAGCGACTTTTAGTCTCACAATGTGATCTACACATATTAAGATTAGTCAACACATGATAGTGACTTACCAATAGCATACCCTTCAACTGTACCTAATTAGCAGGTACACTACATGTTTTTGGCTCCTGTAAGAACAGATTTACATACAGTAATACTGTAAGGAAAATGCTGGGGAATATTATGTATTTTAATCAATTTGGTGTTTCAGAAGTTAATGTGGTTACTGTTTGTTTAACAAAAACATACAATATATTGGATTTATAATAGGTCAAGACATTTATTGGATCTCTCCAGAGCTTCAAAGAGTTCTTAATTGGTGGGTTATCACGTATGGCCCACTAAATGTAAAAGATGTGTTGTATGGGGCTGAAAGAATCTCGAGATAAAAGTAGCTGTTTTACCAGAGATGGGATTAAAATATGTCTCTCTTGACATCTTTATAAACAGCAACCTTTTAAGGTTACTTTCAAAAGCATTCTCTGGAGGTTCTGCAGGATTCAGGGGACGTGGCCTTGAAATTATTCCACAAAATAATTAATTGAATAAAACTGCTGATATCCAGTTATAATCTCTATCTTAAAGTATAACGTCCAGATATCTGTAATCGTTGCAAGGAGACGCATGCACTAAGACCACACACTACATGGGTAAGAGGTGCTAAGGACAGATATCCATTTGTCACTCAAATTTAGGAGCGAGTCGGTCATAATTACTCTCATTACGTCCATCATAAATGCCGGAATCTATTCATATTACTCACGTGTGTCTAAATATTAGAGAAAGAAAGTTATGAGTGCGTTTATATATTAGGGCAAGAGATTTAAACATTTTTTAGGAGTTTTTTTTCTCTGTCGTATGTAACAGGGTATGTCTATTCTGCCTTTCTTTCCCCACCCTGTTATGTAAGTCCTGTTATCTGCAGGCAGTAGCAGGTTAATCATATGGGTTTGTGCCCAACCTTGTTCCTCTATGATGGACAAGAGTAAGGTGGTGACTCATGGCCTGTGTAAGCCTATCAGAATAGGTATAGACCATGAGCCCTCCCCTCCTGTCTTAATTAGGGGAATGCCAAATTTAGTATTCAGTTTTCTTCCTGCTCCAGTGAAGAGAGGAAGAAAAGATCTATAAGTCTCTCCTATGGCAGGATGAGCGTGCTCACCCCCAGCCTCTGAGCTGGGGGAACATCAGGTTCAGCCACAGAGGCCTGAAAGATCAGGGCCAATTTTCAATGTAGCCACAGGTGTGGCGAATGAGAAGTCAAAATCGCCACACCATGTAAAAATGGAGAAATTAGGTTGCTCAATCGAACATTTAAAACAACACACACTGTGCGTCTGCTTCATTCACCTCAGCACTATCACCTGCTGCTGGTTCACTTTTTTGACTCATTCAGAAAGCGGAAACCAGCAGACGCCGTCAGGAAAAAGTTTATTTTACTGTGGGAGCTGGCAAACTCATATTTGCTACACTTCCATGGCCAATTCGCCACTTGTGGCGATTGACGACAGGGTTGCCCACCTCGGATCTAGAGGAAGGGTACCTCGGAGAACATGCACCGCTGTGAGGAAGAACTGCAGTGAGTGCCATCCAATAAAGATCCTGTGCTAATATACCTCAGTCTGAGTATCAGTCATTGGGCTGAGGGAGAAAGAGTGCAGTAGTGGGGGCTGATTTCTGGATACCATGGAACCCACTATGGCTGGAGGCGCTGAGCACCAAAGAGAGAGGACCAGAGAAAGAATCTAAGCCTGTCCTGATCTCCCCATTACCGCAGATCAGCTCAGCTCTCCTGCTGCAAACAGGTATTGCACCACATACTAGGTAGCATAGGTTGTGTAAATCTCCCAGAGGGGAGGGGGGAAGTGCTACACGTAAAACCATGAACCCAGCAGCTGATTTATGATTTTGCATATTTCTTGGGTGGTGGCAGAGGATAGACATGATTGCAATTGAGTACAGGGTTAATATTAACTAATTGAGGGGGCTTCCGGTGACGTCACGAGACATGGCCGCGTTCTAGGAGACTCCCGTGGACCCCGGAGCATAACTACAGGAATAGGCACTTTTCCCCTGACCTTTCCGGACCCAGCTCCGGCGCACTGCAGAGCCCCTGACAGCCTGATTCGGGCGATCCGACGGGCAGCTCGGGGAGACCCCCCTGTGAGGCGCGGGCCCGACGGCGAGAAGGGGCGGCGTGGCACTGTGAGCCCCGTGAGGTCTGAAGCCGGGGAATCGGAGGCAGAAGGGGACGGAGCTCCCCCTGCTCCTGCAGTGAAAGGTACGCTCGCAGCAGCCTCCCGCGGCGCGAGCGGTAAAGGAGGAATAAATAAATAAATAAATCCAAGATCGGGGGAGCTGGGAGGGGGGGGAGCGCTGGGAGGAGGTGAGCGCTGGGAGGAGGTGAGCGCAGGTGTAGTGACTGAGAGGGAGAGGCGGCCATCTTAGAGGGACCCCACACGGAGGTACCAACACCCCACAAAGTGCAGTAATAACAAAGTCCCTGCCTAGGGAAGAATTCCCACTGCTACCAGAAGCACTAAGTCTCACACTAATGCAGCTGCCCTGACACAACACCACAGAATAAATAAATAAATAACTTTGCCCCCATAAGGACCCCCAGGTGCCTGCACCGTCCTTACGTCTCGCCCCCCCTGGACCACCACCTTTCCTCTAACGCTTACGGCTCCAAGCAAACATTCCTAGAAGGGGGAACACCGCGACAATGCAGTCGCGTCAGAAAAAAGCCTCAACTCCGGCGGTAACTAAATACTTTCCGCCGACGCAGAGAAGCCCAGGCGCAACGCCTGACAACCAAGACAGCGCTAACGCACGCGGCTCCCCCACCTCTGCAAGCGACCGACACGGCCGTGGAGAGGTAATAACAAAAGAATACCTTGAGGATTTTATGACATCCCTCCACAACAAACTCCATTCCTCACTGCAACAGGATCTCAAGACTGCCGTCACGGAGCTCAAGGGGGAGATATCAGGCCTGACCGAGAGAACCACCGAGCTCGAGACAAAACAGGGAGAGACTCTACAGAGGTTAATGGAGGCCGAAGACGAAGTATTTCGGCTGGGGGAAGAAGTGGCGGGCCTAAAAGACGCGATAGAAGACCAGGAGAACAGGGACAGGAGACAGAACCTGCGGATCCGCAACGTCCCTGAGACTGTTCTCCCCGATCTCATCCGGCCGTACCTACTGGAACTCTTCTCCTCCCTGTGTGGAGATGTGGAACCCAGAGACATGGAGATAGATCGGGCCCACCGAGCCCTTGGTCCCAGGTCGGAGGATCCGAATAGAAGAAGAGACCTGATTGTAAAATTCCACAGCTACACCACCAAGGAACGAATCCTGACAGCTTGCCGAGAAAAAGGAGACATTACCTTCCAAGAGGAAAGAATACAAGTCTACAGCGACCTGTCCAAAATCACCGTTAACAGACGAAAGGAACTCAAACCTTTAACGCTGCTCCTGCGAGAAAGTGGTGTCCGCTACAGGTGGGGATTTCCATTTAGATTAACGGCCAGCAAAAATGGGAAATTCTTAACCCTGAGGCGCCCGGAGGAGATGGCGGCGTTCGCAAGAGCACTAGGCCTCACTCCCCCGCCCTCTTGGGGATCAGAGGAGAGTCCAAGCCGAGATGCTGAAGAGGAGGGCGGGCCTAGCCGCCCCTCCCGCAGAACCGCTGCTCCAACCCAAGCGCAGGCAAAAAGAAAGTAAAGGAATACCCAAACTAACCTCCTTATTCCCAGTTGGCCGTTGCCGTAGATCTATCCCAGCACTGAGCGGATGCAACCGCCTGCAGTGATCACTGAAGAGGAGACGCAGATACGCCTGCTAGCGGCCGTCTACCCCGTGGAGTTCACCTGAACGTCGAAATAAAATCCCCGGCAGCACAGTCGGCCCACCTACATCATGGAGTGAGATCACTTGAAAGACAGCACGCCCCTGAGAGCCGAACTCACGCATGAGGACCACTCCGCTGAGTGCACCTCGACGACGCACCCAGTACCCAGATCTCATTGGAGACCCACCTGCACCACCATAAAAGACCTACACGAGCGGTCCAAGGAGCGGAGCCGAAGGGGGGACGCCAGTTGCGGCTTTTGGGTGGGGAGGGGGGCGGGGATCCCGGGGGGGGGGCTTGCTTGAGGCCGAGGGGGCCCCCTCGCTTATGGAGAACTGACGAGAGGAAGCCGTGGCGCTGGCTGCAGAGAGCCGTCCCCGTTCCTGGAAACGGTCTGTGGGGGGGGGCGGGGGGATGGGATCCGGACGGGGCCTGTCTCCATGGTCTACGCAGAAGGACTGTCGACTACTCATATGTTACAGGTGTATCTGGCCCCCCCTGCCTATGGTTGGGTCCCGCCTCCCCTTTCCCCCCCCTTTCCCCCCCCCTCCCCCCCCTCCTCCCCTCACCCTCCCTTCCCCCCCTCCACTCCCTCCCTCTCCCCTCCCCCCCCTCCCCTCCCTCCCCCCCTCCCCTCCTCCCCTCCCTCCCCTCCTCCCCTCCCTCCCCCTTCCTCCCCTCCCTCCCCCTTCCTCCCCTCCTCCTCCCCCCCCCTCCCCTCCCTCCCCCTTCCTCCCCTCCTCCTCCCCCCCCTCCCCCTCTCCTCTCCCCTCCCTCCCCCCTCCTCCCCTCCTTTCCCCCCTCCCCCCTCACCCCCCCTCCTTCCTTTCCCCCCCCCTACCCCCTCTCTCCCCCCCCTACCCCCTCCCCCCCTCCTTCCTTTCCCCCCCCTCCCCCTCTCCCCCCCTACCCCCTCTCCCCCCCCCCACCCCCTCCCCCTACCCCCCTCCCCCTCCTCCTGCCTCTCCCCCCCCTCCCCCTACCCCCCCACCCTTCCTTTCCCCCCCCCCTACCCCCTCTCCCCCCCCCTACCCCCTCCCTCCCCCCTACCCCCCTCTTTGAAAAAACCATTAAGGGGTCCACACCCTCCTGGACGAGCCAGTCTGTACTCCCGTGTCTACCCCCCAAGGACCCTAAGTCCGAATGCCGGTATGCAATTCCGGCTACACCCCATTGGGGGCGCCCACAGGCCCCCATCCTTTTTCTCTCTGCCTGCTGGTGCTGTCCCAGCAGTCCTTTACCCTTCCCGTCCACCCTATCCCCCACCACCCCCCCGACACCGCTGACCCAGGTCCAGACAACAGGTCACCCTCTTCCGCCAGAGATGTTCTTTCCTATCCCGCAGGCACAGTAATCGGTCACGGTCCCCCGGTTGGGAAAGGGGTGATCCGCAAAGGCCCCTCCAGAGATAACAAAAATGGCTAACCAGGCCCCAATCAAAGTTATCTCCCTTAACGTTAAAGGACTACAGAGCCATAGGAAGAGAAAACTAGCCCTCCAGGAGATGAAAAGATCCCAAGGAGATATCATCTTTCTCCAGGAGACACACTTCACAGACCACGAGCTGCCTAAAATATTTAATAATACATTCCCGCTGGGCTATTATTCCTCGTTCAGTAGCAAGAAACGAGGGGTAGCCATTTTAATCCGCCAGGGAACCCCATTCAATTTTGTCAAAAAAGTTTCAGACCCAGGGGGTAGATTTCTTGTGGTATATGGCTCACTAGCAGGCACGGCGATCGCCCTGGTCAACCTCTATGCACCAAACGAGAACCAAGCAGAGTTCTTGAAAACAGTCCTAAACACAATTGACCCTACCTACCTATCCTCATTGATAGTGGGGGGAGACCTAAACATGGCCTTAAACCCACAGGAGGATAAGACACTCCCTTTTGACCGCCCACACACGGTACTATCCCTAAAGATGGGAACAGCATTTAGAGCAATTATCAAAGATTTTTCCCTAGTGGACGTTTGGAGATCCCAACATCAGGGCCAAAGGGACTATACCTTTTACTCCGCACCCCACCAGACCTATTCTCGCATTGACTACCTCTTTACAACCAAGAATGTCTTGGAGGCCTCCCAAAAAACGGATATAGGCCCGATCACATGGTCGGATCATGCCCCTATCTCTTTAACTCTCTCAGTTCCATTCACAAAGTCGAGCGCATTTAACTGGAAACTAAACGATTCATTATTGAATCACCCGGAAATAGAGAGAGAAATCAAGTCAGCCCTATCAGAGTACTTCAGGAACAACTCAGGTTCAGTCCCATCCTCAGCGGTACTATGGGAAGCCCATAAGGCAACCATCAGAGGTACTTTTATCTCCATAGCATCCCATAGGAAAAAAACTAAGGCAAAACTACTCAAAGACTTGACAGAGAAAATAATCAAACTAGAACAGCAACACAAATCCAACCCCTCGGGGAAAATATACAAAACCTTAACTACCGCCAGAAACGAGTTGAAAAAGATCCAACTCGAGGATGTCGAAAAAGCCCTTCGATGGACTAACCAGAGATACTATGATAAGGGCAACAAAGCTGACAGACTATTGGCCAGTAAATTAAGAGGGGTACAAAAGAGGTCCCAAATAACTGCGATCAAGAACAGGTCAGGTCACATATTATATAATGACAGACACATTGCGGAGGAATTCACCAAATTTTATACCAAATTATACAACCTCAGAACTCAAGAGGAAAATAATAGAGCATCAAGGCTTACGGCAGTTTCAAACTATTTAGATAGCTGCAACCTCCCATCCTTAACAGAGAAGGAGAACGAGACACTGAATGGGAAAATTACAAAAGAGGAATTGGCAGACGCGGTAAAAGCTCTAAAACTATCCAAAGCCCCCGGCCCTGATGGATTCACAAACGCCTACTACAAGAGGTTTCTCCCGTCCCTATCTCCTTACCTGCTGGACTTGTTCAACTCCTTTATGGAAGGTGACCCCATACCAGCATCAATGTCATTGGCTAACCTAGCAATAATCCATAAAGAGGGGAGAGACCCAATGCAATGTGGGAGTTACCGCCCCATATCGCTGTTGAACAACGACCTTAAGCTATACAGCAAAATACTAGCGAACAGATTAAACCCCATTCTACCCAGACTAATCCATAACGACCAAGTGGGATTTGTCTCAGGCCGCCAGGCCTCGGACAACACCCGCAAAATTATAAATATAATAGATCACATTAACCTTACGAACACCAAGGCAGTTCTCCTGAGCTTGGACGCAGAGAAGGCGTTTGACAGAATCAATTGGCTATTCCTAGACAAGACCTTACAAAAATTTGGTTTCAGGGATTCATTCCTAGAGGGGGTCCGAGCACTGTACCAAAATCCATCAGCAGCAATCAAACTCCCGGGAGGTACAGCGCAAAGATTTACAATAACAAATGGTACAAGGCAGGGCTGTCCCTTATCCCCTCTTCTCTTTGCCCTGACAATCGAACCCCTGGCGGCCAAAATACGCGAGAGCACAAATATCCAGGGCGTACCAATTGGCGATACAAATTACAAAATCTCGCTCTTTGCCGACGACATAATACTGTCCCTAACTCACCCCCAAACATCGCTCCCCAATCTTCATAAAGAATTGGTGGAGTTCGGCAAAATTTCGGACTACAAAATTAATAATGACAAATCAGAAGCCCTAAACTTAAATGTATCAGAATCGGAAATCAACTTACTAAAACTGAACTTTAATTATAGATGGAGTTCCTCATACATTAAATATCTGGGAGTGAATGTATCAGGTAACTACCAGTCATTGTACAAATATAATTACCCGGCTTTATTCGGGAAAATCAAAAAAGACCTGGACAAATGGGAAGACTACCAGATCTCATGGATCGGAAGGATGATCTCAGTAAAAATGAATATACTCCCCAGATTGCTATACTATTTCCAGACACTCCCGATCCATGTTCCCAGCCCTGAACTTAAAAACATCCAGAATAGAATGTTTAATTTTATCTGGAAGGGCAAAAGGCCCAGGGTTGCCAGATCGGTCCTCCTGACGCCAAGAGAAAGAGGGGGCCTGGGTGTCCCAGATATCACAAAGTATTATTTAGCGGCCCAATTGAGGCAAGCCGTAGTGTGGAACGCAGACCCGGGTCTCTATTGCTGGCGAGATATTGAATCCCACTACGTAAAAACGCCTTCTCTGCAGGCCCACCTTTGGTGCATAGACAAGGGGGATAGACCACCCCGTAGGTTCGACCTTGGTGCCACCAGACACACCTGGGAAGTTTGGCGGAAATGCAGATCAAAGTTTAAACTAACTGCTCCGGGCTCGCTGCTTATTCCGATCCACAACAATCCTCATTTCCCCCCAGGATGTGAACCAAAACAATTCGACTACTTCCATCTGAAGGGGGTTAGGGTGGTCGCCGACCTATTGAGCGATGGAAGGCTGCTGAACTTCCAAGAATTACGAACAAAACACGAGGCCCCAGAATTGAGTCCATTTAAGTATCTCCAAATTAGACATTATCTCCAAAAATTGTCCCCAAAATTTGAGTATCCTCCCCTCACCAACTTTGAGAGGCTCTGCCGAACTTGTACACATCAAAAAGCATTGATCTCTAACATATACGCTGGTATGGAGAGATCAGCAGGCCCCTCCACTCATGACTACATGTCCAAGTGGGAGGCGGAACTGAGTATAGATATAGATAGAGAAGACTGGGAGGATATATGGGACGCTGCTTCAGGAACTTCCATCTGTACCACGACAAAAGAGAATATCTACAAAATCATGTTCCACTGGTATCTTACCCCAGTTAGATTAAAGCAAATCTACCCCCTGGCCTCAGATCTATGTTGGAGAGGCTGTGGACAGAGAGGAGACATGGCCCACATTTGGTGGTCATGCCCAAAAATCCAAACATTTTGGCTTTCTATTCAAATTTTAATCCGAGAGGTAACTAGCCTCACATTAGACCCAGATCCACTGACCTTCCTCCTGGGCAGGCCAATAGAGGAAATTGACCGCCCGGTAGGAAAATTAATCTCCTCCATCCTTACCGCGGCTAGGTGTGCTGTGGCATTCTCCTGGAAAAAGATCTCTCCCCCCTCCATTCAGGCAGTTAAGAGAAGAATAGATGATGTAATGCTCATGGAACGTCTGACGGCGTTTCTCAAATGCAAGACTGCAAGTCACTACAAAATTTGGGAACCCTGGGAGATTCACTGACACCCAAGAGAATCTGATAGAAGAAATGATGACCATTCAAACCTCAGCCTGAAGGACGCTAGGGTCGGCGGGGTGGGGGAGGCTCACCCCTCACCCCCCCCATCTCTATACCCACCCCCCCCTTCCCCTCTATCCCCCCCCTCTCTTTTTCAGACCTCTCGCTCCCCCGGTCACCCGGTGACCCAGAGGTCGCGCCACTCTTGGCGGTACACCCCCCCCCCCCTCCAACATGGAAAATTTGAAAATCAGAGTGTATTAGGAAATTGAGATGTGATATATGCCTGTAAATTTGCCTGTTTCCTAATAAAAATGTTAAAAAAAAAATATTAACTAATTGAAAGTACCTTGCGAAGGAGAAAGGTGAGTTGACTAGAGTAGCCATGTGTATTAACTCTGGTTGCATATCTACGTCACGTGCTCACTTGTGTGCTGTTGGTTACAGATGGTATATGGGAACGGATTAAGGAGAGATGTTAATTTGAGGGACCGTTGCGAAGGTGAAAAGTGGGCCAGCTTGCGAGTTGTGTATTAACCCTTGTTCCGTGTGCAGGTCATGTGCTCCCAGGTGTGCCGCACGTGACAATTACACAGAAAGGTTTTTGTGTAGGTAAGCTGCTTAGGTTATTGGACTTCCATAGAGATTGCTTGGAAGTACCTCCGTCCAGCACAAGGAGAAGAACAGTGGTACCTATTTTAAACCCACAAAATGTTGGGGGGTCTGCAATAGGCTAGATTCAAATCTAATTATTTAATAAGACTTTAGATTACATCCAATGTCATCATGGCAACCGACAGGGATGGTGGAGGAAGGTGCATGGCCAACAACTTCCTGCCAATAGGCTCCCCCTTCCTCATAACTGAATGGATCAGGTCAGGTGAGGCCCTCCAGCTCTAGAAACATCCCAACACGCATGCTCAAGACCTTTGAACTTGCTTTACCTCCACACAGGCTTAACACCTTTTGGTTCCCGCTCCAAGACTTGAGTCTTTGGCTATGGGAAACCTGACGGTCACTAAAGGGGTTATGCATCGATTATCTCCAGCTCAAAGGTATTTGTCATGTACAGTATCTGTAGGAACATGCCCATTGCTATCCACAGTTATGTTTTAGAGAATAAAATGTAGACATGTTTTAAACTGGCTTTGAGCTTTTACTTTTTATAATTCCAATACAGATGTATTTATTACCTCTGTTAACACGGAATAGCACAATACATATTGCATGTGTTAAGGAGGTAAAGTGCGCGTTACCATTTTTTTTTCAATCGCTCTGGCACTAAATGTTGCAGTGATTATGCGGTAGCAGAAAAGCATCATGTTAATGGGAGTTATAACACCTGCTACATCTGTGAATGCCTCTTAAGGGGAGATTCACTAAACTCTGACAAGTTTAGGTTAATTGCACTTAATGCGGGATCAAGCTCTGATACCCTTATTGGAATTCAGTGACTCTCGACCTAAGTGGGTGTAGGCTTCAAAACTCCTGTGCCACTTAGCAATATGTACTGGGGATGCATTTAAATGGAATCACATAGACTTGTAACACCGTACGTTACATATATTATATTTATACTGTAAATAGATGCTGCCACAAGATAGAAAAAAGATTGATTTGGATTAAATGCACCTTATATTCATTGTCAGACATTAGCAAAGAGATCAAAGTCAATCCACAATTTGACTGCAGAGTCGCAGTTCCAGATATAGACACTTGGTGGCACCAACTGACAAGAGAAAAAAGTACCTGCCTGAAACAACATTTGGTATAGTTATTAGCTATGATAATAATAGAGTATTTTAAATGGACTAACAAAATTCTGGCAACACAGATATTTGCTTAATTTTACAAGTGTCAAACAAAATCAAATAAATGTATGACTGAAATAACAAACTGTTAATTTTCTTTGGTTTTATTGTATCTGTTCTGCAACAGAAGCCCAGATGCACTAAGCTCACTTAAATCAGAGCAGCGAACTTTAGGGTATCTAAAATAATGACAGCTGTTATTTAACCTGATTTTAAGTGTAAACCCGCCTTTGGGAATACTACTAAGGGGTTAAGGGCTCTAGTGGGATAGCTATATGTAGCTACAGTGTAATGCCCCGCTCCCATCATATGGTGTAGAGCAGGCCTGCTCAACTCCAGTCCTCGAGGGCCGCAAACAGGCCAGGTTTTCAGGATATCCCTACTTCAGCACAGCTGGCTTAATTAGTGGCTCAGTATGACTGAGCCATTAATTGAGCCAGCTGTCCAGAAGTAGGGATATCCTGAAAACCTGGCCTGTTTGCGGCCCTCGAGGACTGGAGTTGTGCAGGCCTGGTGTAGAGTGACTAGTCAGAAACCTAGCCACAAACAACTTGTAGAAGGGGTCTAGCCTGTCACTGGGTATAGAATACTAAGTGGGAACTGGCCTGGGACGCAGGAACAGGCCTGGGACGCAGGAACAGAACTGGTACAAGCCAAAAGTACAGGTAAGGACCTTTAATTTAACTACAACTCAAACATGGCACAGGCAAGAAGAAGTCAGGTTAGAAAACAGGGCACAGGCAAGAAAGAGTTGGTATCAAACTAAACAAAGGCAAAGGCTAGATAGAAATAGGAAACTTATAAAGACCGAGAATCACACAAAAGACAGGTGTAGAGAAGATACTATGGTAAATAGCACCAAGAGGAAACAGCAGAGGGAAATCAGTCAATACAGGAGCTGGAGCACACCTGGTGGACATGCAAGGGAACTGTAAACAGAGTGAGAGCTGCAGTAAACAGGACGTCAGGGAAATCACTGACAATCAACATCACTGGTAGTTGGCCTTCCAACTCTGATGGACATGGATCTTCATCAAGAGAAACATATAACTTGTATAATACAGTGTAAATCAATATAATGTTTACATATTATTTGCAGCATAACAAAATAATGTGTGAAATTAATAGTATAATACTTGTAGTGGAGTCCCCTATCTTACCTATGGTGCGGAGAACTGTTCCGCGGCTCCTTGGAGAGATCGGGTACTGGTGGCGGCAATTTTGGAGGTGGCGCGCATAGTGGAGTATTGCAGGGCCTGCCATACGATAAGGATCATCCTTTGCTTGAGAGACTGCAGTGTTCAGGGACTTTGTGTGAGACACTCCGGCTGGAGCTCGCTCAGCATGGAGGCCTGGATCCTAAGGTGAGAGGGGATTGTTGTCGGAGGCCCCGCTGCGTGGGACCTGCTTCAGCGTAATTCTGAAAGCTGCCTCTGGTGTACTGGAGTACCCAGGCAGGTATCAAACGTGCCCCAACAGTTCACAAGGAGGGGGGGGGGATAGCATTGCCCTCACACACACTTTGGGTGGGATCTGCTTTGTGGACATTGGGTTACAGGTGCCCAGGGCACCCTCAGTACTTTGGGGGAACCACCATTATTATTGTAGTGTATTGCAGTGTATTGCTGTGTTGGTGTCATTATATTATGTATGAGCAAAGTGTGTTTATATACATTGGTTGTATTATTATTAGGGAGTATTGTTTCGTATGAGAAGTCAATCCTGCCTACGCTGGCCTCCTCTTAGGTGGAGGTGCTGCACAGCGAGAGATAGCATCTCAGGCTCCCCAGGAGCAGTGGCTTTGGCTTCCTGTAAGCCTCACAGGTACAGCAGCATGTGTGATCGCTCGCGGTTTCCATTAGGCATAGGGAAAGGGGATTACACACTATTAATTACACAAGAGTTACACATACCAGCAAACTAAGTTTACATAGTCTTTAAATAAATTTCAAGTCAATTTTCAGCTCTTGCTCCTGTATAGTAATACTCATCCAAAACATTATTTATGGTGCATGCATTTTAAACATAAAAGCTTTTATACTGACACAATGCATTTTAAATGTATTAGATACTGTATGCATTTAATCATTGTACTCTATGATAGCATTTATTACTTTTCAATAAGATCATCTCACCAACTCATCTACAGCACTTGAAAGCTCCATGATGAGAATGTGCTGCAAGAAGATGACACTTTCACATTACTCATTTCCGACGTGTCTCCAGAGGAGTACTGCATGCAGTCTAACCACCATCTGCTGCCCCAGCACTGTCACCTGTACCCCCACTCCTATGCCAGTAGTGCCACCTCCACCACCAGCTGCTGCCCTATTACAGCCTCCTCCACCACCAGCTGCTGCCCCAGTACAGCCTTCTCCACAACCAGCTGCTGCCCCAGATAAGTCGCCTCCACCACCAGTTTCTGCCCCTGTACAGTCTCCACCACCCCCAACTGTTGCATCAATACAGCCTCCCACTACCCGCAGCTGCAAAAATACAGCCTCCTCCACCCCCGCTGCAGCCACAGTACAGCCTTCTCCACCACCAGCTACTGCACCAGTACAGCCTCCGCCACCACCAGCTGCTTCCGAGTACAGCCTCCTCTACCACCAGTTGAGCCAAGGTCTACAGAACTTTATTATTAGACTATTCTGAGTTATCCACAGGAATTGCTACGAATACAGCGTTCCATATATCGTAGAATTCAAAATTCCACATTATCAGCTGGCAAAAAATATTTATAATAGCCGTTATCAAGTTATCAGTCATATTATGAGACAACACAACACTAATATGACCAATAGTCTGCCCTTATTGATGGGTGCTGTAAATCACCTGACATTGGCTGTGCAGCAAGCCGGGGAGGGTATGCAATATACCACAATGCTGTCAACACCAGCTGCAGCAACAGATTTATTGACAACATCTGGTGTTTCTTTGTAACTTCTATTCTTCCTCCACCTAGTCCACCAGTTCCCGCAACACAAGTAAGCCGTGGAAGACCCCATCAATGCGGCCTAGCCAGCTTGCTCTTTCCTCAGAAAGAAAGAGGACATTTTCTGGTTCATGTCAGCAGGCCCCCTGGAGCTGAATATGGTGGTCTCATAGTCTCTTAGGTGATTAGGATATAGTCCAATGTGGTTCACCATGGATCAGAATATATTGATATGACACTACTATGAGTTAAAAAGTACTTACGGTAGATATTTTTATTGGTTGTGTCATACAGTAGCACAAATTTATTTTAGATCTGTGCATATTTTGGACTGAAAACCAATCTTGTGAAAAAGCAACAATAATATCACAAATAAATAATACATTCAGCAGCTGCTAGAGATTAGTTGGTGGCTCATATATAGCTGGTAATACTGTAGATTGCAGCACTGGATCCAATGTTGCAGTGATAAGACCTGGTTTATATTGCGATTCCTAAAAATATATATATTTATTTTACAATAATATTTATCCCAGACATAATAAAGTACATGACAAGAAAGGCACGTCATACAAAAGAAATTAATTGAACTGCATTCTAAAAGAGTTATTTTTTACAGATTAGACCTCCCCTTCCACATAGAATACATATGGGCTTGTTCACAAAGCTGCACTAGCATATACTGATGCAGCCGTGAGTCTCCGAACACTTGCCTGGGAAAATCTGGGGCAATACCCCAGTAATGCTGCAACATTTCTGTGACATTTCTGCAGACAGACTAATGGCCCATCAGATTAACACAGCGGGGGTCCCTAGCAGTCCCATTCAAACTGAAATGTTGCAGCATTACTGGGAGATTGCCCCAGATTTTCAAAGGCACGTGTTCGGATACTCGTTGCTGCATCTTTATTTAGTGATCTTGCTTAATTCACACACTACCACTAGCACATCTTTGTAAATAAGTCCAGAAAGTTTGTAATTTTCTTTATTGTATATATCATGTTTGCTTGAGTAGTAGAACAGAGCTTTACAGTACATAGTAAGTCTTTATATGCAGTAATATGTTTCAGTTCATGTTTTATGGTGTACCTAATATAAAAAATCTCAGTCATCTAAATAATTGTATAAGAATGAGAAGGACATCAGATTTGCAAAAATATCAGAATTGTACTTAAATCCGCTTACAAAAACTATCAATCAATAATACACAGTGAAATTATAACTTGACTTAATGCATATAATCCAAAAGACTCCATTGTATCAAAGATTCCAGAGAGGATACTTAATAAATGCAGTCTTTACTTAATTACCTTAACTATAGAAGGACTACAATGGGAGCTTGTTAAAAATAAGTGAGGAGGTAACCACCTATAGAAATAAATACGCAGAAGCAATGTTTTAGGGAAGATTTTTAAAACTATCAGGGGAGTTCGATATCCTTATACAAACCCATAGGGAAGAAGTACAACAGAGAAAATTATGAGTGGAAAATAGATACATTTGATTATTTTTATAATCAAGTATATTCATGGAGGGATAAGAATAGGGCATAATTGTGACCTAGAATGAGGACATCTGGCCCCTCAGCTGAGAAAAGTTCAGGAACTGGTGGAGAAGTATCCTCAGGAGAGAAATTCTAGATCTACAACCCAGTTTTTAGTAAGAGACAGACATGGAAGACGAAAGATAGGAGGGTACAGGAGGTACAACAGAAATAATAACTAATATACAGGGTACAAACCAGGAAACAAAGATACCAGAATCCATACTTATAAATATTTTGTCTTGGACATTTACGAACGAGGAACTACAGGTACTTAAGGGTTTGGGAAATGTGCCAAGGACTTACAGTAGAGCAAGAAAAAAATTGATGTTGATTTATATGTTTTTTTTTCAGTAGATTAGATTAAAAATGATTTTTTTTTTCTACTGGAACAAGCGCAACCAATAAATGATGATCCAAATGCAGTGGATACAGGAGACAGTGGTCGAGATACATCCTTACAAATTGACCTCTCTAGGTGTAAAAGTGAATGTAAGTTCAGTCCCCACAAAATAACTTTGTAGTAGACTTTTAGAAAATTGGTCACTAAAGAAATAAGACATTTACATTGGAATCCAAGTGGAACTACAAGTAATTTAATGAAACAGGAAAGGGACATTTATAAGGGATTTGGAACAGGATACATCAATAGTAATTAAACCAGCTAGTATGGGAGGAGCCCTTGAAATTATGAACAAGGATTTTTAAATTTGTGGAGGCATCGCACAATTACAGTATGTAATATGGATCATTATAGGCAATTAACTAAGGATCTTACAGAGGAATTTCAGAAATTAATTTTAGAATCTGTTAATTGAAAATTGAGTTATAACATCAACTATTAAGGATTTATTTGGTAGTATAGAACCCATTGACACCAGCATTTTATCATACTGTACAATATACCAAAGGTAGACAAGAATATTCATCCTCCTCTGGGAAGACCCATTGGGGCCTGTTCTAGTAGGTTTGATAACTTTGCTGCAATCTCGAACGGTGTGGCATGTTCCCACCAAACGGTTTTTAATTTGTGTTATCAAGGTATTCAGAAGGAATCTGAAACCATTTCCACAAGCCTCAAACCGTGAGGTAGGAAAATGCCAATACCGCTCGGACAGCAGCGATGGGATCTCAGCCTCTTTCAAAGTTCTCCCGTACGATGTGGCCGCAGTCTCTAAGAATTGCATGGACAGAGCCGCCTTCCCCTGCACAGATCTTACAGGCGATCGCAGTGCTTTTATTTAAATTTTAATACTAGTGTACGGGAGCAGGGGGTCTCCGGAGCTGAACCGCATTAATTTCAGGTCTGGGTGGGTGGGGTGCTGGTATCTCCTATGCGTTTAAATGTCCCGTTCACATGACGTGGGATATTTCAACATTGCAGGGGGATACCGGCACCCCATATTGGGGGTGGGTGAAGGTGGTATTTGGCCCATGGTGGATGTATACCGGGAGTGTAGCGGGTGGGGTTAACCCCCTTCATTACCTTAGCGGTAGTAGCTACTAAGGTAATGAAGGGGTTAACTCCTCCAGCAACCCTCACTCAAAGCCTAAACACCCACCCTAGGCCAAATACCACCTTCACCCACCCCTGCTACCCACAACAAACCGGACACTAGCATTTAAGCCCTTCATTGCCTTGGCAGTTAGCCGCTAAGGTAATGGAGCTGCCTGTAAATGTATTTTTATTGCATAGGATGTGTATCAGTTCCGGAGACTCCCGGCATCAATCTGATGCAGGAAAAATACGTTTTATTTTCTAAGTTCCATTCTCAAATCCCTTCTTGCCACCCTTGGGGTGGTGAGATGAGATCTGTGATAAGACCCAATGAGATTATCTGGGCTACTAGAATAGCGTGATTTTATCAAAATTGTGCTATTTTCCTTTTTCCAGCTCCCGCTCGGTGTGTTACAGCAGGAGCGAGACCGCTCGGGAAAATGCACTTCCCGAACGAGTTTGGCACGTCATCGGAGCTTTCTGAATAGCAAACTTTCCAAATCGTTCGAGAACTGCTCAAAAAGCTCGATGAGTTTCTTATCAAAGCTACTAGAATAGGCCCCTAAGAATTTTATGAAGCAAGTTTGAAGTAATTCCCACATTTCAAGTGAATACTCCAATAGGAAGATGGGACGCTTTCAGCTGAAACTTCCCTATTGATTTCAATGGGCCGCTTCAGCCCCTTAAAGTTATGCTAGTTAGGCCATACCTAAACTTGACAAATCTGGACTCTGAGAAAGAGCCTTTCCAGGGTTTGGATGGTAACGCCACAGTTAGGTACGAGTTAACGTTCATAGTGTTATTTACCTCTCCTTTCTTAACTTGAGTTAAACACCTGTTTCAGGGTCTGGACCGGAGTAAAGCCACGATATACTTAACGTCACATTATTGGCAGATAATGTAAAGTCATGCTACAATAACATGATGTTAACATTATGCTAATGAGATGCAGCACGGCAATTTTGCATATGATCAGCTTTGACACATACGGTGGGTGGGATTAATGCAAATCCAGAATCCGGTGCTCAAAAGACCACACAAACAAATAATACAGTGATGATAGTCCAGTTCAATCTTTACACACATATGCAGCAGCAGCGGAGATCATGAGTCCATAAACAGATAGGACAGCGCTGTATCCACACTGTGTGTGTTCGTGAAGGTATGTGAGTATATATGCAAGCCCAACCCCACTAACAAAGGAGGGAGACAGTCGTGGGTGTCCTGCAAGAGCAGAACTACCGCGCTGTCAATCTATTTGGATCTGTCCCTAGCTTTGACACATGTTAACCTCAGTGAACAAAATGTCCATTCCTGTTTTAGTAATAATGCCACATTATAAGCCTAGATTTAAAAGTTTTGTGGACTTAGCCCTTTAATGCATGTAGGATTTTAATTCACCTTGGTACCACTCAGAGCACAGCAAAAAAAAAGATTTATTTCCAGACATAGACGCAGACTCTTAAGAATTTGCAGACAAAAACATACCCCAGACTTGTGTTGTAAACAGACCCCACTACACAACTAATTAACATTCTTTTCCAAAGACACTTTCAACTGTTTAATAGTATGTTATCCTGTCTGTTATAGAGAGTACAGTGCCACGGTCAAGATGGAGGGACTGTAAGTATCCCTACCAACAACATGCTTGACATTCCTTCCCTTGGGAATGATGTTTATGAAAGTACAGTTGAATAATAAGGCTATTGTTGTAGGATTTCTGCAGCAAAGACTAATTTGCAAGCTGTAGTGTCAGGAGCTTCTATCTGATTTGCATATTTTTTTTCCCTGTCATTGTGTAAACGTAATGGGGATTTACTGCCCAGGTCCCCTGAGAATGCTTGCAAATTGAAGAGTTGTCAAAAAGCACTTTATTGTGAGTGCCCATTGAGCTAAAATGTTAACGTGGAACTATTTTATTATCTGTTGGCAACAAAGTATAGGGATTTATTTACGTGGCATCTTTCCTAAATGCAGCTTAATATACCCGTACTTTATCTTTGAATGTTTTCTTATCAACATGTTCCATTTCAGAAAGCACATTGTTACTACTGTATGTAAAAATGTAATTAACATTCTGGGACATATTTCCCCCCACCCCTTGGTTTTTTTTTTTGTTTTTTTTTTTGTTTTTTTGTTTTTTGGTTTTTTTTTTTGTTTTTTTGTTTATATATTATTATTTACCCCAGTACCTTACACATGACGATTCCCACTCACGTGGTTAAGTAGGGCTCGAAAAACTACGTGAGTTTATTATGCTTTTGTTATTGTATATGATATGCTAAATATGCACCTGATGTCTTTTTTTTATGTATATCATGCATTTATGTATAATAAAATACAAGTTATAAAAAAAAAAAAAAATATTTTCAATGTAAAATCCCCTAAAAACAGCGTGCAATTTGACGCAATAAAAAAATCTGATGTTTTTGTTGTATTTATTAACAGTTATCTATGCATAAAAATCACACACTTTGACATCTCATTTGTACGCATTTCTCTTTCTCTCCCTTCTTCTTCTTCTTGTAGCAAAACACCACATTTGTTCACAGCACCCAATAAAGAATATGAATGCAAACGACACTGGGTGATATGCCATCACTGGGTGATTTTTTTTACTACTGTACTGAAAATCGTACACTATTCAAAAAAGATGATACAAATGTAGCAAACAATTGTAACTGACAATGATGGCTAAGGTATGATAAAGCAACCCATGAAATATATCCACATATGGAGTCAAATCAACACACTAAGTGTAATGGGAGAAAAAAGGATGCATAGAGGAGGGAGATAAGGTAAGGGAAAAAGAGGAGGGGGGGGATGGGGAAAAATAGGGGAATAAGGGGGGCAATGTTTCGGGGCTCCTAGCCCCTTCTTCTGGCCCGTTCCCAAAGACTACTATGATCCAGGTACTTCCCTTACCTCAGTAAGAACAGGAACTCCCTGAATTAAAAGCAATAACCAGGCTGAAGTAATGGTGGAAGTAGCAAAACGCACTAAGAATAATAATCTCCCAACAGGGTATAAAGATACAAAGTTCGTGAGGGCACTAGTCCCAATGTTCAGGGCTCAGAACAAGCAGAACTGGATGTATCAATAGGCTTGATTGAAGTTAGGGTAGTCAAGGTTATGAAGGCTGTGTGAGACTCAATGTATGGTGCCTATATGTAACATGGTATCATGTATGGAATCATTTATAAGTCTCCGTGAGCAGCTGACTGTCCATACATATATACCATGACCTGACTGTCAGCTAAACTCACAGGACAAATATCAACCTTGGCAATAAAGCAATAACAGCAACCAACAGAGTACTCACAAATGCAGCAGCTTAGTCCCCATGTAGAGCGTGCATCACGCTGGAAATAGCAAGATGAAGGTAGTCCGTGGAATCCGGAAGCGGAGCACAGCAACGGTGAAACAAAAAGGAGCTGCAATCTACTATGAAGATTAAAAACCTTTTATTGTGAGGAGGTGGGGGGGTCAGAACCAACTCTGACGCGTTTCGGGACGAATCCCTTTGTCAAAGAGTTGGTTCATGTTCGTTCACAGTGCCCGTTATGTATCCATAGCTCCGCCCCCAACCGTGACGTCATTCAGTGTATTTTTTTGGCGCGAAGGTTTCTTGCAGCGCTATTATTGGTTCCTACCCTCAGCCAATGTTATGCTGAGAAGGTGAATAAATTATAGGCAGCAATTGGATGGTTGCGGAGCAATAATGGAACTAAACTGGCAACTGTGTAAAACATATACAAGGGATTATAGTGCAACATAAAAACAACAATTACTAACAGTATCATTAAAATGTCACAATGAATAAAAATAGAGATACGAACAATACATATAACCTATTCATCAGAGGAAACAGATAATGTTAATGTGGTATATAGCAATGTCACAGATATTCAGCATAATCCATAGTTAGTATATAAAAAGCTGAATATAATGGGTTGTACAGAAAAGTGCAAAAAAGCCGATTCACAGTTATAGTGTATCAAAGTACTTATCATAGTGGGCAGAAACATAATGGTAATATAATGGGTAGAAAGATAATACCAAATATGCAATTATAGTGTCTCGTGAAATGTTTACAACAAGGTATCATTTTATAATAAATCTACTCATGACAAATATATGTGGTTAAGGAAAATAGTTCCGAACGAATTCATAAATAACCATAATATATAAAATATTTAAAATATTAAATAAAATATTAATTCATGTACTGTAAATCAGATATACAAAATTCTCACTTTTGAAGCAAAATAATGCAGACAAGAAAGAGATGAGGGAGGATGAAAAGGATGGGATGGGGGGGGGGGGAAGGAAGGATAGGGAAGGAAATATAAGGCACCTAACAAACATTAGTAACAACACTATCAGAAATGGGCAGTCCTAAGTAGCACAACCGAGTCCTATGACTAATGTTCTCACAGAGTAAAGTTGTATAAATAGAGTAATCCGATTACAAAAATTAAAGCAGCAGAGGTTGAAGTTCTACAGGACGCCTTTGCTGCCTTTTGTATCATTATACCCTGTTGGGAGATTATTATTCTTAGTGTGTTGATTTGACTCCATACAGTATGTGGCTATATTTCATGGGTTACTTTATCATACCTTAGGCATCATTGTCAGTTACAATTGTTTGCTACATTTGTATAACCTTTTCTGTATATTGTACGATTTTCAGTACAGTAGTAAAAAAAAATAGTTTTGGCATATCACCCGGTGTTTGCATTTATATTCTTTATTGAGTGCTGGGAACTCCCTCTGTGTTCTTTATTCTCACAAAAAATATAGTTAGAGCAAAAATGGATAACAGAGGTAATTCAAATTGAGACCTAACCTCCAAGGGTAAATACAGCTGATATTACCACTGATTCCCCCTCCCCCTTATCTAAAGTTACACCCGTGGGGTGGCACGCGCCTCTTCCTGCTTATTTCACATTGGCTATTGAACCCTTAGCTCTTAGTATAAGAAATAGTCCAGACATCTCAGGAATCACATTAAGTCAGTCTGAATACAAATTGAGTATATGCGGATGATATTCTTATAACTTTAATGAACCCATTTATTTCTCTGCCAAATTTAAAAAAAACTTTAGTATGATCGTAGATTATAAAATCAATCTTAACAAATCCTAGATACATAAAAGGTTGGAGGTTGGACCCTAGATTTTCAGCCTTTTATGCTTAAAAAAACATTCCATTAAATATTTAGGTATCCGCATTACAAAAGATCCAGCTGACCTTTTCTCGGAAAATGAACACCCCTTGTTTAAAGCTCTTCAAAGACTTAAATTATTGGGATAAATTAGACATTTCTTGCCTGAGCAGAATGGCTACAGTAAAGATGAATATATTACCATGGTTATTACATCTGTAATCCCATTGAGAGGATGCAGCTATGTGTGCATGCTGCCCCCTGGATGGCCCCTCTCTGCGGTACACCAATGAGTCACTCAATGATTGATATACCCTTAGGCCAATAATGGTCATTCAGGAGAGGAGGGAATAAGGAGATAGTGTTTTTAAGAGTCCCTGGTGGAGCAGAAGGGGCCAGAGCTGCTGCGACCAGAAGTAACATCGGTCTGTGCTGTTGAGACTGGGGGACCAGGCTCTGAGCAGGAAGACTTGGAGGAGCTGATTGACCAAAGTCACGGACAGGTCTGCTGGAGTAGCAGCCAATCAGGATGAGGAAGTAAAAATAAATAAATAGGGAAGACATTTACTGTATACAGGAAAAATGTGGAAGATATTAATACCTTGTTAGAAAAGCACACTTATCAGTGTATACCATTGGGAAATAAATATAAAAGAAACAAGTATAAACCAATGTGGCTAAATAAACAGGTCGGGGGAGGAAATTGAAAGGAGGCAGCAGGCGTTTAGATTCTTAAAGTCAAAAGGGACTGATGCATTATATCAGAAATATAAGGAATGTAACAAAAGTTGCATAAGGGCAAATCAGATTAGCAAAAATCGAAAATGAAAAAAGGATTGCAATAGAAAGTAAGATCAACCCTTAAATGTTCTTCAAGTACAGTACCTTAACAAAAATGTAATTATTGTAGATAAGGACGGTGAAGGTATTAAATCAATTCTTTACTTCTGTATTTACCAAGGATGAGTCAATTGGTTCACTGAGGAAGAAGTGCATAGTTGCCTTGATAAAATTAAAGTAAATAAAGCAACTGCCCCCAATGGCATGCACCCATCCATTCTTAAGGAGTTAAGTTCAGTTATAGCCAAACCATTATATTTAATATTCAATGACTCAATTTCCACAGGCTCAATACCACAAGATTGTCGTAAAGCAGACGTGGCGCCTATATTTATGAAGGGAGCTAAATCACAAACTGGGAATTACAGACCTGTAAGCCTGACATCAATAGTGGGGAAGTTACTTAAAGGTTTAGTATAGGATACTATTCAGGAATACCTATGTAACCTTGTTCCCCCCCCCCTAGACTCAACTGATGTATCTAGGGTGCGTGAGGGCGGATTACATGGTGATGGGTGGAGCATACCTATTGGAACAGGAGGGCCTGAGCTTCCCGCGATGTTATGGGGGAGACAGGACTAGGCTTCTGAGGTATTGGCCTCCATCTTCTATAATTCCCAGGGATGTGGGAAGAGACCCTTATAGAAGAACCCCCTTGGTCCCGGGGTGAACACTCCAGAATCACTCGGCACACTGTTGGAAACAAGAGAGTCTTTACTGTACTCACTGTCGGCAGGGCAGTAATTACAGCACGGCAGTACAGATACACGATATGCCTCCTCCTCCTCTCCCACCAGATCGTTCTCCGCAGGATGGTCTGAAGGGTATCTTTCTCCCTGCCTCCACCCGCAGCCAAGGGCACTACGGATGGGGCTAGCTCTTCCCTCACCCCCTAAGCAGGATGAGAGACATGGATCCACCTCTGAACTACTAGGCCCTACTCCTCAGGAACCTAGCTACACTCTCTCTCTTACTATCTGACTGTCCAGCCAGACACTCCAACCTCTCGTCGGACCTCCGGAACAACTCACTCCAGGCGCTCTCCTTTCACTCTCAACTCCTGAACAACAGACGCCAGAATGACTGCAGAGCACACAGGAACCGCTACTAAGTTTGGTCAGCCCCGCCCCTCATGACATCAACAAGACCTCCCCTCTGCACAGGGCGGCAGCAGAGAAAGGCTTGTATTAATCAAGCAGGCAGGGCTTTGCAAGGGGGAAAACCCATGATTACTACTGGGGCCTGCCTTTAACAGGGCTTACCACAGTAGTAGGAACATTTAGTAGCCCGTGTTGTTTACAGGGGGCTACACTCTCCCTATGGTGGAAATCCAATGGTCCCCACTTGGACCTCGCTCGACAGTACCGTCCTGCAGTGAACAACCTGGGGAACAAACACAGGTTATACCCACACATGGTCATAGCATCTTGAGGTAGTAATTAGTACACACTGAATCCAGTTACTCCTAACATGGAGAACTAATAATAATGCTTAGGATCTGGCTTTCGTATTTTCTTGCCATTGTGATCAGTGACCGTTACAGAAAATGACTGAACTGACCCATGTTCCTGGGCGGTAACTCACACTATGCATGTACCCTATACTCCATATGCGCACTAGCTCGCTAATTTTGTCTTCATTGTGATAATCGGCCTTACCAAACTTTGTTCGTAAGTACTCTTGGACCGCCTCTCTTAACCAACTGTCTCTGTTTTCTTCAATCTCACGCATGATAGGCTCAGGCACATAGGGGTACTCATAACCGTGTGACTGGCGGTATCTGGCCACGATGGCTCGATCAGCCCTACTTAACTTGGTGAGTGTTCGGCGACCCACCCTGCTGGGCAGTACCCAAAACAACGGCTCTTCTGGGGCTATCTCATCATACAAAATACTTTGGCCGCGTGGTACAATGAGCTTTTGTTCTATTTCCTTGTACCTATGGTCTAGTTCATCCTCCACCTCCTGTTTAGTGAAAGACCCAGCCGCCCACCAATGATCAACAACATTATTCTTTATGAGAAGGAACCGTGTACGGTCCATCCCTTCGTGGTAACCGGTAAATAAGGGTGCCCACCACTTGTCACGGTGTTCAGATTCTGTGGAATGACTTGTGCGTTCTACCTCTGACTCTACCTGGGACGATACACCTGACGTACCCGCATCAGTAGATCGCGAGCAATCTCTCCTTCCCTTAGCATTTATGTACCTTGTAGGATTCACCTTATGCACCACTGGTCTGGAAGGCCCAGCCTCTGCTGGAGTATGTGACCCATGGGCTCTCCCTCTAGTTGTAGGACAAAACGGTACAGGGTTAGGCCAGGTATTATGCTTGAATACGGTATCTCCCCATCCGATCCCTCATCACTCAGTTCCCAATCCCGCAAGTCCATGGAGTAGGTGGGGAATTTACACAACTAATCCGGGTAGGTCCCAGTGGTATCACTCGTGACGGGGCAGGGGCAGTGGCCGGCTCAGTGGAGCTAGGGACTGGGGCTGGGGCAATGTCCAGATCAGTGTCCAGCAAGCGGACAATTCCGCGACCCATGGACGCTTTCTTTGACTTGCGCTCTGCTCTGCTTCGCACCTCTCTCGATGGACCTCGACTCTGTATAGCATACCGGGCAAGGACCGGCTCTATGGGACCGGCTCCGTGATGGGACCGGCTCTATGATGAAGACAATAATCTCGGCCTTCTCTTTCCGGTGGACCCGGATACGATGTCATCAGGTGTGCCCGCAGAATCGCCATCCGCCCCGTGGTCACGCACCGGAAGTACGTCGAAGACCGGCATGGGCGTTGGCGGAGCATCCGGTACACGGCCGAACAAGTAGGCCTCAAGCCTCTCCTTCTCGTCCTCCGTGGTTATGGTCTCCTCCTGGTGGGAATAAGGGGGTGGTGGAGTCTCCTTACCAATCCGCTGCTCTTTTTTGAGATCAGGCTCCTCGAGGGTCGCTACAATCGCCATCTCCTCCGCACTGGGAGTCATCACGGCTGTGAGACTGCTCCGGGCCTCCGGCCGCACCAGTCGGATGGGGTCCGCGCTCGGCTGCTCCTCCTTGATGCCGCTGGGGTGGTTCGCCGGTAGGCGCATCGCCACCGATGAGACACCAACCTCTTCTACGGACGAAATTATGATCGGCTCCTCCGCTCGGGAATCACCAGAATCTTCGGCGATACAGCTAGTGGGTATAGGTACAAAGCTGGCGGGCTCCGGTACCTCCACTGCGGTCGCGCTCTTCTCCTTGGACAATTATTTCGGATCGACAGCCTTTTGGGCCGGGGTTCGTCCCGCTCATTTGTAACGGGGAACCAGGGCCGTTCTCTCGCTGCTCTCCGCCACCTCCGATATCGTTCCCGGAGAGGCACCCCGAGGGGTCTCGGTCATCGGTTCCGGCTCCGTAGGCAAGAAATAGTAGGTACCACACAAGGAGCATCGGGCCTTGGTGCTGGGTACCTCGCCGGGCACTCCGCAATGAGCGCACAAGCACCGCAGGTATTCCTAACCAGCGCCTCTCCTGTACTGAGCTCCTAAGGACACCAGCGACCCCTGGTGGGCTCCCTAGCAGCACACAGTACACTGAAGCATTATGCCACAGATCGGACTCCTAACGAAGCTGGCACGCCAGCGAAACGCGTAGAGTGAACTAGCATCAACCCAGACTGTGCCGCCCATTCCCCAGAACCCATGTGGATCCATTTTAAGATCGATCGCGAAACCGGAAGTGACGCAATGGGCCGAACCGGAAGTGACGCGACGCGATCCCGGGAGTGGGGTAGATGGTGTATACTGCTGCTGCGCTTTGATTGTTATGTGTCTATGCACATGGTGCTAATGTAAGTGTGGATTGCCACTGTTTTTATTGAATACATCAGTAGTGAACATACAATGTTGCACTAGAGTTGTCTCTGTTTCCATCGAGGTTTTGTTCCACTGACACCAGGGAGAGTATCCTAAGCAAGACCCCCCTGCAAACCACAGAGCCTTCAGATTGTTCTTCTAATGCTTTTTACAGGGGGCTACACCTAATTGATAACAAAAGGGTTTTATGAAGGATAGGTTGTGCCAAACTAATCTAATTAGTTTCTTTGAGGAGGTAAGTAGGAATCTAGAATAGGATAATGCAGTTGATGTGGTCTACTTAGATTTAGCAAAGGCTTTTGATACAATGAAGAAAATAAAGGAAATTGTTCTCTGTAAAAAATATTTGCACCTGAGTTGAAACCTGGTTGAAGGATAGATAACAGAGTTATCGTAAATGGAAACTTTTTGGGTTTGGCTAAAGTTGTGAGTGGACTAGGACCTCTGCTTTTTAACTTGTTTATTATTGACCTTGAGGTTGACATAGAGAGCAAAATCTGATGGCACTAAATTGGGTAAGGTAGTAAAATCAGAGCAGTATGTAATTTCTCTCCAGATGGACATTTATAGATTGAAAGCTTGGTCAGGAAAATTGCAGATTAGGTTTAATACAGATAAATGTAAGGTTATGCATTTGAGAAACAAGAATAAAAAGGCGACTTACAAATTAAATAGATACATCCTTGATGAAGAAGGATTTAGGAGTGCTTGTAGACAGCAGGCTCAGCAATTGTGCCCAATGTCAGGCAGTAGCTGCCCATACAAATAAGTTCTTATCTTGCATTAAATGGGTATGGATGGAAGGGAAGAAAGCATAATTATGCCACTGTATAAAGCATTAGTAAGACCACACCTTTAATATGGAGTACCATTTTGGGCACCACTCCATAAAAAATACATTATGGAACTAGAAAAAGTGCTGAGCATAGCCACCAAATTAATAAAGGGGATGAATAATCTGATTTATGAGAAGAGGGGGCTAGCTAAATTAGATTTGTTTACATTAGAGAAGAAGCGTCTAAAAGGTGATATGATAACTATATATAAATATACGGTACAGATATAGAATAAGTATCTGATGTCTAAATGTAACCTACAGTAGGTTGAACTCAATGGACTTGTCTTTTTTCAACCTCCTCCTTATGTAACTGTGTAACTGTGTAACAGTGTACTGTAACTATGTAATTATTGTAGTGAAGCTCTATAGTTGTTTTTTTCTGCAGTTATTTTTAAGAAAATCATTAGCCACCTTTTAGTTGTACATTTTTTGCTACAGTGAAACACTAGATGGCGCATTATACCAAATAAAAAAGGCATGAAAGTGTTTTTTTTTTTAAACTTATTAGTTAAGAAAATCATAGTAAAATGTATTTCCAGATTTCCAGGATTTTATACACCAAACCCTTAGCTTTAAGAAATCACAGGTTTCCACATTCCTTAACCCAACACACTCCACAGTCTTTACCTCTTTGGCAAATGTATATTTAGCTCAGGGGTGCCCAAATCCTGTCCTCAAGAGCTACCAAAAGGTCAGGTATGCGGGTATCCCTGCTTCAGCCACTGATTGAGCCACCTGTGCTGAAGCTGGGATATCCCTAAAACCTGACCAGGTGGTGGCCCTTGAGGACTGGAGTTGACTCCTCTGTTTTACCTGTTTTCGCCCTGTTTAATAAATTATTAAGTAAGTCAGAGTTGTAAAAAAGTAGATTATTTCAAGAATTAAAAAATCTAACAGAAATTGTAGCATATTGTACAAAGCAACAATGTTATAAAAAATATTTGCTAAGAAGAGGGACATTGGCTTTTGCAATCTGTTTTATTTTTTTTTAACTAAAGGCTTCCGTTTTGTAATATGTTTACTTTTTGCATATTCTCTGAATTCTTAAATAGGAAATAAAATATTTCAGGAATATTTCATTATTCTTAGTGAACTTATTTGGTTTCCATTCTTTGCAAGTGCAACATGCTTAATTGTTCAAATGTTTTTATTTTTTTATTTTAACGTTTTATGAATACGTTTTGAAGCAAGAAGTTTTCTTTCACACAGTATGATTTGAACATTTCATAACAGAAGTTTTCTAAAATGAATCCTTATGTTTAATATTAAAATATATATATATATATATATATATATATATATATATATATATAAAAGTTAGAAAGCAAAACATTGAAAATGTAATTTGTGTATTTTAATGAGTCTAAACCCAAACAGCAGTGCGTAAGTACAGAATGTGCGCTGAATGGTTAACTTTAAAAATATCAACATAACCTTCATCTTTTGCTTTAAAGTACAATACACAGAAGACAATACACAGAATAGCAAAGGTGTTGAACACCAGGAGGGCTGGATTCCTCGACTGCAATTAAGACGCATTGCAAGTGTAAAGTTAGAGTTGACATATCTTGAGGAGCACGGTGTAGGAATACTAGAGTTGGATCCTGGGAGGGATGCTAGAGTTGGATCCTGGGAAGGATGCTAGAGTTAGATCATGGGAGGGATGCTAGAGTTAGATCATGGGAGGGATGCTAGAGTTAGATTCTGGGAGGGACGCTAGAGTTAGATCCTGGGAGGGATGCTAGAGTTGGATCCTGGGAAGGATGCTAGAGTTGGATCCTGGGAAGGATGCTAGAGTTAGATCATGGGAGGGATGCTAGAGTTAGATCCTGGGAGGGAAGCTAGAGTTAGATCCTGGGAGGGAAGCTAGAGTTAGATCCTGGGAAGGATGCTAGAGTTGGATCCTGGGAAGGATGCTAGAGTTGGATCCTGGGAAGGATGCTAGAGTTAGATCATGGGAGGGATGCTAGAGTTAGATCCTGGGAGGGAAGCTAGAGTTAGATCCTGGGAGGGAAGCTAGAGTTAGATCCTGGGAGGGATGCTAGAGGTAGATCCTGGGAAGGATGCTAGAGTTAGATCATGGGAGGGATGCTAGAGTTAGATCCTGGGAGGGAAGCTAGAGTTAGATCCTGGGAGGGAAGCTAGAGTTAGATCCTGGGAGGGATGCTAGAGTTGGATCCTGGGAAGGATGCTAGAGTTGGATCCTGGGAAGGATGCTAGAGTTAGATCATGGGAGGGATGCTAGAGTTAGATCCTGGGAGGGAAGCTAGAGTTAGATCCTGGGAGGGAAGCTAGAGTTAGATCCTGGGAGGGATTCTAGAGTTGGATCCTGGGAAGGATGCTAGAGTTGGATCCTGGGAAGGATGCTAGAGTTAGATCATGGGAGGGAAGCTAGAGTTAGATCCTGGGAAGGATGCTAGAGTTAGATCCTGGGAGGGAAGCTAGAGTTAGATCCTGGGAGGGATGCTAGAGTTGGATCCTGGGAAGGATGCTAGAGTTGGATCCTGGGAAGGATGCTAGAGTTAGATCATGGGAGGGAAGCTAGAGTTAGATCCTGGGAGGGAAGCTAGAGTTAGATCCTGGGAGGGATGCTAGAGTTGGATCCTGGGAAGGATGCTAGAGTTGGATCCTGGGAAGGATGCTAGAGTTAGATCCTGGGAGGGAAGCTAGAGTTAGATCCTGGGAGGGAAGCTAGAGTTAGATCCTGGGAGGGATGCTAGAGTTGGATCCTGGGATGGATGCTAGAGTTGGATCCTGGGAAGGATGCTAGAGTTAGATCATGGGAGGGATGCTAGAGTTGGATCCTGGGAAGGATGCTAGAGTTGGATCCTGGGAAGGATGCTAGAGTTGGATCCTGGGAAGGATGCTAGAGTTGGATCCTGGGAAGGATGCTAGAGTTAGATCATGGGAGGGATGCTAGAGTTAGACCCTGGGAGGGAAGCTAGAGTTAGATCCTGGGAGGGAAGCTAGAGTTAGATCCTGGGAGGGATGCTAGAGGTAGATCCTGGGAAGGATGCTAGAGTTAGATCATGGGAGGGATGCTAGAGTTAGATCCTGGGAGGGAAGCTAGAGTTAGATCCTGGGAGGGAAGCTAGAGTTAGATCCTGGGAGGGATGCTAGAGTTGGATCCTGGGAAGGATGCTAGAGTTGGATCCTGGGAAGGATGCTAGAGTTAGATCATGGGAGGGATGCTAGAGTTAGATCCTGGGAGGGAAGCTAGAGTTCGATCCTGGGAGGGAAGCTAGAGTTAGATCCTGGGAGGGATTCTAGAGTTGGATCCTGGGAAGGATGCTAGAGTTGGATCCTGGGAAGGATGCTAGAGTTAGATCATGGGAGGGAAGCTAGAGTTAGATCCTGGGAAGGATGCTAGAGTTAGATCCTGGGAGGGAAGCTAGAGTTAGATCCTGGGAGGGATGCTAGAGTTGGATCCTGGGAAGGATGCTAGAGTTGGATCCTGGGAAGGATGCTAGAGTTAGATCATGGGAGGGAAGCTAGAGTTAGATCCTGGGAGGGAAGCTAGAGTTAGATCCTGGGAGGGATGCTAGAGTTGGATCCTTGGAAGGATGCTAGAGTTGGATCCTGGGAAGGATGCTAGAGTTAGATCCTGGGAGGGAAGCTAGAGTTAGATCCTGGGAGGGAAGCTAGAGTTAGATCCTGGGAGGGATGCTAGAGTTGGATCCTGGGATGGATGCTAGAGTTGGATCCTGGGAAGGATGCTAGAGTTAGATCATGGGAGGGATGCTAGAGTTGGATCCTGGGAAGGATGCTAGAGTTGGATCCTGGGAAGGATGCTAGAGTTAGATCATGGGAGGGAAGCTAGAGTTAGATCCTGGGAGGGAAGCTAGAGTTAGATCCTGGGAGGGATGCTAGAGGTAGATCCTGGGAAGGATGCTAGAGTTAGATCCTGGGAGGGATGCTAGAGTTAGATCCTGGGATGGATGCTAGAGTTAGATCCTGGGAAGGATGCTAGAGTTAGATCCTGGGATGGATGCTAGAGTTAGACACTTTGGGGAGGGGTGGGGAGGTAGAGGGAGTAGGTACTAGGGTTAAATTCCTGCAGGGGTGGGGGGGGGGATTCTAATTCTAGAGTCGATCCTTGGGGGGATGATAGTGAAAAGGGGTGGAGGAGGGGGGTTAAGATGAAGTTTGTATGTTTTATACTCTGCTCATGTCCTCTAACACTGAATAACAGTTTTGACAATGTGAATGTAAGCTACGTCATGTATATACTGTAAAGGTTTTGGTGCATAGACTGGATGTGGGTATCTATCCTCTTTAAAGAATGGGGCAATGTAATGAACCTGAAGGTCCATTGTTGATGGTTAGATAGACTGTTAAAGTAGGCTGTAAAATCGTTAAAGTAGACTGTTAGCTCTTGAAATCTTTGGGATTTATGGGGTTAAATCCCTTTTTTTAGGGTAGTTGCTATGGAAATATGTGTAAAGATATGTGCTATTTTGGTGACCCTAAAAGCCTCTAGAAGGAAGATCTAGAGGTTGCTGCAATGTTGGTGGAACATCCAGGAAGGGGCTATGCAGTAAATAAGGGAGCAGAACTGGAGACAGCCAAGTTGTTAGTATTTCAGTTTCAGATGTTGTTGTAATAGTTGCAGATAAGGGCTACCATGATTGAGGGGTGGGGCTGCATTCCAGTCCCTGTAACTACTATCTTAACATCTGTTTACGTTTAATGTAGGTTCCCAAGCTATGTCAAAATGGAGGTAGAAGAAAGAGATTCCTGCTAAGATGCTGATTCCCTTGTAAACTGGGACCTTCCTGGGATATAACACCATTCCTTCCACAAGTTTAACCATGTCATGTCCAGTGCCCTCCAAGTCAAGTACCCCTGGTACTGGGTGGGGTGCCTCCCATCCAGAAATCATTAGAGCACAGAGCATTAGTTCTGATCAGATCATTGCTTGCAGCAGTATTTATTGAAGGAAAACTGAGTAATGACTCTACAGTACTTCGATCACCTGTTTTCTACTGAACAAGGACAGGTCACACACAAGTCATCCAGGTTTCCTCTCTAATTAGTAGTTCTAACCAAAACTGTTATGGTTAGCATAATCTCTTGGGCACAATGCAGACTCTGTAGACAGGCGGTATTTACAGTATTCTTGCAATCATTCTCTATTATGCACAGCATTCAGTTTTATGCAATTACCATTTATAAATGACTAATTAAAAAAATACTGCCATGTATACATCAGATTATAAAATGTTTTTAGCCACAAGTCTCTGTTTCATCAAGCTTATAGTTTCATTTTTGGCACCAGCAGATACTAAGATTCAAAACAGGCACACCCTTCAAGGATTTGTAGCCTATGTCCTACTGTAAATTAGAATTTTTTACATAAAATGTACGCATATGAATCACACATCATATTACACTTATTTGTTTTCTCATTGGATGCCTTAAGTGTAAAAACTGGTTTAAGTCAAGTATACGTGAACAAATGGGATGGCTCATGACACACAGATGTAAATGTTATGTACTTAAAAAAATGGTATCAGTGCTCCAAAATAAATTGTTGCGTCTACGTTAAAATCGCATGCCAGTTTGAACCTAAAGTAAATCCTAAAGTTTGTTTATATGGTTTTACATAATTAAGTTCCTATCAACCAAAAATGTATTTAACGCAGCACGGATGTTTTTTTATTATATACTTGAGGGTAACAAAAACAAAGTCGTGTGTGCTGAACACGCGCATTTTAAGTGAAAATTCTTTGTCTTTGGTCACTGTTTTGTCACAGATATTGTATTTGTGATGGTGATATTTTTAATTAAAATTCAAATTCAGTGGGAAAACGCAAAGAAGTTTGACTTAGAATGCGCGTGCTCGGCACACACCACTCACAACACACAACTCCAGCAGGGGCAACATCAGAAGGTGGAAACATCAGCTCCCCCCTCACCTCCAGGACCAAGTAGATGACCACGGAGACGGATGGAATCCCCCTACATCGGGCTCACCAGCAGCTGCACTCCATTCAGACAATTACCCTGTTTTTATTCTTGTGTTACGCCGATGCTCGCCACAAACCGGGACCGGACCGCGGGGCTGAGGTGGGGTTATATAATCACCGACCTGAGTCCACGCAGACTGATCCGGAGTGCGCAGTTCATAGTCGTACATCGCAGGGTCAGGATTGGAGAAGGCAGCATCGTCGTTAATGAAGCAGGAGTTCGGCAACAGGAAATCAGGAGTGCCCCGCTTCAGCTTAGGAGCGTGAGCGCGGGGGTGGCTTCTGCGCGACGAGCGGCCTCGGCCCATGACGCTGATCTCAGCAGGAGGAGACAGCAGGCTGGCCGAAGTTCACCGCAGGGCAGCGTCGGGAAGAACCAACGCTTCAGCGCAGAAGTCCAAGGCAGGTCACTGCAAGAGGATCGCAGCAAGCCGCAGGAAAGGAAGGGTAGCCACTGCTAGGAGGGAATGCAGCAGGTACCGGTGCTGGCAACACGCTTCAGCACAGACGTCCCGGGTAGGCCACTGCAGGAGAATAGCAGCAGGCCAGTGCTGGCATCAACGCTTCAGCACAGACGTCCAGGGCAGGCCACTGCAAGGAGATAGCAGCAGGCCGCAGGAAAGGAAGGGTAGCCACTGCTAGGAGGGAATGCAGCAGTACCAGTGCTGGCATCAACGCTTCAGCACAGACGTCCAGGATAGGCCACTACAGGAGAATAGCGGCAGGCCACAGGACAGGAAGGGTAGCTACTGCTAGGAGGGAATGCAGCAGTTACCAGTGCTGGCATCAACGCATCAGCACAGACATCCAGGGTAGGCCACTGCAAGGAGATAGCAGCAGGCCAGTGCTGGCAACAACGCTTCAGCACAGACGTCCAGGACCAGGCCTCTGGATACTCAGGAACTTGAAGGTAAGAACACTAGGAGAGAGGCCTGGGGTGGTTTGTGGCAGAGTCAGTAACATAGAGATATGAATAGTTATGCTCGGCGCTGGTTCAGAGCCAACGCCTAGAATATAAAGGGCGGAGATCCAATCACAGGAGGAGGGTGTGTGAGAATTCCTCCAATGAAGTAGCACAGGGCAGAAGCTGCAATGAGAGGCAGCACCTGTGCCATAGATTGCCAGGGGAAGCTTGCAACTGCACAGGTCTGCACGGCAATAGTCAAAGCCAGTAGTGGATTCCTTACATTATGTAAGTGTAGCCCAGTCCCCTGGGACTACTGATTTCCTGGCCTTTAACACTGTAAGTCTCATTAAAATGTGGGCAGTGTTAGGATTAGACAATGCTGATTCTGTTACATTGTTCAGTGTGTATGTTCAATAAAGTTCAGGATTAGCCTGCTATTGTAAGTTTGGTCTATGACAGTATGTAGTGCGACTTACTAGCCACTCCCCAGGGAAAGAGGGGCGTTTCTCTTCTATAGAATAGAGTAAGGGTTAGTGGTGTAGATAGTCTGGGTTGTACTTCAGAGTGTACAGACACAGCAGAGGCCTCTCCCCGGAGGGAGCAGGCTGAGGCCTTGCCCCAGCAGTGGGTAAGGTATATACAAAGAGGGATAGTCAAGGCCTAAAGTCTGGGTACGGCATGCATGGACTGTGACCTGTATATAGCAACACGCATGTACCAATAAACCCAGTTATACCCAATCTGGTGTTATGATTGAACTGTTAACTAAGAAGAAGTATCCAAGAGGTTCATCCTGGATGCCTCAGGATCCTCTAGGACTGGCCTCCAGCTGTCACTGAAAGAACCAACGTGAGCCTGTCCTGATATCCTCCCCCACACCACCGCAGAGATCTTCTGCCTCCTGTTTACCAGCCAGGTATGCACCAGCACCACAGAATACACAGGTAGTGACCCAATCTCATGTAGGAAGGGGGAAGAGGTGCTACATATGCTTTTGTATTTTCACACATATAAAGGATATTTTATTTGCTTCATTGCACCCCTTTGGGTTGAGGTATTGCAAACCTTCTAGTCTATCGCCCTTCCATTGTTACTGTCGCAAGCTTGCCTTCTGTGAATAGAATCCCTAACTAGGACCTGAGATGGCAGCAGACAGAGGGATCCTCTCCCTTGCTTCTGTAGGGAAATGGCAGTAGTTCAAAATGGAGCTTGCTGTTGACTTGCCAGTGATGGAACCATTTGTGGTACCCCAGAAAACCTGTTTACCTGTACTTCTGCATGTGGGTGGTCCCTGTATGATGCATGGCTGATGTCCTCACTAATGGAGGCAGCCGAGTCCCAAACCGGCCCATCTATGACATCAGTCTTTGAAGGCACCCAACAGCCACACCCGCTACCCTCCCCTCGCTCTCCTCAGCCTCCACTGCTGACCGCTGACGCCCAGGAGGTAAGGGGACCCGGGAGACCTGGCCACATAGAGAGAGATTGATAGGAGGACATTGAAGTTGGATTCGTCCAGAGCAAGTGCAGTATACACAGTGTCTCCTCTTGTTGCTTTTGGACATTTTTTTGCTTTAGCATTTTTTACCTTAAAATTTACTTAGTTTATGTGAATAGATTATTGCTAGCTTATTTCATTTGGGGTTCATTAGTGTATTTGGGGCACAGGATATAGGGAAGTACCTTTAATTCTCTGGACCTTAGGGAATGGGCCTGAGGAAGGGATAATTACACCGAAACTTTGCCCCCCTATTTTCCCTTTTACCCTTTTTCTTCCCCCTCCCCCATGTGGTGTTTCCTTGTCTTTCCCTCCCCCTGTGTTTTTCCCTTGCACCTTAAGAGTATTGATCACTGTGATTGTCAGTTTGCTGCTTAAGAGTATGACATTGTTCCAGCGTTATGTACTTGTGCTTTCATGATTAAATATTTTTTGGCATAGTCATAGCTTTTTGATATTTTTGTATGATCGATGAGTACTGGGAACCCCCTCCTCGCCCCCGTCCCACTTTCTCCTTGATATTATTTGGAGGAATAGGGGTCCTTGTTCCCTTCAGCACCCTGGATCTAGCTTTAATTTAATTCTGAGTGCTGTCTATCTTCAGATTTTTCTACAATATTTTTACACATTCAGAAAAACATAACAACTCTTAATTCCCAATTTTAACTATTCCTATTTGCCTTTCAGTGTAGATGGTAATGGGTGTCAGTTAAACGATTTACTGTACAAAGAATGATCATAAACAATATGCATTCAGTTTAGGGAACATTAACATCGATTTGAACTGTGAAGCAGATGCTACCTCCTGAATGCACTTGTATTTTTCGTATAGACACTTGCATTAAAGAATACAAGACAGAGTTACTGACCCTTCCATTCATTGTGACAAGTAGAGTGAGATAATAGACTTTTTAGACAGGAATTTATTTTCAATTGGTTAAAAAAAAACCTGTTTTTACTTTACATTACTTTTAAAACGAAGAGACGAATTGTTTAGAAGAACTGTAAAGAAACAAAACATAAAGGTACCTGTATGGCTTCTACATCATGTTACAAACCTGGAACACTTGGTGAGTCATAGATTTTAGGATGTAAGGTTTGGTCGTACTAGCTATTGACAACTGCTGCATAAGCTGCCGAGTGATCTAGCAAGACATGAAATATTGATTTGCAAGCTGTCATTTCTATAAAAGACTAAGATAAATTACAAAAGGGAAATCATTCCATAAATACTTGTATTAAAATAGCCTTCTGATAAACAGCTTTACCTACAGTATGAAGATTTTGTGCTAGTAATTTCAGGAATTCTATCAACTGCATTGCTTCATGCTATGGTCCCTTTTATGTGATCATTAGAGAGCCTGTAGCTTTCGTACCATCCATCAAAGAAAATCCATATTATTCAGCTGAACAGTGGAGTACCTAAGAAAAAAATCCCAAGATAAATGCTGTATTCTGTTTCCATTAATGCATCCATCCATCTGCCCCATGTGATACAAAGGGAATGCAGCAATTGATTAAAGCACAGTGCATGTAAATTATGTCTGCAAGGAAGGCTGCTATCTTAAAGCAAACAGTATGCAATAGTTGTCACCAGACATGCCAAGAAGGACTGTATGACGGACTTGCACAACTGCAGGTGAAGAAATTATGAGTGTCTAGAAAGACACTAGAACAAGGACTCCTATGGGACAGATTTTGCCCACTAAAGCATTGACTGTCAGCCAGTTTTTCAACTTGTAACCCCAGGGCCATGCCAGAGACTGTATCAGTTTGTTAGAGAAGTGTACCATGAGCAAGCACAAAACTAGACTAATAAACAGTCTTTTGTTCATTCTGTTAAGAAAACAGAAAATATAACCATATCTGCTGTTGTCAATACTTTTCATTTCATCACTAAATTAGTTTACAATATCTACAGTAGTTCACACAAATAGTCACTACACATATATTTCAACATGATATTCTTACTTTATTCCCTACACTCTGGACATTAGGAAGTCAGGGGGCGAATAGAATACTACTACAGATCCTTGACCTGGATCATGAAGCCGTTGCCAAGGAGATGAAGCTACACTGAAAGGTGGAGGACATGGCCCTCTCCCATCATTACTATCAGGATTCTTAGATACGGTACACACCAGAGCAAGACAACATAGTGAATATTTTGTTCCCAGCCATATGTTTTTGAAGCAAATTGAAATATATACACAAGAACAGAAACCTAGTAGCAAGCACTCTAACACCGTGTGATAAATTGAATCTTTAAAATACTTTATTGCCAAAACGAATATAAAATAAAGGGTTTTAAAACACAACAAAAATAGGTGACTAGGACCGATATGTGAACACTATATGAGTGTTCTCGATCTAATGCTAATTATGTATAAGGTATAGTAACCTGATACTAATCAAGCCAAGTCGGCTTTTAAGCCAATAAGGGTAAGGGACTGAGAAAAGGCATGTTCCTCACAGAAATCCAAAGTAATAATGCTTGAATGATAGAGGAGTCTGAAAATGCTGCCTAAATAGACAGATCTAATCACGGTGCACATGAGGTGATGTGGTCAGACTGAAACTGCTCAGACCACCTGTGGTGTCTGTGTTGTCCTGAATGACGTATGATAGCCCAGACCATAATACTGTCAGAATGATATCAGATATAATGGTAGCAAATTGAAATGCAGTTAGCGGCAGCTCCCTCCAGGTAATTAACACAGAATGAAATATATAATAAACCATACAAAAACCAAACACACCTTTATCCTCTTTAAGCATATAATGTGTTGCAAATGGACTAATATGACACAGACTAATATATTTATAACTTGTAACACCCCTTTGGGTTACTAGTTGTTATATAAAAGGGCTAATGTCTGGTGAGTTGTTGCATAGTGGTGACCTTTATATGTTTGTTGACAATAGTGTTACAGAAGAAGTTTAGCCCATCCCCATTCTAGAAGGAGCTCACCCTGTCACATGGGGTGTGGTGATGTACTAGGGACCCAAACACTCCCTCAGTAACCATGGTGATCTGTGATGTCATCATGAGATATAAATATAGGAATATAGGTGGTTGGGCTCCAGACCCCAGGAGTGCCCCAATACAGCCGCGGCCCCTTTTATTTTAAAACTTCTCAAATATTTCTCGGTGACTTTTTCCGAATGCCACGCGCTTCACCGCGTTCATGCGACATTCATGCGGTATTCATGTCGCATTCATGCCGGCGTCACCCGCGCTTGATCTGTTTAATAATAATAGTTCCAATTTAATTTGTTGCAATTCTTCGCATATTCGCCAGGTGGCAGATATTCATGAATTGTAATGAATTCTAATGTGTACTATGACAGAGTCACTGACTCAGTAAGCTGGAATGGAGGATGTGTGTACTTTCCAGCACTAAACCAGTTAACCTACAGTTGGAGAACTGCATACACCTGCAGCCTAATTAAGCAGGATGCCTGAGAGACTGCAGGTTTAAAAAGCAGGAAGTGGCTCACACAAGGTGAGCTTGTTTTTCCCCAGGAGGGTGGAGAGACTTCTCCCGGCTAGGAAGCCGTAGCTGTTGCTCTGGTCCCCCAGTCCTGTGAGGAGCTTTGCTGCTGGGACCAGCTGGGACCCCAACCCAGGATAAAGATAAAGATTACTGCGAGCTGGACACAGCCTGCTTCCCGGAACCGGCGTTCCTGTTTGCTATTGGAGCTACAATACAGATAATCGTATTAACAATTGAATGAACACGTGACACAGTCACAAGAACATTCACAGAAGTACATTTAGGGTGCACATCACAGTAGTAATTTTTAATTTTCTAAATAGATACTGTGAAAGACCAAGGTGATAAAGTGAAAATAAAAATAAAATAAAATATTGTTAAAACACGTTGAGCTGATATTACTGATCCCAAAACAACAACACTATTGAAAGGTGACTGCACAAGAACTGCCAGGCACTGAGACTATAATGTGTTAATCACTGAGTCAACCTCCTACTAGATGTACATGAATCAAGTCCAAAACCTGCCAGTCAATGCGAAGTCACACATACAAAATGGGAAGGAGCGTCAACACACATAATATAGTTAATCATAAACTTAGTAGGCTGTGTTCTACTGCAAATGGCAGTCCGTAGGAGCAAAAATTATTCCACAAAGTTGGGTTGCACAGTTAGTATGGGGATTCCCTCATTGACTGAGCTATCATATGAACGCTACTTGCTTTCAAGTAGCACAGCTCCAATATCGCTGTCAACATGTACTGGGAGTCCCTGTAACTAGTGTCAGACAATGTAAGGTAAAATTTATAACTGTCAACCCAACATAAAGTAAAGTATCAAGAATCAATGCGTGATACTTAGCTGAATAGCTGCTATCCTCTACTCCATAACGGTACACAGCTCTGCTAAGGCGCTCCCGTTGTAGACCGGTTGTTTGGGATCAGCTGCTCAACGTGATGTGACGCCACCACGCCGCAGTGCCCACGCTCTACGCGTTTCTCTCCAGGCGGAGCTTCGTCAGGGGCAGGTGGATGAAGGGACTACAGACCGGCCTCACTTAAATAGCAGTAGACAGATACAATGATTGGTGTAATTAACCTTTAACTGCCAATAGGTGATATGCTAAGCATATGTAAATCGCGGCGCAAGTCTGTAGATACCCGATTGATGTTACACTATACCTACTGGACAATATTAGTATTAAGTAAATCCAATATGTTTTTAACAATATGTAAATTAATGAAACAATAATAGCAAACCGCACTGCTATTGAGTAACAGTATAATACTGCAACCGGATACTCATTGTCGAGCAAGTGGTTCAACGCAAGGGAGAACAAGGCAACTCCTATAGATATCTTATTTACAAATACTCATGGACCCATCGTTGGGAATAGAGTGCACAGCTGATATTTACAATATATACAGAGGGGGAAAGAAATCCAACTAAGTGCACCATGGACATAATCTGAATATATCCATGTCACAGGACATAACAGCACATCCCAAGGGATAGACAGAATGATTAAATTAAAGGGGTGAATGTAAAGCCCTCATTTAGGCCCAATGGATATAGGGTTTTTAAGCGATATATCCATTCCGCTTCTCTTTGCAGAAGTCTGCGATCAATGTCACCTCCTCTTATAGTGTTCCTGATACGATCAATCCCTATAAACTGAAGACAGCCTGGTTCACCATTATGTCTTGAATTAACATGGCGTGCTACTGGGGTGTCAGCTTTATTTAGAACAGAGTTTATGTTTTCTAACACGCGTCTACGTAGCTCGCGTATTGTTTTGACTACATATCTGTAGCCACAATCACAATTGATAAGGTAAATGACATTAAAGCTTTTACAATTCACAAAGTGTCTTATTTCGAATTGCTTGGATTTATGATCACTATCAAAGGTTTTTGTGGTAAGCAGATATTGGCACGCCTTACAGCTGCCGCATCGAAAGCAGCCTTTGGGTGGATTAGGTAGCCATGTTTTAGGGGTCTTATGTTGATGATGACTATGTACCAAGTCGTCCTTCAGATTTTGTGATACTAGGAGTGTCATTCAGTACAGAGGCTAGATCGCTATCTGATTTCAATATATGCCAGTGTCTAGAGAATATCTGTTTAACATCATCCCATCTTTGGCTATAAGTGCCAATACATCTTATTACAGTATCTTTTGCTTTCACATTAGGAACAAGTAGAGTGTCCCTATCACATTGCAGTGCCCTATTGTATGCCCTTTGTAAAAAATTTAAGGAATACCCTCTATCCAGAAACCTACTTTTAAGATCTTGTGATTGTAACTTAAAGTCCTGTAGGGTTGAGCAATTGCGTCGTAAGCGCAAATACTGCCCTGTTGGTATTCCTCGAATTAGAGAGTTTGGATGTTGACTCTTGGCCAGTAACAAATTGTTTGTTGAGGTAGCTTTTCTAAACACTGTGGTTTGAATTCTGTGATCAGGATCTATAGTTATACTCAGATCCAAGAACGTAATCTTGGTTTGGCTATACTCAGTGGTTAAACGTAAATTAAGAGTATTGATATTAAGCCGCCTGATAAAATCAATCAACATATCTTTAGGACCACTCCAAATCAGCATAATATCGTCGATAAATCTGAGCCATAAATCTATGTACTCAGTAAATATCGCGTTCTCTTCTGTGAAGACAATGGTGGCTTCCCACCAGCCCAGGTACAAGTTCGCATAGGTTGGGGCACAAGACGTCCCCATAGCTGTACCCTGGGTCTGGTGGTAGAATAGGCCATCAAATAAAAAATAGTTGTGTGTCAACACAAAGCTCAGGAGGTTCAGCACAAACTTATTATGTTCCACATATCCACAGTGTTTGGTTGACAGAAAGTAATTACATGCTGTCAGACCTCTTGTATGCAGAATACTTGTATATAGTGATTCTACATCAAGTGTTACCAGCCAAGTATCCCTGTCAGTAGTAATCCCATTGAGTCTTAGCAGAGTGTCCTTTGTGTCTTTAAGATATGACGGTAATGCCAAGACAAAAGGCCAATACAGATAAGACTTTATTGTTATACTTTGTGGAGCACATGTTTTGGGCATAACCAGATTAGCTGGCTGCCCTGTTAGTAAGGGCTCAAGAAGTTGAATTAGTTTCCCTAACGGGAATAGGTTTTATTTTCTATAATTTGGTTTCTTAAAGGGACAGTGCACCCATACTTTATTTGGTTGTGGCTAATAAACCATTACAGTTTAAAGTTTCCCATTGTGTCTAGCGTCTTACTGACCCCTCCGCGAGGCGTCCTGCCACAGTACACTATATGTGCTTCAGTAATGTGTCGATTTGCAGGTGTTTAAAAAAACCACAGTGGTCCATTGTAAATTGACCTTGGTACTGAAGAAGTTACAATACTGTATCAATGAAGGCTTTTCATATTAAATTTAAATGTGATACTGTAACATGCCTATGCGTTTCAACAATGTTCAAATGAGACATACAGTACTATACAGTACACGCATAATATAAAAACAGTATGAAAAGAAGTAAAAGTACTGATTACAAAATAATACAGTACATATAGAAATGTGTTAATTTTATATTCGAAGAAGATGCGACGTTATATTTTTGTAATACTGTATACTGTAAATCTTCCATTTTACAAATACTGCGCGCGCACACTCGACTCCTCTCTCACATTTGCCCCTCACATTCAAAACATTTCTAAAACCTGTCGCTTTTTCCTCCGCAATATAACAAAGATACGCCCTTTCCTCTGTTGTTCGACTGCTAAAACTCTGACTCAGGCCCTCATTCTCTCCCGTCTTGATTACTGTAACCTCCTGCTGTCCGGCCTTCCTGCCTCTCACCTGTCTCCCCTACAATCTATCCTAAACGCTGCTGCCAGAATCACTCTACTCTTTACTAGATCTGTCTCAGCATCTCCCCTCATCAAATCCCTCTCCTGGCTTCCGAACAAATCCCGCATCTCACACTCCATTCTTCTCCTCACTTTTAAAGCTTTACACTTTTCTGCCCCTCCTTACATCTCAGCCCTAATTTCTCGCTATGCACCATCCCGACTCTTGCGTTCTGCTCAAGGATGTCTTATTTCTACCCCCTTTGTATCTAAAGCATTCTCCCGCCTTAAACTTTTTTCATTGACTGGCCCACACCTCTGGAATGCCCTTCCCCTCAGTACCCGACTAGCACCCTCTCTATCCACCTTTAAGACCCAACTTAAGACACACTTGCTTAAAGAAGCATATGAATAGCACTGTGGATATTCTGAACACATGATACATAAAGCTTGGCCCCCTGCAGACGCACTTACCAGAACTCCCTCCTACTGTCTCTGTACGTTCCCCCTAGCTACCAATTAGACTGTAAACTCCTCGAGGGCAGGGACTCCTCTTCCTTAATGTTACTTTTATGTCTAAAGCACTTATTCCCATGATCTGTTATTTATATTATCTGTTATTTATTTGATTACCACGTGTATTACTACTGAAGCGCTATGTACATTAATGGCGCTATATAAATAAAGACATACAATACAAAATGAACGGCTGAACTGTAGGTTGAATGGCTATTAGACTTTTAAGACAACAGCTCGCGAACGCCCATCTGTGTTTTTAGACGGTATTGCAGTATAACAGACAGCGCTAAAAATCCGAGCGCTAACATACCAGAAACCGCTCCGGCAAGGAGGGGTTACAAACATATTAATCTACATATTATTTTACAAAAAATACATGCAATCTAATTCAGATCCAAGTGCTATAGGTACATTTACGTAAGGCAAGGTATATCTTCATAAATGGATTAGGAAACCTTATTTACTTACACTCCAGCGTTTTAATAACCTAATATATTCTGTCACTCCCATGTGCTTTAATTTAAGACTGATTATGCTGAGTCTATGAGAAATGAAAGCCACCTGACTGATTCAGCACTCACAGGGGGCTATGCACTAAGCAGTGATAACTGCTTTTAAGTACGATAAATGGCTTTTAAGACCGATACTGCCTGCTGCACAATTCACTAAGCAGTGATAACAGTGTTTTATCGGCCATAAAAGGCATTTTTTTGAGCCCCCCAAAAAAGTGAAAAAAAATACACCCGATCAGGCAAAAAACGGGACACGTGCCGTTTTTGGCAGTCGGCGCGATTCACTAAGCAGTGATAAGGGAATCGTTCTTTAAAAGCCCGCCAGATTTTTGCACCAGCTAAAGGCTGGTGCAAAAGAAATGGAGCCATGAATAAAATCATTGTTTACGTTTTTTTCAACACACAATTAATACAACAGGCCGGCGGGTGTCCCCGGCTGTTGGTGTGAATAACTGTGTGGGCTCCGCGTCCCCGGGTGTTGGCCTGAATAACTGTGTGGCCCCCAGGATCCCTGGGTGTTGGCGTGAATAACTGTGCGGCCCCCAGGGTCCCTGGGTGTTGGCGTGAATAACTGTGTGCCCCCAGGGTCCCTGGGTATCGGCGTGAATAACTGTGTGGCCCCAGGGTCCCTGGATGTTGGCGTGAATAATTGTTTGGCCCCCGGGGTTCATGGAGCTGATTTACATTAATTGAATCGAAGAAGAACCTGTTATTGAATCCAAATTAATAACAATTGAATGACATCCATCTTCATAACTTGATAGTCTAACCGCAAACATTTGGAGAGGGTTAATTTAAAGGGCAATACTCCCGTGATCAGAAAACAACCACCCTGACACTAATCAAACCTTCTGCCACACCTCTCTAGAAAATTGTTATTGTTATTGTGAGTTTGATAATAGTGTACATGAGCAGGGGGTCTACTGAGCTGAACCGCATTGGTGTCAGCCTCAGGAACCCCCTACTTCATGAGATACAGGCCTCGTTATGGGGTGCCGGTCTCCATGCATCTCTTAGAGATGCCCCGCTCTGGAGATGCCCCGCTCTGGAGATGCCCCGCTTCATACCTATATTAAAAATAAAACAAAGCATTACAGGAAATGCTCCCCTAAAGTCAAACGTGCTCATAATTAAGTGTGTTTTATTAGTACCTGTAATACTGGATGACTGGACCTTAGAGCTATGCTTTAAAAGCATTGGTCAGTATTATTGATTGATCTGACATTGAGATTATGTTTGAGAGATCAGGTCTGAAGGGGTAGAAAAAGATCTAAGAATCTGGCTGATTTATTAACACGTAGTTATTATGTTGGGAAGCAATAAACATTTGCATCGCTGTTGAGAGCAGACATGGTTGCAGCATGGGGTGGATTGTTATTTTCTCCATCTGCTGACGCCATTCCCACTTACCCTTACGGGATTGCAGACTATTTTGGAGGCCTATGCAGTGAATAAATTTGACTATAGCTATTACCAGTGTTCGACAAACCTATACATTTGCTCGCCCCGGGCGAGTGGATTTAACCCCCGGGCGAGTAAATATTGGCCCAAGCAGCACACGTTTGGTACTAGGTGGCGAGTAGATTTTTTTGTGTGGCGAGTAGATTTTTTGGTGATTTGTCAACCAGTGGCTATTACAATACTTACCTGTTAAAAGGACCATTAGATCCAGTCACGATAATTTGGAGTGATATCATGCTTCTCCTCTATGCACTTTATACTAATACGCCAAGATTATTTATTACTTCATATTGTACTGTACCTGGGTACTGTTTGTTGGTCAGTGAGGATCTGAAGGTTTCCTCACAGCTACCCTCCTTATTGCTGCTGTACTTTATACTTGTTTTGATATTCTGATAGATCTATACATTATATCCTGCTCTCACTTAATCCATGTTTAGATTTTTAAGTGTGTTTAACTTTGTACGTTCCCTGTCTATTATGAATTTAATGATTTTTATATTTACACATGTACCAAAATGAGCCCTATTTTTGGAAGATCTCTAAATCCCCTTTAGAGATATACCCCCTCTTTGCTCTATCTGCCATTATCTTCTATGGTGCACCCTTTATCATATATTAGCCTTTTTTGGTATTAATTATTTTTTGGTTGCAGTGCCCCCTTTAGTTCTTTATCAAACATTTATCTATGTAGGTTCCTTAAATTGTGGAAGCTGGAAATGTAAGCTTGCAAATATATGTTGGCTATGAAACAATTTGATGTGTTATGATGGTTCTATGTTTAGGATTAGAGACATGGGCACCAATGTGGGGATGTGCTTAGACAACTATCCCGGGTCAGCAGCTCTATGAGGCCCGTCTGACCAATACCAGAAGGCTGCAGATCCCTTCCACTGCTTTCCCCTTCCCCTGCCTGAGGAAGCAGCAGGCCAAGGGTGGTGCTCCCACACTACAGCTAAAGCTGTTTCATCCCTGCCTCAACCTCTATGCTTCAACTGGAGCTGAAGAAATAGGAGCCTCTCTTTCTCCCCCACTCAGCTTGTCTGGGGCAGAACCAACTAAAAGAGCAGGGGTTAATAGCAGAGTGTTGGGGGAGTTGGGAAGGGGCTAATGGTAGTGTGTGTGGCAAGGGGTTAATAACAATGTATGGGGATGAGGGAAGGGGTAAATGGCAGTGCGTGTGGGGGACGGCAAGGGGTTAATAACTGTGGCATAACGATATTGTGATACTATGCTGCACTTTGCCACATGTTCTTAGTACAGTATGTCAGCAGCTGTCTCTTTTGCAGGAGCAACGCTTGGACTGTACACATTGGTCAAAGTGCTTTACGTTGGGTCACTCTTGATGGGGGGATACTAGAGGGGGTTGGTCTATTTGTTTTTGTTTTGTCACACGTATGTTTGTGACATTACAAGGGTATATATACTTTAAATTTGGCAATATTTCTTGTCCTGACAAAAGTACCACAGCAGCACCAAAATGATGACATTCATTAGATATCTGTTGGCTAAGCCAGGGGTGCACAAACATTTTCATCTGCACCCCCCTGCCAGCTCTGCCCCTGCTTGCACCCTCCCCCTCCTCCTCCTCCCCGGCGTTTCTGACGTCACAACGTCATGTGACCCCATATTGCTATTGCAACGCGATGTCATGTGACACCACTGCATCATTTGATGCCGTGTTACCATGGTGACCCATCGCCAGAAGCCGCCGGTGACAAGGTACGTAACATACAGAGGCCTCACGTGCTCCCCCGGCATTTAATTTAATTTACAGAGGCGCGGGTGCCTCTGTAAGCTCTGCATTTCCCCCAGAAAATGTTGCACCCCCCAATTTGCGCACCCTTCGGCTAAAATACAAATGATATAATATGGCAGGAGATTAGGTTTCTCTAGGATTTTTTACTGACTGCTTCATTGTTTAGATGCCAAATATAATTACAGTATGTGTGACATTATTATGTAGAATACCGTAGTTTCTCTTTATCCTACTTCATCATAACCGTTTCCATGAAGTTGCTAATGGGAGACTGCTAAACAAAAATAAGGTCAATATAAACCATTGTTTAGTAATTATGAGGCTATTTATCAATCTGACTCTATTGCTACTGTGCAAAATGCCGATAAAAATTAATTCCATCCTAGTGTTGGCTGGAAATATAAAACGTATTTATTTTCATATATTGCATGCAAGTTTCTTTGGGAGCTCAGATCTGGTGGTCTTATTGAAGAGACGCATTACAGCAGGAGAACATTCCATTATAACTTCTGAATGAAGTCGTCCTCTTTAATTCATTCTATTGATTGATCCCTGTAACCACTCCGCAAACTGCTTACAGACACAAGTGGCCTGAAAGACCTTATTTTGATGTAGAGAGATTCAAGTGCCAAATGGGAGGGCTGCTACCATGAGAAACAGTATTTTCAGGATATAACCTAAACCCATTTTCAGCAATCCAGTACTCATGAGTATTCATTGTATTGATTTGTTTTCAAGCAGCAATAATCTTTCCAATCCTGTTGACATACAGTATGGGCAGGAGCTGTGAAGTGTGAGAGATGTTGCAGTTTGAATGAGTATACTGTAGGATGCCCTGCTCTCCCGTCTGAATTTGAGTATGGGATGCCCTGCCCTGCCCTCGTCTGAATTTGAGTATGGGATGCCCTGCTCTCCCGTCTGAATTTGAGTATGGGATGCCCTGCTCTGCCCTCCCTCCCAGCTTTCTGCTTTTTAAGCAGGCATTTTCACAGCTACAATTGTTTTCCCCAAGGTCATTCCATTAGGAAGCAGAACAAAACAGGCTTTATGGGTATACAGTACCATGTGTAAACCAGTCCTGAACCAGCACCCACAGTTTACCTCTATAGTAAGGTAACTATGATACTGGCTTTGGTCAGCTTTTAATTGCACTATTCACAAAAGCATATGCTTTATTTAACCCCTTCAGGGCCTTCTCACATTTTCACTAGTCCATGGGACAATAATTACATATATTCAGTGTAGTTACCTGCAAATTTGGTTATGCCGTGACGTGGCTGCAGGCTTACTGTATACTGTAACGCTTTGGCCAAAGGGTTTAACTAAATAACCCTTACTCGTGTATCACTATTATATTTTAGCCTAATTGGTAGGAGCGCAGGAATCGTTCTTTTTGTTTTTGAAACAGCACCTGGATGCTTTTGGCCCTCAACTCCCTGCCTTGCTTATAAGATAGCTGTAACAATTCTGTGGGTTTGTAAAGCAGTACAACATTTTAATTAAATATATACAACAAAAGACACGGGTGCCCAATGCTACATCCAATTGACAAAACATATATGGTAATAAGTATAAAGTTTAAATACTTCAATAATAATAATAATTACTTGGTTATTTAGTTAGTTTAGCTTTGGCCAAAGTGTCATAAGCCTGCATACCAACGTCAAGGTATAACCAAAATAATGCAGGTCCTACACTACACTGTGAACAGCACCTTTTACCTCTGTATGAGGGAAAGAACCACAGTAGATCCTGTTCTTGCAGCAAAGTGAAAGACCTCCCAAGTTAAAAAGGTGAGGAGGAGTGAGCTCTGGGGGGAGGTGCAACCTACCTCCATACAACTGTTGCCAGTCAGAAATTGATTGACACACATTCCCATCTAGCTCAAACTCCCACACCCACCACATCATGAATATATATTTATGTCAAAAAGAGTTCTACTGAGCGTGGCAAATGTATACAACAAAAGACAGGGGTGTCCAATGCTACATCCAATTGACAAAACATATATGGTAATAAGTATAAAGTTTAAATATTTCAATAATAATAATTACTTGGTTATTTAGTTAAACCCTTTGACCAAAGCGTCATAAGCCTGCATACATTGAAATTGCCTGCATACAAATGTTCAACATTTGAATTAGAAAGACAGACTAACAAGCAACAGCCATCTTGTGTAACACCTATGTTCTGGCTGCATCACATGACAATTGCTTCACTGCTAGGGAGCCTATCTAAACTCCCCCATTATTAACACTTTTCACTTCAAGGGACCATCTACAAATGACACGGTCTTACTGTATATATTGCACACACTGTATCCCCATATCTTCCTTCCTAAAAAACAAATCCAACCCAAATATCTGTAGGTACGGTATGTACAGTGGCTTGCAGAATTATTAACCACCTACCAATAATGTCACAAGTTGTTGAATTACAAATAATGTATGCACATTTTTTTTTTCAAACTGGCTATTTTTATTCAACGCTACAAACCTGTAATGGTTAAACTGAACACTAGTATATAAGGAGGAGGGTAGATGTCAGCAAAAAAGAATAAAGTGAAAAATACTGGTTGCTTAAGTATTCAGTAACTTTTGCAGCAATTACTGCTCTGAGTCTTTTTAGATCAGTCTCTCCTAGACCGGTAGGATGGTGACATTTGTGCCCATTTTTAACAGGAAAATTGATCCAGTTCTGAGAAGTTTGTTGGGGATTATCGATGGACTGCAATCTTCAAGTCTCATTATAAAATTTCGATTGGCTTCAAGTCAGGACTTTGACTGGGCCACTCAGGAACATGAATTCTCTTCTTGTTCTACCACTCCAGTGTGGCTTTGTCTTTGTGCTTTGTGCTTTGGGTCATTGTCCTGTGAATATCTTCCCCAGTTTATGTCTTGGCTGACTCACAGGTTTTCCTCAAGAAATCACCTGTACTTTGCACCACCCATTTCCCCCCTCTATCCTGACGAGCTCCCCAGGCCCTGCTGAAGAGAACTATCCCTATAGCAAGATGTTGCCACCACCATCCTTGACAGTTGGGACGGTGTTAGCTGGGTGATGTTCAGTGTTGAGCTTGTGCCAGATATAACACTTGTAATTTAGACTAAAATGTACAATGTTTGTTTATGAAAAAGCATATACTGTAGATGATACTATAGACATGCGGAAAAAGGTTTTGTGGTCAGATGAGACAAAAAACTAACTTTATGGTCTAAATTCCAGTTCAGTTTAACCACTATAGCTTTGTAGCTTTGAATAAAAATATTTACTTTGAAAAAATGCACATATATTATTTGTAATTCAACAACTTTTGACATTATTGGTAGGGGGTGAATACTTCTGTAAGCCACTGTATATATAAAAAATATATATATATATATATATGTTCGGAAGTACATACGGTATGCAACTGAATGTGACTCTGAAGTCTTCACCACTGTTTCTTCTTTAGATTTGAAACTGCCTTGTGTCATGCAGAAATATAACATCAGGATGAAGCCACCACCTCAATATTAACTAACATTTTGTTTCCAGAGGTGTGAGATGGGCAGGCAAATGATTGGAGATAAGGAAAAAGCAGAGTTATTAAATACATTATTTGCCTCTGTATTTACCAGGAAAGAATCAATTGCAATAGTAGTGCTACAGGAGAAAGCCACAACCTCTATAATAATGAGCAATTGGTTAACTGAGGAAGAAGTGCAGATTCGCCTTGATAAAATTAAGGTATATAAAGCACCTGAACTCGATGGCATGCATCCAAAGGTTCTTATTATTATTGTTTATTTATAATGCACCAACATATTCTGTAGTGCTGTAAAATAAGGTTTAAGGGTCAAAAACAATCAGATAAACATTTACATACATAGTAACAGTAGTTAAGGAGGGCTCTGCCCCAAGGAGCTTAGAATCTATAAGGAAGGGTAAGTGGGTACAGAGGGATAAGAGGTTTGATGGGTTTTGGATTGTACTGAGAAGCTGGGACATCAGCAAACAGCTGACACCCTTTAACTCGGGTGGTATCATCTCCAAGAGAGTCTGGGGTAAAGAAGCTTAGATGTTGCACAGGCTTTCGAAACGGTGCCACACAAGGGGTTAGGGCTGTTCTATAGTGTGTGCGGCCTTGCGTGCGCGTGTGCTTGTTTGAACGCGCGTGCACGTGATGAATGCTTTTTGTGTGTATGCTGTGAGCGAGTGAGGTACTGTGTGTGTGTATGTATGTGTATATGTGTGTGTGTGTGTTTAAATAAGTTTCAAAATAAATACTTTAATACATTTTTTAATAACATTGTACACACACACATACAGACATACATAAACTACAACCACACATACAGACATACATACAGTACATACACACATACACACATACACACACATATACACACATATACAAACATATACATACATTTCAGCGGCGGTAGCGGCGCAAATTCTTCCTTTTCTTCATCATCTCCCCTGTCGGCCGGTTCCACTCTCACTGCCGTGCGTGTGGGGCACCATTGTAGAATGGCTGATTCACCTCAGCCAAATAAAACTGCTGCTGAAAAGTCTCCATGTTTGCAGATGACACAAATGAAGTAAGGTAGTGTAGCAGGGTATACCTCCTGGCCTCTGGGGGTGCTTATGTAACACACTAGCATTTCTATGAGGTAAGTGCGGTGGCCATATTGGGAGAGGCATACTGGCAGGATGATATATTTGAACTATGACCCAGGAGACAGTCAGTGTTTGCTGTGTGAGGAAGCATGCAGGCTGTCCTGGGAGACAGTAAGGTCTCCTAGGAAAAGTACAGTATTCCCCTAGGCCCCAGACAGGCCCCATCCACCATAGCTTGTGTGTTGTAGGGTGGCCGGTAGCTAGGGACTTTCCTGTAGCAAGACTTCGGTGGCGACGCCGACGTGGGAAGGACTGAAGACGAGACCTCCTTTCCTCTTCACAGACCACATGCGCTGCGGCTGGGTGTGAGGAGTGACGGGAGTGTAGTCAGAAGCCCTGCACTGTGGGACAAGGCATCTGCCTCTATAAAGGAGTGAAACCAATGTTGCACGAGCTACAGTAAAGGTACCCAACAGTGCTCCATCACAACAAGGGGTAGCACTACCTCACACACTATCTTGGACATTGAGGGTAACATTTGCTTGCACATATATCTGGGCTCTGGCCTGGAAGGAGGTTAAGGGTGGTTATAACATTCTCCAGGCTGGATATAGAGGGATTGGGATTTGGGTGTTCTGTTACTTTTGTTCATGATATGTATGCTCTGTGTAATGTACCCATGATTATGTTATACAGTGTATGGGTAAAGTTAATGTTGGTTTATACTATTGATTGTCAGTGATTATTCTGCGGTTATAATTTCCTGTGAGGAGTTATCTTGCCTCTGGCTGGATCATCGCAGGTGGAGGTACTGCACATTGCACCTCACACGTGGAGGCCCAGGCTCCATATCTATAAATCAGGTGGGCATCTAGATTACTCCCTGTCGTGTATACTCAGATCCACAGTATAGAGGTGTTACAGTAGTATAATCAGACCAGGATGTAATATCTCTACAGAAGGATTTGTATAAACTGGAAACGTGGGCAGGTAAATGGCAGATGAGATTTAATACAGATAAATGTAAGGTTTTGCATTTGGGAATGAAAAAATACATAGGCTACTTTCAAATAAAATGGGACAAAATTAGTTCAGTCATTGATAGAGATCTTAATGTCAGGACTCTGCATCTTCCCGCTTATCTGTGCCCCCATCGTGGCGCAATGGCCAACGCGGCCGTGTCCTCTGCCTTCCGGCTGCCTTGCGCTCCGCCGGCGCATTGCCCCGCCTTCCGGGACCGCGCAGCTTGTCCCATATGCCCACGCATCTCAGTGCGTTGCACGCCAGCCTCTGACGCGCATGCGGCATTATGCTCAGCCCAACACACCTGAACCCCGCTCAGGTAGTTCAACAATTGCAAAAGATTGAAGCTACTGTATGTTTAAACTGATGGAGTGGTGCCTGAACCAGAATAATCAATGCATGGAGGGGTTCCAACGTTCTCTATGTGTAAGGTCCGCCGCTAAGCCCCGCCCCTCAGGCATGTCACGCGGCAGGGATGCTGGGCCGTGCACGGCTGGAGCTGAGCGTGCACGTAGTGGCAGCAGCACGGAGGTGACGCAACATACCCGCGCCGTCATGTGACGTCATCAGGATGCGTCACGCACCTCCCATGCGCACGTCACTGAACCAGCAATCAGCTGATCACCGGAACGCACACACCTTATGCAGATTCCCTACTTCTCTCTCTGTGCTCTGCCATTGGAGGAAGTCCCTCACACCCCTGTCCTTTGATTGGTCCCCTGCCCTTCTTATTCTGGGCTCTCCCACTTCCTCGGATCGCCCAGTTGGCCTCGAGGCTATCGACGGCCGTCCACTCCAACCCGCTTTTATTATTTTCCAAGCCATTCCTTGTTCTCTACAGTCCCCCGATGGTCACTCTGCGACTATACAACTCGATGCTATTCACACACCTTGGTAGATATCGTTCTGTGACTGCCATGGCTCCAGCGACACAACCCACAAGTCGCGTGGACTGGTACTTTGCCTATCCGCTGGAGTACCCAGTGTCAAGAGAGATGTCTGGACACCTCAAAAACTCTCGCCGAACTAGTACTGCTGGAGCCTGCCTGGAGATTCTCTACCGGAGATGTACTACGAATTCCAGGACGTCTTCGACAAAGGACAAGCTGAAGAACTTCCGCCCCACCGTCCCTTCGATTGTCCCATAGACCTCTTGCCCAGTGCCACTATTCCCCATAGTTGCTCTTACCCCCTGTCCGCACCGGAGACTCAAGCCATGTGGCAATACATACAAGAAAACCTTATCAGGGGCTTCATCCGGAAATCCTCCTCTCCCACCAGTGCAGGATTCTTTTTTGTCAAAAAGAAGGATCGGTCACTGAGACCCTGTATAGACTATCGTGGGCTCAACAAGATAACGGTCAAGAACCATTACCCTCTCCCCTTGATTTCAGAATTATTTGACAGACTCCAAGGAGCTACTATCTTCACTAAGCTGGACCTGAGGGGAGCATACAACCTGGTAAGGATTCGTCAGGGGGATGAGTGGTAGACGGCGTTTAACACTCGCGACGGACACTATGAATATTTGGTTATGCCCTTCAGTCTTTGCAACGCACCCGCAGTGTTCCAAGAATTCGTGAACGAGACCTTCAGGGATTTACTCGATAAGTACGTAGTCGTAAATTTGGACGACATCCTGATTTTTTCTAAGAACACTGCTGAACACTCTGAGCATGTGAAGCAAGCTCCAAAGATTATGCACAAATCACCTCTTCGCCAAACTGGAGAAGTGCCAGTTTCATCAGTCCTCTACCACATTCCTGTGATACATCATATCCAGTATTGGACTGACTATGGATCCGGACAAGGTCAAGGCGATCATAGAATGGCCAAGACCACTTTCTCTCAACGCAATTCAGAGATTCCTTGGTTTCTCAAACTACTACCGGAGGTTCATCCAGGGTTTTTCCAGGGTAGTCGCACCCATCACAGCATTAACCCAAAAGGGAGCCGATCCGGCTCACTGGTCTATCGATGCCATCGAAGCCTTTGAGAAACTAAAGAAAGCCTCCGCACCCATATTGGTACACCCGAACCCAGCACTGCCCTACACCCTCGAAGTTGATGCCTCTGATGTCGGAGCGGGAGCGGTACTCTCCCAGAGAAGGGAGCCCCAAACGAGACTCCACCCGTGCGCATTTTTTTCGAAAAAAATTCAGCCGCAGAAAGAAATTACAAAGTGGGAAATCATGAGCTCCTTGCTATTAAGATGGCCTTAGAGGAATGGAGGCACCTACTTGAAGTCACATTAACCCCCATCACTATTTCAACTAACCATAAGAATTTACTTTATATTGAAGGGACGTGCCGCTTGGCATCTCGCCAAGCAGATTGGGCTTTGTTCTTAGCAGAGGACAAATCTGTGGACCTCCGGCGTGCATTCTCTCCACACACGTTTTCAGCACTCTTACAGAGATCACAAGGGCACAGAATAACATCTCCGAGGGCCTCAAGGTCCCAGAAGGATGGCTGTTCACTCCTCCCAGTCTTCACAGACAAGTCATGAAATGGGGTCACACCTCCAAGACAGCAGGTCATCCAGGTACTTGGAGGACTATTGACCTCTTGGAACGCACCTTCTGGTGGTCAGGCATGTGCAAGAACATCAGGAGCTTTGTGTCTTCTAGTGCTACGTGTGCCCGGAACAAAACACCCCGCAGTAAACCTCCTGGTTTCTTACTACCCCTTCCAATCCCCGATCGCCCTTGGAACCATCTCTCGATGGACTTTATTGTCGAATTACACAAATCCAAGGGTATGGATACGATCTTTGTAGTGGTGGATCGCTTATCGAAGCAAGCACACTTCATCCCCCTCCGGGGACTACCATGCACCGCCAGATTATCCGAAACCTTCACCAAGGATATCTTCAGGCTTTACGGGACACCTCAAACCTTTTTGTCAGATCGGGGGTCACAAATCGTGTCTAAATTTTGGAGAGCTTTCTGCAAGAAATTAGGTATCACGCTACAGTTCTCCGGCTATCACCCGCAGACCAATGGGCAGACCGAGTGGACCAACCAGTCACTCGAACAATACATCCACTGTTTTGTGTCAGACGCTCAGGACATTTGGGCAGATCTCCTCCCTTGGGCAGAATTTGCGCATTATAACTACACCCAACAGTCTCCCTTCATCATTAATTATGGTTTCCCTCCCACCACCTTTCCATCCCCATTCCCCAACTCTGGGGTCCCTACAGTTTAGAACGGCCACTGAGGAACAGCTAGTCCATGGTGCTCATTATCAGTAACCAAAACGGACACAATTAACACTGCCTATCCCACTATTATCCAGATGACATTCGGCATAGTAAGATGATACTAATGTAATTTTTAGACCACCATTTGCACACGAGAGACTCATTCACCAGCTCATCACCCAGGTGCCACATCCGATATGATGGGCATTGAGCTCTCTCTACATGTCACTGTATTATAATTTAATTATGTTATGTCACTATATTTTACTGACTAGTTCATGTGACCCTATTAAAGATATTTTAACTTAACTCACTATCTCATAGGCATTTCAATCACAACCAATTCAAAACTAATAATCACTCGTGGTCACTCATAAAACAACAACGAGGTCCATATACAGAATATCATCTTTCCTTGTCCCACAACCAAGTTCCACCATTCAGTAGCGAGAGCATGTAATCGGGGGCTTATAACAACAGCCTACTCTCCCTCTCAGGAGTGACCTCTGGCTCTGGTTACCCTTTCTCTTTTTTAAATTATCAACCCTAGTGCATTCACATACTTTCCTCTGAGCTAAGCGGGTGTCCACCCCTTGTTTATGTTAATTCAGACAATACACAATTTCTTGTCCCCTTTTATACTTCTAAATGACCCTTGGGGACCTTTTGCAGTATTTATTTTAACGACTCATCAGTATTACAATCTTATTGCACTTGAAAACTATTATACAGTATTACTTAAAATGTATACCAGCAGCAGCAGCAGCAGCAGCAGCAGCAGCAGCAGCAGCAGCAGCAGCAGCAGCAGCAGCAGCAGCAGCAGCAGCAGCAGCAGTAGCAGCCCCCTACACTTGTAGAGCAATTTTCTTTTTCATTAAGCCACCTTTTCATTTTGACAAACTGTATGCAAGGATCCTTTGTGATTAATCCTTCTCTGTTCCTTGTTTGATTCTTTACATTTGGCGGTTTGCTTCAGGGATTGATTTTACAATTAGAGCAACATAAGAATGCATCTCTGGTCCTGTGGTCTTCTCGTTGTCCATTCACGGAGCCATGACACTTCACAATGCATCTGCTGTAAACATTCATTTTGCTGGCATATAAATTGCAACTAAATGATTCTTTATCACCCTTCTTTGGATCCTTAAAGTGCAATAATGTAGTCATTATTTTAATCCTTAAAGTGCAGTCATTTAGTGGTTTAACCAAATACGGCTATCTGGAGCTTGTCATCTGTTTGTATTTATAGATGAAAATAAACTTGTTGTTCACTTACAGGGATTTTTGCAAAATCAGCCCAATCTGGACATAATATGTTTTAGTCTTGCATTGTGGTGAAAAAAAAACAACAAAATGTTACAAGAGCAGCTGTTCTATAGCCAGGCTGTTTCTATTTCCACCTTTTGACCATGAATATATTGATGAAATCATTCACCGCCAAACTATTCCTAAAAGCTTCTTCTGAATCTGTGCAAACCTTGTTTCTGCATCAATGAATGATCTAGACAAGAGACATAAGCCACAGGTTTGCAACAACCATTGTATTTCTAGAGAATTACTACCCACAGGCCTGATTGTGATGCATCTACTGATATCTTAATAGGCCTTTCTGGGGCATAAAATCTTCAACACTAGCTTTTACGCCAATTATTGCCTCATGATTTCCCATGCTCCCTCCTGGTCTCGGCCCCATAACCATTCACGTTTGTTTTCCAGGAGTGTACTCCGTGCAGCGATGCTTTATTGATGGATTACGTATAAACGTTTTAAGAATGTTTACCATGCCCAGGAACCATTGAACATCCTTCTTTGACTGTGAACGAGGCATCATTTTAATGGCCGACACTTTTGAAGTGAAACTTCTTTGCTGACACCTACAGAATTTTGATGGGAAAAAATCTCGTGTTGTAACGAAAAACCATGACAGAAGTGACATCACGCTACTGCTGGTCACGCACACGCGCATAACAACCTTCTAGGCCACTCACAGATTGTAGGCAGCGCATGCGCAGAAGAGGAGGTGATAAGTCATGCATGTCTCGCCGCGCATGTGCAGAAGCCCATAATCATCTTCCCCTCTGCATGCGCTGCAACGGCGCAGCTGGCACCACACGCGTGCCTGCCCGGCTCCGCATGCATGCCCGCCTGGCTATGCATGCGTGGGCAGGGACCGCCCAGCAGAGCGTGTGTGCAGGACAACCCGGCGCTGCACACTTGCGCAGGACCGCCCGGCACGTGTGCATGCGCAGGATCCCAGAACTCGGCAACAACCTATAAGCACAGCCGCCTGGACCACTTCCTATGCCTGGCCCACACCAAACTCTCTACTGCGCAGGTGACCCCACTCCCAATGCTATACAGAATCACACACACACACACACACACACACACACACACACACACACACACACACACACACACACACACACACACACACACACACCCAGACAGTCACACACACAGTCACAAGGAATTCTCAGTTAGTATAAATGTAGACGGGCAAAAAGCTATAACAGGGAATCGGGTGTCGGGCACGCGCGTTCTAAGTCAAACTTCTTTGTGTTTTCTCACTGAAATTGTATTTTGATTTTAAATAAAATCATCACCATCACAAATACAATTTCTGTGACAAAAGACAAAGACATTTCACTTAAAATGTGCATGCTCGGCACACACTATTTTTTACTTTTGTCAGGTTTTATACATTCAGAGGGAACAAATATTTTTCTCCATATTTAATTTAAACTTTGCAGCTCAGCAATCATACTCTTCTTTAGTTAAATCCATAGACGTGTTGACACCCTCAATATGTTCATAAATTATACGTACAGCTTTGAGCTAAACCTCTGGTGCTGAAGCTACAGTATGCATAAGCGTAACCATAGGTTGAACTTGATGGACATATGTATTTTTTCAACCTCATCTACTATGTAACTATGTAACTAATAAGTGTCTTCAAATAGAGTATTCAATGGACATAGTTTTGAACTTCCTTCTGTATGTTTTATCTGCCGAAATTCAAAAGAGACATCTAATTTACTGAAAATAACTACATTTCAAAACTGAGCAATAATCTCTTCTCTGCTTAGCAGTTTGCAGTGTTCTCTTCTTATACTGTAACTTTATTAAGATCTCAGGGACCTTCTAGGCATATATATAATTGATGATTACTTTTTCCACTAAAACTAGAGAGCTGATCCAGTCTGTCGGTTCCTCGATTTTGGTATAACTTATAGAACTTCCATCCTTGCTAACTCTAACTTCAGTTTATCAAGTACAGCAAAGGACACTTTTCAACATGGATGTATGACTGGCAGGACTTGCCTGTTTATCTGAATTGTATGCTTTTCTGGCACGCATACGAGCCCTTGAAACAAGTCCTGGAATTCCAAAATGATAGTCTCATAACTAGGTTTAGTCCAATCTTGTATTGAGAGTATCTGCTTTACCAAATTGGGTCCCTTACAGGCAGCCAGGCCTAAAATTGTTATAATATCTTTAGGTACCTGAATGGAGGCTTTCATGTGGTGTTTTTATGAATAATATTTTTATGAATAATTCACTTGAATATCTTTTCCAGAATAACCTGTTGCTTTAATTTTCGTTAGACATAGTTTTGCCTTTGTTTTTAGTTTTAGGTACAGTATAGATACATCAAGCTCCGTTAAAACTGAGTTAATATCGCACCAGTAAAAAATTTTTAATAAAATGCGGTTGTTTTGGTCAAAGTCATCGACATTATGGTAATATTTTACTGGGTGCGATATTTTTAAATTGAGTCGTGATGCAGCAATTAACGCCACCGATAAATATGCATTAATTACTGCATCACGATACAATGGGGGACTGCATCAATATATTTGTACCATTGGTTAATGTAAAATAAATTATTACAAATCGCATGGTAAAAAATACATTAATCCCTTTCATGCCTTTGGCTATCAAGGACAACCACAGGTACCGAAGGGGTTAATATTAAACTGAAACTACACTACCCCTCTTGGCTATTTCAGAGGCTAGTAAGGGCAATGCCTTACTAACTGCTAAGGCAAACAAGATGTTAACCGCTACCATCCTCCCCAAGTAAGTGGCAGCTAACCCCCCCCCCCCCCCCCCCAGGGCAACTACACCCAAGACTCTGGCCACAACTTCCGTAACAATATCACCACTCCCACCTCTAGAGTAATAACCAATAGCCCCATTAACCATTAAAATGGCTATTATATACATAGGCAAGATAGGTCCAACACCTGCCTTGGGTAGGTGATAAAAATGTCTTTATGTCTTCAGCCAGGTACCAGAAAATATCGGAACTTGATGACTGACAGCAAAATTATCAAAATTACGTTATTTACTTATTTTGGTGCCCGTCACAATATTTTTAGCGGCAGCGGTACAAATAGTATTACTTTTAGCGGTACCAAGTTCATGACCGCACCTTAAAAATAACACCATTTTTTTATTGCAATATTACTTCAAATTTGGTATACCGCAGTTTGATGTACCCAGCCCAAAGTTTGTAATATTCTTTTTCGGGTAGAATGTTAACTTGAACTCAAGTGTCCAGTTTCAAAGAAATGTGTGTTGGATTCAGTGCCATTAGTACAGTATAGTACTTTCCAGTCCTGCCATGCGTTGCACTGGTTTCCAGAAAATCTGCATACATTCCTATAGCAGATTTTGTCCGACTGCATGCACTTGACCTTTCTTCATCTGTGATTTACAGCACATTGCAAAATGTTTATTTTTTACACATTTATGGCAGAGCTTGCCAAAAGCTACATGTTATTTGGGACTATGCTGCAACCCCCATTCTCACAGAGCACCTATAGGTGCTATCTCCTGTATCAGTATGTAATTCCGATTTTTGTGGTGAACATTTCTCCCTTTTGTACACAGTGCATGGATAACCCATTTAGTGAGTTCAGCTAAGGTTAGATCTGCTGTACAGAGACGTCTCCCTCAACACATTCTCTTTGATGACACAAATGATTCAATCTCTGGTCAGACACTCTGTCAATTCACAAAAGGCACCAAATTACTGAGCTTCATTAATATGGTGACATATCGCTCCATGGTTTCATCATTATTTTTTATAGGTTTCTTACCAAAGTCTTATTCCTTATTGGTATTCAATATTACCAACTTTGGTCAGTATCTCACTGAACGTCATACTGTATGTGTACCTTCTTCAAACTTAAAGTTATAATAAATATTCAATGCTTCCTCCCCCACAACATGGAAAAATATTGATTTGACTTATTTATTATCTCTTTCCTCAGCTCCCACAGTTTAAATCTCTGATTGGATCGTTTCCAGTTTTTTGCAACCTTGCTGAAGAATGGATGGAGGTTGCGATACATCCATTACTTAACTGTTGTGTAATCTCTGTAAGTTACTGCTTCGCCTGTTCTGGGTGCTCTGCTTCAAGCACTGGAAACAAAAGCATGGTGGTCTCTCCTTTTCATTCTGCACTTCTGACACCATGTAATGATGCTTCTGAGTTTATAAAACAGTATAGCATTTGAATCAGAGACTATCGTTTTAATAACAAGCTACACTCATCTTGCCATGGAGCCTCTCCAACCCCTCCCCCCTTTAATAAAGCTTCACAATATAGCCACCCATAAATTACACTATCTTATACAATACACATATCTCCACCACAATAGCCATAGTACAGACTATGATGGACATACTGCAGTCATGCGCCTGAAAGAGAGAAAAATACCCTCCAGACAGTATTGTTCCAGCAAATCCTTTGAAACAATATAGTTACAAAATGTGAAATATTTGAAATCTTATCTTTTACAATTTCTGTGTTTATCAATAAAATGTGGGTTTTGGAGTTCTACACATTTTGACTATCTCTTGAGATAATTATTGAATTCAAAACCATGACAGTTTTTAATAAGGAGGATACAAAACCTACCACTGCATATTTACATAAAAACAATCAGTGCAGCAATGCTCTGTAACCTCCACACACAGGAATGCTCCAAATAATTGATTTAGCACTGCTTGTGCAGAGTCTATTTAGAAATGGAACCCCCTGACCTGACTATGTTAAGCAGTTAGAGATTTGTAATATTTCTAAGTGCAAATTCAAAGCCTGCTGCTGTTGTTGTTGCATCCACCATGTTTGTGCTTTACGTTTGTTTGGTTCACACACAAACCTAGTGAATCTAAATATTAACATTGGCCATTGATATATGATATGCATTACAATGCTATAATTAGTTTTTTTTGTTAGCAAATTAAGCTTAACTTCTTCAAGGTGCAGTCCCATCCCATATAGTATAATGCAGTTGTAAGTGTTGTAATTAAATGACTATACTAAAAAGTGCAATATATTCTTTAACATTGGTAATTCATTGAACACACATAAAATGTAGATAGAGATATCTATCTGCGAACAACATCATAACAAATAACAAACCATTTTCAGTGTACAATGCATATTGTTGGAGCCTCTTTAAGTGCTTAAAGAAGAGAGACTACTACTATGATTCCAAGGAGCCTATTCCTCAAACAATGACATTGTCAATGCAGTATCGCAAGAAAATAGCATGTGATTTCATCTAATAAAAATCAGGGGGGGGGTTGCCATATTCCTCCTTACTTATTTGTTATTCATATTTTAATGTAACTGAGCTGAGACAACCTACTGTAAAATATTATATATATATATATATATATATATATATACATATATATATATATATATATATATATATATGTATATATATATATATATATATGTATATATATATATATATATATGTAGAGGTATCAGTACCGTGTTAGCCAAGCTTCAATAATCGAAAAATAAATAGATGATACCGTTCTGTGGCTAACGAAATGCTTTTATTTGTGTGAGCTTTCGAGATACACTGATCTCTTCTTCCGGCGATGTTACAATGAATGAAGCAAGCAAAAGGTATACTTAACAACAGTGTCTATTGGAATGTTATCTGTGCTGGTCCTTCCCCCGGTGTGGATGTGTTTTATGGCTAGAGGTGTCAAAAGGTTCCTGAAAGCAAGTGATGTAAGAGTGTGTGTGTGTATCTGTGTGAATAAAAATGAATGGAGAGCCCACAGTATATACAGTGCTTTACAAAAGGTGTGTGTGGAGTGGGAGTGGATATAAATGGTGTGGGTGGGTGTGGAAATGTGAGAGATTGTAGCACAACTAAAAGTGTGTGTGGATACTTTGTGGTCCCATAAGATGAACGATCTGAGGGTTGCCATACTCAAAGGTAATCTTAAAACACCGAAAGAGAGACGGTTGCATGAATACAAATTTATGCAACTGTTCGGGACACTTAGCAGTGGCCTAAACAGAGATCGAAATTTTATGAGTCATTACTGACACAAGTGAACTCTCTTCCCATGAGCGCTAAAGGCCATATCTGTACATACTGTGCTTTATGTATGCACACACAGCTGTCTCTTACACATACTTATACTCCTTGTTTTTCCATCCCTATACACCAATAGGGACCACAAAGCTTTGAGCACAGCCAAGGTTAAGGTGCATAGCCAGAAAACCCACCCACAGACAGCTCAAAGCTGTGACCATGCAGCAAGCTTAAGCCTATAGGGAACCATGTTAAAAATGGTTTTTGAAGCCAAAAGTGGCACTGTGTGCTCATTTGCATGTCATTTTCCAGAATCCCTTGCTGCAGTGGAAGTGCTGTGTGCTGGGTGATAATGGTGAAAGGTGGGGTTGCAGACCTGCCTAAGACATGCAGATGAGCATACAGTTGTATTTACATTTGCATATTTGCTTTGCTGTGGAGGGTTTTTGTCACTCTTTTTACTCACCATAACTTAACTCAGTATGGTAAGCCCCATCCTTTAGCTTCTTTGCATAGCCAGTTAATCAACCCCACACTGATGAGACCCATTAAGGTCGAAACAGCTTCTCGGCCTTTTGGCTAAGATCAAGTGTAGTGTCTGTCCTGTGAAGGACAGATTCTCCAGACTACACCTGGTCCTCTGGTCATGGCCTGAGAATGCGGATGCAAAGTAGCCCGGGCTTATTTTCTCTGCACCCCAGGAGTGGTTAACCTGGGGCAGTACCACTTGCTGCACCTTCGGGTTGTGGAGGTTGAGGATTTGCAACCTCCACTTCAAGAGCACTTGGCACGAGCACTGATCATTTGCACCCCTATTTTTCCCGCACTTGGCCCCCCTTATTGCCTTCCGCTGAGGGGACAAGCCATTATTTTTGTCACCGCCTGGCCTTGCACGGGGCCGGGCGTGCACTCGTGCACACCCTTTTTGTGTTTGTACGTCTGAGCACCTCCTGCACTGCATCACACAGAGCACTGGAGCACTCGCACCATGGATTTTGTTTCGGTTACGTGTTGGGTTATCGTCACCCCTCTCTCCGGAGAGCAAAGACTGAGTGCTGGTTAGTAGTCGCCATCCCTTCGGGGGAAGATTGCGGTGGGTTAGTAGGCGTCAGCCGAACACCCTAAAGACTTGGACCCTCCTGCGGCGCCAGCTGCACTAGGAGGGAACAGGATGGACGTCGGATTCCTCGGAGGACGACGTCGATGTAACAGCAGGACTCCAAGGCTTCGGCTGGAGAGGACTGTCTATGGCACGGACTGGCCTACTCTCCGGAGTGGACTTTGTCACAAGTTTTGAGCACCTGATCTCACAGCGTGGATCACGAGCACGGATACAGAGGTGAATCACTTTTTTTCACCGCCTGGGCTACAAAAAAAAAAAAAAAAAGCTGTCTGTGGGTGGGTTTTCTGGCTATGCACCTTAACCTTGGCTGTGCTCAAAGCTGTGACCATGCAGCAAGCTTAAGCCTATAGGGAACCATGTTAAAAATGGTTTTTGAAGCAAAAAATGGCACTGTGTGCTCATTTGCATGTCATTTCCCAGAATCCCTTGCTGCAGTGGAAGTGCTGTGTGCTGGGTGATAATGGTGAAAGGTGGGGTCGCAGACCTGCCTAAGACATGCAGATGAGCATACAGTTGTATATATATATATATAGAGGTATCAGTACCGTGTTAGCCGAGCTTCAATAATCAAAAAATAAATAGATGATACCGTTCTGTGGCTAACGAAATGCTTTTATTTGTGCGAGCTTTCAAGATACCTGATCTCTTCTTCCGCGATGTTACAATGAATGAAGCAAGGATTACTTAAAAACAGTGTCTCTTGGAATGTTATCTGTGCGTGGAATGTGAGCGCTAAAGGCCATGTATGTACATACTGTGCTATATGTATGCACACACAGCTGTCTCTCACACATACTAATACTCCTTATTTTTCCATCCCTATACACCAATAGGGACCACATAGTATCCACACACACTTTTAGTTGTGCTACAAACTCTCACATTTCCACACCCACCCACACCATTTATATCCCCTCTCACTCCACACACACCTTGTGTAGAGCACTGTTTATACTGTGGGCTCTCCATTCATTTTTATTCACACTGATACACATACACACTCTTTCTTCACTTGCTTTCAGTTACCCTTTGACACCTCCAGCCATAAATCTCATCCACACCGGGGGAAGGACCAGCACAGATAACATTCCAAGAGACACTGTTTTTAAGTAATCCTTGCTTCATTCATTGTAACATCGCCGGAAGAAGAGATCAGTGTATCTCGAAAGCTCGCACAAATAAAAGCATTTCGTTAGCCACAGAACGGTATCATCTATTTATTTTTTGATTATATATATATATATATATACAGTATATATATATAACATCATCAGACCTGTCACCACTCTTTCTCCCATAACTTCCATTGATTTAACCCCAGCCCAGTAGGTTATTTCACCTTAAACATTATTTCTTCAGACGTTGCTTCAGGCCATTTGGATCTGCATAAATGTATGACGCCTTTCCTCGAGGCTGGCATCAGCATCACCAGGCGAAAAAGAAGAGGCGAGAAAATAGGAATTTCAGCATTCTAGTGACCATAAGTGATACCTCCTAGGGGAAAATAATAATAATATCTCAATTAAGTTATCAAGAATTCATTTTAGTATAGCTCCACTGGCATAGAAGTACATTTGAGGCAATACTTAAAAAAGAGTGCAGCTTGCCTTCAAAGTTCCACATGTGTCATTAATGGTGTCAGTAATGGTGTCAGTAATGGTGTCAGTAAAGGCAAGGATGATTAGAGGAGTTTGGCTGCCATCAAATGTTTTTCCTTGGGCTGATATGATAAAGAAAGTTGTGTTCATCAAAACCATTCCCTTATTCATCAGACTTTAGAGGAATAGTATGTTGATCTCATAAACCAATAGCCATTAAATAATGCTCATAGTGTGAGTTTTTCCTAACACCTTCAGCATTAAAGAAATAATGAATTAATGACCGTTGAGCACTAGCTGCAAAGGAACGTGGTATTTAAGGAATGTTCATTTCCTGTATTCATGTTTTTCGCTACGTTTGCATAGTGCTTCTATCAACTAAGATTTGTGGTTTTCCTGGCTCCCACAAATAGACTGCACTTAAACAAAAGCTATTGTGTTATGAGAAGGGGAAAAAAAACTTAAGACTATTAATTGAACCTATAAATAGAACACAGAAGAAAACTAGATTGAAATATGTCTGCCAATTAGTTATCTGCCAATGTTGCATCCTGGGACTTTGCACAATGAAATGCGTATAAATAAGTGATGTTACCCACTGAGTCGATGCTAAACTGGGGCAAGTATTTTTTTTTCACATTTGTTTTTTAATCTTTTCGTCGGCTAGAATAAAAAAACAATCTCGTTTAATCGTACAGATCTGGCCTGAATTTATTTTATAAATTGCTTTAATTAAACTGAGTGTTCTGTGCACTGCTTTTTTGTATTGCTGTAGGTAATGTTATTGATTACTTGGGCAAAACTGCAGAATGTGCATTAACAGTGGCTGTCTTGTGCAAGTCCATTAGTCATGTCTTACTGAATATAATGCAGGAATTCCCCAGCAGTATAAACAGGTTTTTTTTTATCCGGTTAGTTGTGATTCTGTGAGCCCCATATAAAGGAGTTTATGTAACCACAAGTAATGTGTTACTTGAATAAGAGCTTTTCATACACAAGCTACAGTTTTTACTATCATTCCAGTTTAGTGTTTATTGAATATGCATGGAATATCTGTATTTCACTGTAAAATGTAGCCTGCTAACATGAATGCAGTACTGCATGTGCGTTGTTTAAAAGACCTGAAACTACAAGCACTGCATTATAAGGAGATCTGCTTAGAGGTGCAGTACCACACAAACCAATAACATTGATTTGTAATATTGTGTAACATATCAGTAATTGATGCCTTTTGAAAAACAGTCATAAATATTTTCCAATAATTATTGCTATTTGTCTTCATGCCAATTGAAATGTAATTTTTTTTTTAAAGCTCCTTTATTTTAACTATTCGGTTCATGAATTAATCTGATTCATCTATCATATGGGTGGAGGAGACATGCCAACAACCCTTCCTCCAGATCCCTGATGTGCAGGAAAGCTTGCCAACTTGAAAAATGATTTAAAATACTAACACTGATGTATGAGCAATTCAGCAATCATGCCATTTAACTTGGCCTTAAGTTGGACTGCAACTTTAAATGATTACCACTGGCCCTGGCTCTCCCTCTGACTCACCATCATCATTCCTCCTAAAGTCCCGTTACACGCGTCCGCATGGCTGGCTTGCTTGCCGGCGGCGCGTGCAACTCGCTGTACCGCGATCTGCGGTCTACAGGAAACTTCAGTAGTAGCGGGGGGGCGTGGCCAAACGGGTCGGGGGGGGGGGTGCGGCCATGACGCGAGGGGGCGCGGCCATGACGTGGGGGGCCGGAGCGGGAGGTGGGCGGGAGTGGGAGGATTGACAGGGAGGGGGGGGCGTGGTTTGAGCGGAGGGACCCGCTACTCTTCCCCCCCCTCCCTCCACGGGCTGCGACGGGCTGCAGGTAAGTAAAAAAATCACGCTGCTTTCACTCCACACTCCTCCCCGCTCCCCGAAGCCTCTCCTCCTCCCGCAGCCTCCCCTCCCCATTGGCTCACAGCCACACCACGTGACGCGTCGAAGCTAGGAAACACCATTCTCTTGTGTCTCCTAGCGGCTGACGCGCCACAGCGTGTAGTCAGCTGTGCCGCCAGGGGGGACCGGCTCGCGAGGATTCCCCTGCTGGTGGGGAACTCGCTACATTGCCGCCCGCGCCAACGAGCGCAGCGGGTCCCAGGCCTAGTCAGGTCTCGGTCATCCACTGTTTTCATGCATCAGGTACAGACAGGTGACTTCTGTGGAACCTCTTATTGGTGGTTTGGGATTTGAAAGCAGCAGCAGCAGCAGCAGCAGCAGCAGCAGCAGCAGCTAGACATTGTTACATGGTTAATAAAAATGTATGCTTCCACAGTTTTTAAATCATTATTACTATTGTTTAATTGTAAAGTACCAACATATTTTGCAGCGCAGTACAATGGGGGTACAGAGATTTGATAATTACATAAACAGAGTTACATACAGTACAAATAAGGACAAACACGTTGAATCAGATACATACATTTTTGGTGCCCATCCCCCCCTTACTAGGGTGCTCCCCTCTCCCCCCCCCACTAACACTCTCTATTTACCCCAGAATTACACTCTCTTGCCCCCCACCACGGACACTCTCTCCCCCCACTGACATACTCTCTCTCCCCCCCACTGACACACACTCTCTCCCCCCACTGACACACACTCTCTCCCCCCACTAACACTCTTTCTCTCCCCACCACTGACACACTTTCTCTCCCCCCCCCACTCATACACTCTCCCCCCCCCCCCTGACACATGCACACGCACACAGAGAGATAGACAGTGACACAAGGGTAGAGATAAGACAGGCTTGAACAGAGCGTGGAGCACAAGTAGGGGTATAGCAAGAGGTTAAACCTGGGATAAAGGGAGGGGTAGAGGAGTGGAGACAGGAAATCTTTAAAGGATAGCATAGGAATTTTGTAGTGAATGTACGTTTTAATAGGGAGTCAACAGAGATGTTGCAGAAGGAGAGAAGCAGAAACTGATCAAGAGGACTGTGCGGAGACTAAAGGGTTTAAATCTGTGAGGCAGGGGGGCCAGTAAGTAGAAGGTTGCAGTAGTCCAGATGGAGAAAAAGGGGCATTATCATTATGTGGAGCTCAGTCTTTGATATATTTGGTTTGAGGTGTCTAGCCATGCAGGATCAGATTGCTGTGAGACAATTGAAGACTTTGTACAGTGCAGCATGTGTGAGGTTCGGTGTGGATAGATACAGTTGTGTCCAAGCCGCCTACAGGAGTGGGTGGCCGGGACAACTGTTCCGGGAACAGCGACTGCGGGGGGCCCGGCTGGCCAGCTGTGGGGCCCCTGCTCTCCCCTGCTGTGGCCCGTCCTTCACTTAGGTCCTACCTGTACATGCACTCAGAAGTTGGGCTCAACTACAGCATCTTCCCGGTGCTGCACCGGAGGCCTCCCCCCCCCCCAAAGGGTATGTGTGTGTATTGGGGGAGGAGGGGTCATTATGTGTATTGGGCAGGGGGGTCATTATGTGTATTGGGCAGGGGGGGTCATTATGTGTATTGGGGGTTATTTTATGTATTGGGGGTTGTGTATTGAGTGAGGGGGTTATGTGTATTGGGGAGGTAGGGGTTATTGAGTGTATTGGGGAGGGGGAGTTATTGAGTGTATTGAAAAGAAGGAGGAAAGGTGGAGGTGGGGGTGAGAAAGAGAGTTGAGGGAGAGAGTTGGGGGAGAGGGAGAGGTGGGGGAAAGATAGTGAGGTGGGGGAGAGAGAGAGGTGGGAGAAAGAGAAGGAGGTGTGAGAAAGAGAGAGAGAGGTGGGGGAAGAGAGAGAGGTGGGGGAAGAGAGAGAGGTGGGAGAGTGAGAGGTTGGGGAGTGAGAGAAGTGAGGGAGAGGTAACGACAGAGAGGTGGGGGGGAGAGAGATGTGGGGTGGAAAGAGATGGGGAGGGAGAGGGAGATGGGGAAAGATATAGAGGTGGGGGAGGGGGAGCGAGAGATGGGGGAAAGATAGATTGGTGGGGGAGAGAGAGGTGAGGGAGAGAGAGGTGTGGAAGAGAGAGAGGTGTGTGTGTGTGTGAGAGAGAGAGAGAGAGAGGTTGGGGATAAAGAGAAGTGAGGGAGAGGTAGAGACAGAGAGGTGGGGAGAGAGAGGTGGGGAGGAAGGGATAGAAGTGTGGGGAAGAGAGAAAGGTGTGTGGGGGAGAGAGAGACAGGTGTGGGGGAGAGTTGAGTGGGCGGAGGATGAGGTAGAGATGAGGGAGAGGTGGGTGTGTAAGAGAGGGGAAGGAGAACCTGAGAGGGAGTGGGAAGAGGTGGGGGTGTGATAGAGGGAGGGTGGAGAAGTGGGGGTGTGAGAGAGGGAGGAGGGAGAGGGGAGGGAGAGGTGGTGTTGTGAGAAATAGAGGGGGGTCTCGCTAGGCCACCAGGGGGAGGGGGGCAGTGGAAGCTCTGGTCACGGGCCCCCGGGAGAGTTGTCTAGGGCCCTGTTTGTGCCATCTACATACAGTTGATGATGCCAAATGAATTAATAAGATCACCAAGGGAGAGTGTATAGAGAAAAAAGAGGAGAGGTCCCAGAACCAAGCCTTTATGTACACCAACAGATAGATCACCAGAGGAAGAAGAAGACAAGATCTAAGAAGAAACCATCATTATGTGCGCTGGAAACTCTCCCCTAGTAAGGAAAGAGGTAATGGAGAGAAAACAGGCAAGTTACGAGACAGATGAGTCATCAGTGGGATAATTAAAGTCTCCTAGAAGGAAGGTTGGAGATTCAGAAGAAATAAAGTCAGGCAGTCAGATTTCAAAGTCAGAGAGAAAAGTGGATATAGGGGAATGAGGAAGATGATAGAGGACAGCAATATGTAGGGCGAGAAGCGTGAAACTCAAAAGGATGGGAAGTTTACAAAAGCAGAAATAGATAATGCCTGGAAATGGCTCACCACACCCATGCAGGTGAGAAGCATGAGAGAAGAAAAGGCCACAAAAGGAGAGTGCAGCCTCTGCAGGGGAGTCAGAGCAAGTTTTAGTCAGAGCAAGGAGATTTAAGGGGCAAGAGAGGAAGAGGTCATGCTTAGTTAGCACCCTGTTAGAAAGGGAGTAAGCATTGCAAAGGGCACATGAAATAATATGTGGAAGATGGTGAGACACAGGGAATAGAGATGAGATTATGAAGGTCACAGTTGTTAGCAGAAATAGAAGGTTCTGTAAGCGAGGATGAGAACAAGTAGGAATATGGAAAGAGCGGGGGTTAGGAGAAGTATCTGGAGCAGCAAGTAGCAGAAGGAGGGAGAGAGAAGGAAGGTGAGATTGGGACTCATAGGAGCAAATATTGAGTGGGTGGAGGTATTATGTAACAGTGTTTCCCTCACTCGGTGGGAGATTTGGCCATTACTACGTCTGGGGTGTATGATACCTGCTGGTAAACAGGAGGGCTGAGTTGTCGAATTTGGGGCGACACTGCCCTTAAGTACAGCCAAGAGGAGGGCACCAGGTCTGCCCCATTGTTGGACATGCTCAGGCTGGATTTCACCGTCTCCTACTGTCACTCAAGTGCAGCTCCAAAGAGGGGGAAAACCCCATGATAACTACTGGCAAGGCCTGCTTGTACCAGGACTTACTGCCAGGAGGAAAAGCAGATTAGTAGCTATAGATGGAATGCCTATAATTAAATATAGAAAGGAGAAAAGTTAATGTGGAGAGAAGAGAAGAAGTGAAGATAAAGGTGCAATATATATGGAGCGTGGGTTACAGGGGTGATAGAAGGAAGATCTTGATAAACAGAGTTGAGGCTGTACATTTCTCTGTATCCAAAGGCAAGGCTTGTGCTGGCATTATCTTGTACTTCTGTTCAACTCCTGTATAACTCACTTATAACTCCAAATTGCATGGTCAAATTTAAAGATGAAAACTTTAAAATAAGCAATGCTGCCCCTTGCAGTGCCGCTTCCCTGTGCAAATTTCCTTTCCACATTGTCCTGTGCATACGGGCACATTAAATATTTAAAAAAGGAAAACAGTTTATTGATGAACTAAACCGAAGTGCTGATTTTGTAACCGATCTCAAATTTCGCTGCTTTGGCATTGCTGTTTTCCACCACAGAAAGACTGAAAGAGCGTTTTTTTCTTCAAAGATACATGCAGGGCAATGCGTTGATTATGTATCATTGGACATGCATGTCCTACTAACATCATATTAATGCTTTGTAAATATTTTTTTTCTTAGTGTTAAAGAGCAATATTTAAGTATCACAAAATGCAACAAAGTATAACGCATCATAATTATCATCAAATTTAAGACAATTGATTAATACATTTCTTACATAAAACACAGGTTGATGTATATTTCTTACAGGAGGAGAGAAAATTAAAACAGGGAATATGGAAAAGCCTTTCTGGCTGAGCAATCTTAATCAAATGTCTTTTCAGACATCGCATCACACTCAGTCTGTATGCCACACATTTTGTTCACACATGTTTCTGTGAAAATTATTAGAAAACTAGTTATTTTTAAGATGGTGCCTAAAGTAAGACAAATATATGTAGCCAGGTCCCCCGCTGGGCTTCCCTTGGCTCCCCCTTACCTCCGGTAGCTGCGAGGGTAGTTGCGGGCTGTAAGGGAGGCAAGTGCATCGCCGGAGCTCCTTGGCCCAGGTGGCGGGCATCTTGCGACTCCTTGCGCATGCGCAGTGCAGGCTTGGGTTGCAGCAGCCATCTTGGCACACCTCCCGCATGCGCAGAGCAGTTCCACAGCGGTGGCCATTACAGAAGTACTCTGCAGGGGAACTACAATCCCCAGCAGCCCCTGGGGCTGCTAGACACATGACAAAGAAGAACCATCTGGCTGGATAACCCTTGTGGCTGTTAGCCTGTATATAATTGATGAGTGGGGCAAGGAAAAAGCCTCATGGAGGTATGGGGTTGAAGCTGTGTGCAGTCCCGTTCCCAATGTATGGCGAACGGCTGCAGATGCGACAGCTAACGGATGGAGTGGATACTCACGATGATCCATCCCCTCTGCTCCCGGCTGCACGTTCCCCTCCAGGGGTGAATGACGTACTTCCGTTGCGCGGCCACGATCCGGATGTAGACAAGAAGATAGAAGATCGATGCCAGCGCGGCTCCTGTAGATATCAGACTCACCAGGTAGGATGATCACCAGGTAGAATTGATTTTACCATCCTACCTGCTGAGTCTGATATCTACAGGAGCCGCGCTGGCATCGATCTTCTATCTTCTTGTCTTCCTGCTAGACCAGTGGTTCCCAAACTTTTTCCGCTCAAGGCTCCCCAAGGCGATCAGGATTTTTCCGCGGCACCCAAAGTAAAAACAAAGTTGTATATACATACCTAACAGTTGCAGTGCGCAGTTGGTGTCCCTCTCAGACACACTCTCTCTCTCTCAGACACACTATCTCTCAGACACACTCACACACACTCTCTCTCAGACACACTCACACACAATCTCTCAGACACACTCACACACACTCTCTCTCTGACACACTTACACACACTCTCTCTCTGACACACAGTCTCTATCTCTCTCACACAGTCTCTCTCTCTCACACACAGTCTCTCTCTCTCACACACAGTCTCTCTCTCTCACACACAGTCTCTCTCTCTCACACTCTCTCACACACTCTCTCTCTCACACTCTCTCTCTCACACTCTCTCTCTCTCACACATACACATACACTCTCTCTCTCACACACACACACACTCTCTCTCTCACTCTCTCTCTCTCACACACACACTCACTCTCTCTCACACACTCACTCTCTCTCTCTCACACACTCACTCTCTCTCTCTCACACACTCAATCTCTCTCTCACACACACTCTCTCTCTCACACACACTCATTCTCTCTCTCACACACACTCTCTCTCACACATTCTCTCTCTCTCACACACTCTCTCTCTCGCACACTCTCTCTCTCTCACACACACACTCTCTCTCACACACTCTCTCTCTCACACGCTCTCTCTCTCACACACTCTCTCTCTCTCACACACTCTCTCTCACACACACTCTCTCTCTCTCACACACTCTCTCACACACTCTCTCTCTCACACACACTCTCACCCTCTCACAGACTTGACTGACTAGGTGGGGGTGTGACTGATTGGGGGGTACCTCTGGTGTCACACACACACACACACTCCCATATACACACACACACACACACACACTCATATACACACACACATACCCATATACACACACACACACACATATACACACACACACACCCATATACACACCCATATACACACACACAGTTTCTCTCCCATATATACATACACACACACACACACACACACACACTCTCTCACTCTACACAGACGGGGGGGTCGGAATAGAGGAAAGGCAGCAACCAGCACCACCACCCGCTCCCCCCCTCCTCCCGAGCAGGCAGCGGGAGCGCCAGGGACAGCGGTGGGGAGAAGAAACCCCCCACTACCACCTCCATGCAGGCAGCGGGAGCACCGGGCACGTGGGGGGGATCAGAGGTAAGCGGAGACCTGAGGGACATCCCCGCTCCCATCTCCTGACCCGCGGGCTGTCACACGCTGACAGGGGGAAGCGGGAACCTGAGGGACATCCCCGCTCCCATCTCGAGCCCCGCGGGCTGTCACGCGGTGACAGGGGGAAGCGGGAACCCGAGGTATATCCCCGCTCCCATCTCCTGCCCCGCGGGCTATCACACGGTGACAGGGGGAAGCGGGAACCCGAGGGACATCCCATCTCCTGCCCCGCGGGGTGAAGGGTGCTGCGGGGGGGAGGGTGATGATGCGCCGATGCTGCCGGGGGGTGGCGGTTTTGGCTGGGGGGGTGGGGTGTTAGTGCTGCTGGGAGACATGTCTCCCGGTGCTGCTCCTCCAGCGCGCGCAGGGAGAGCCGGCGCCGGGTTCAGCGTTTTGTTTTTTTTAATTTGCTGGCCCTTGTTTCCCGCTGCTGGCAGCGCACAGTTTGGGAAACACTGTGCTAGACACATGGGCTGGAGCAGCCAATCACGCGGTCGGAATCCCCTGTGATCAGATTGATATATTTGGCGCGCTCAGAGGGACCACGCCTGTCGGAGCCAGGACAGAGAAGGGGAAGATAGGGTCTGAGTGTCAGTGGCACTCAGATGGCCAGAGTACCCCCTTAGGTCCCAGATAGGCCCCCCTCAAGTGAGCTTGTGGTTACTTCAGGGAAGGCTCTAGATAGGGACGCTTCCCCATTTACTGAGTAGTGTCAGGGACACAGAGGAACACGCTGTGCAATGATTGTGGCCTGTGGTCTGGGACCAGACCACCTATGTACAGAGACTCTTAAAGGTGGGACCCTCCTACCAGAGACCACCCAACACAGAGGTGGACGCCATCACGGACGGTGACGTCGCTGGATCAGTGGATCCCCATCACTAAGTCAGCCGCACCGAGTACTGGAGTACTCAGCAGTTACCTCACAAAGTGCACCAACAACTCACGGGGTAGCGCTACTCCCTACACTCTTGGGTGGGCCCGGACATTGGGAAAAGGACATCAGAGTTTTGGTGCCCAGCACCTGATGTACTTTGGAGACACTCATTGTTGGTACAGAGTTGGGGTTGCTATACTGTGTGGTACAGTGTACTGTTTATGGTTCATTGTAAAGGTTGTTATTATATATACAAACGTGTGTGTGTATTACTGGTATTGTTCCTGTGAGGGGCTTATCCTGCTGCGTCCGGATCCCTTTCAGGTAGAGGCGCTGCATCGAGTTGGACATCTGATCACCCCAGGCTCCCAGTGGCGGAGGCTCTGGCCTTCTGTGAGCCAATAGGTACCGGCAGTACCGGTAGACTCTTTATTAAGGGGAAAAGGGCTACATATATATGGAACATTTAGAAAAAAATGGACATAAATAGGGGAATGCACAAGGTGTGAATAAGCAAGTAAAGGACTATAAACATAATGGACCTCATAAATAGAGTAGGGTAAATAATTAATGCATAAACACAATAGTAAAAAGAAAAACAACATAAGAGCTCCAATGGTGTTTCGGCACCCACACACAAGCCCCTTATAGTACAGGGTTGGTGGGATTGGGGAGATACTGGTACACACCTCCACAGTGACTTGTGTAATATGTACTGTGCCTGTAGGTGGATGATCCTCCTGTTTGAGGATCATACATATATACAGCTATCTGTTTTTCGAGGGGTTTTTCTATAAATATGTTCTTGTTATTCAAAGCTCTGTTTCATGTCCTATAATCTGAGCTCTGGCCATGGGATCAGCTAGTGAGATTGCACTGGTCATAACGGGGATTAAGGCTTGGGCCCCCACTTTAGCATATATACGTCAGTCTAAGGAAAATAATGAGTGGTTACACATATACACAAATATATATATATATATATATATGAAATTCGCTGATGAAATCCGCAAGGACGGAAGAAACGCGTAGGGATATTTGGCAGTGAACCTACGGTGGTCGAGCAGCTCCCAGCTACCAACGTGAAGACGCAGAGACGCAGAGACGTGTGTGAAGTCCCTTCCGGGTCCCAGTGCTCCACGAGAGAGGTGAATGGCGGCCGCACGCTACAACTAAGCAGCCGCAAAGGAAAGTACAGATTCCCTTACTCTCTGGGACAACTCTCTGGAACAACGGCTGATACAGACACAAGATCCAGCACTTCAAAGGACTTCAGTTTACACAGAGGCGATCGTGGAGTCTTCAGTTGGTGCATGGGCTGGTCCCATAATATGCCTGATTTTATCAGACAAATTGTAAGTGTGCATTTGTCTTGTCCGTGATGTATTAAAATTCTTATCTGATTTTACACAAGGATCGGGCGCTTCTTTTCTCTTTTTTCTAAATAGGTGCTGTGGGAGTTCGGTGAACCCAAGAAGAAGCAGCCTGTACTTTTGTGATTCATTTATCCTGGACAATCTGAGGACTTAAGTATTTTTTGTGAACATTACAATTGCTTTACCATATTTAATTTTTTTTTGAATATCATTGATTTTGGTCCACTATTTGTTATGACTTGAATGTAATTCACAATTTAGGTTAGGTTGGACCTCGCATATTTTTAGTTATTTATGTCAATTGCACAGTTATTCTTTTGTCCTCTATTTTTGATAGAATTTGAATCAATTTTTGTTCACATTTTTCTATTTTTCTTTTTGATTTTTATGCACACTTTTTCTTTTTGACACATTTTTAAAAAATTAAATTTTTTTTACAATATTATCAATTGGGCATAGATACGGCCCCTGCCACTTTTTATATTGATATTTATCTGTTTGAACTCAATTTATCGACCTGGTGCAAACGCCTACCACATATATCAGCGTTGCAGCAGTTTTGGTGTGTTTGGTAAGGGGCGCTGTCTATAATTCTGTCAATATATATATATATATACAGTAATTATCATCATAATCAGCCCTTGTTGATCCACTGGTAGATGAAGTCCTTTCATGTATCGCCTGTCAATGTTTCCTTTAATTATTAGATTTTCGATCTGCCAAAGCACACAGGCAGGGAACGGGCACGCTGGCGCTCGTGCGCTGTGCCCTGCTCAGCCGGGAGATTTGTGCCCGGCTAGGCGCGTGCTCACCTGAGGGCGTAGCCATGACATCACAGAGCTGGTTCGCCCTCATTGGGCGAACTGCTCACGTGATGCGCTTGCGAGCGGCAAATTCAAATTTGCTTGCTCTGAGCCCCGAGTGGGTGCAGGCGCTGGCTCATGCTGGCCACACACATTGCCGCAATGTGTTCCATCGCGGCCAGCGCCCGCCCGCCCGCTCCGCGCCACCCTGGATGAGGCCTTAGACAAGCACCAAAAGAAGACTCAGAGACAACATGGAAAACATTAAAGACAAATTTGAGGTTTCTCTTAAATTTATCAGCGATTGAACATACAGTGCGCAGTTGAGACCCATGTAATAATATTATGAGGTTGACCATGACCAAGGAAATAGTCAATAGGACAGTTCATGAGTGTTCACACACCCAAAGTAGAGTGTTTGAGAATTATGTTGGTTAAATTGCACGAGGAATTCAATCTTTAGAACACATTTGCAGGACATTTTTCTTCTGCCGAGTTTTCAGTATTCCATGTTTTCTCTGACTAATCCCCATGAGGAGCTGAGTTCGACAGCTTCCACAAAACCTGTCAGTTCCTGCTTGTTGTTTTTTGGTGACAATTACTGGGAGGCTAGAGCTCAGATTTTTGTCTGGCAAGTGAGCAGCTGGAATACCAGGAGGACCAACACTTAACTAGCTTTGCATAATTGTGCTGAAAAAAAAGTTATTGGGTGTTAAACTGAATCTGAGAAGTGTAAATGCATTCTTTACCCATGCTGGGGACAAAACATGTACGTACAAGAAAACAACTGAAATAACAAATAACATCTGCCACAAGCCAGATAATTCTTGAAAGGAAAAAAAGAAAAACAAAACTTAAAATAGTTCATTTTACTCTGACCTTCTTAGTGGATAATCATTAGTGATACTGTATAGTGTGTATTTAAAAACAATCTTTATTTCTTGTTGATATATAATAAATAGGGCAATTATATCACTGTATGTGATGTCACAGCTGCATGTGAGATCTGGAGAATGACTAGCAGTTCAGTCAAGTACAGATGATTTATGCTCCCTTAGCTCCATGTGATAACTGTAAATCCTTTTACGTAGGAAGTTTGTAGTAGAAATAAATAGAAACAGAGAAAAAAATTTAAATCCAGTCACCGGGGTTAAATTAGATTACGAGATATTCAGAATTTTTCAGTGAGGCATTCCCCATATTCACATTTTATAAATACGTTATATTATAATTAGCTATATACATTATACAGATTCATCAGAACACATCTTCTGTGGGGTTGGAGCTGCAACTACAGTAGTCCTGCTCTCCTGGCAAAACCACAGCAATTTTAAACTCTCCAATTTTTAAGCCGTGGCTCCAAGATAACATGACCATGGATGAACAAAATATAATTTAGGCAACATCTTTTAGAGCAGCATTGGCTACTAATGTCCTCAGTAACCTGACATACGTGAGGCTGATGTCAGTAGTGGGGAAATGAACTATGCAGAATGAAAAAAATATGCTGAATATCTAAAATCTAGTACTTTACAAGATCACAGGCAGTATCGATTTACATTTGGTCATGTCAAACAAATTGATTTCTTTAAATCTGGGTGACTAGGCTATTAGATCAGGGTGAAGCAATAAGTGTAGCTTATCTAGCTTTTTATAAGGTCTTTGACACTGTCTCGCATAGAAGACTAATAAATAAGCTATAATGCTTGGGATTGGATTCTAAGGTGATTGAATGGATAAGACATCTGTACTGGGACCAGTGCTCTTTAATAGGTCTATGAGTGATATTACAAATAGTCTGAAAGGGAAAATATGTATTTTTGCAGCTGACACAAAGATTCCAAGACACTTACCAGTTTATTTGCCAGTCTTTCTTCTACTTTAGGAAAATCAAAATGGGAGCCAAATCTCATACTGTAGGGCCACAAGCCACAACTTCATCTGAGGGATGAGGTTGTGGCTTCCTATTAGATGGGCATTTAAATGTCCATTAGGAAACACTGGTAACTAAACCAGTAACTATCTCTGGAACCAGGAGGTTGAGGGAGCTAAGAATAGCACAGTTGAGCTCCAGAGGACACTAGTTGAAATAAAGTTAAAATGAACCATGCCTAAATTGGGTTGGATTGCGGCCTTTAATGCAAAAAAGGGCAAAACTGTGCACTTGGGTCAAAAAAATACAAGACTATAAGGTCAACCTCTAGAAGAAAGGAAGTAATTCTTTGAGAGAGAGGAAAGATAAAAGGAGGGAGAAGAGGGGAGAAGAGAGAAGAGAGGTGAGAGGAGAGAGAGGAGAGAGAAGAGGGGAGAGAGAGGTGAGAGGAGAGAGAAGAGGGGAGAAGAGAGAAGAGAGGTGAGAGGAGAGAGAGGAGAGAAGTGAGAGAGGTGAGAGAGAGAGAGGCAGTGCTAACTTAACATGGTGTTCAGCTTATGCTAATGAGCTATACAAAAGACATTATTTTGGCATATAATTTGCTTTGCGTATATGCATTAACATCAGGGAACGTAACGTCCGTTTTAAGGTAATCTACAGTAGGGGTTAGGCAATTTTAAAGCTGTTTCACCAAATGTATTTTTAACAATAGCTAATTTCTTATACATTTTGAAATGCATGCATCTTTTCACAAAAACTGGCAGCAATTCCCCTATGGGTCATTTCTATAATGTAAGAAACTTTAGGGCGAATTGACAGCTCGGGTGAATGGCAAGATAAGGTGCTGGACAACTGCTCCTGAAGATTGCAGTGTTCACGTATTTTCCACTGCTCACTAATGTAATATTCACCAAATCTGCTAACGTGTGCTATTGTTTTACACACTTGTACTGGTTTATTAAGCATTTCAGAGAGCGTACTAATAAACAGTGATACTTTTTATCCCCTTAAGGATCTACTGGGTGCCAAATTAGATATCTCTTTCTATTAATTTGGCAACTGTAAGTATTTTGTAAAATAACTGCCATTGATCTAGCAATTGTGTTACTTTCTAAATTACTGCAAACATATAAACGTAAAAGGTCATGAAATCTGGAAAACGCATAAAAGCTATTTTCAGCTGAATTAATCCAATACAATTGCATTGAAGAAATTTATTTTTCTAAGTATGCACTTTGTATAATAGCTACACTTTCTACTTCCAATGCTGGTAATTGTTCCATCAAACAACAACAACAACAACAACAAAATGACGCATAACACTATATTTAAGTAATAGATTGTAACTGATATGCAGGATGTATTGCTTGTACATTCCAGCTACTGTATGTGAATTCTATTTGCATTCCAACATCCTTTCAACTAAACAAAATGATTCTCAATTGAGATTATCTTTTGAGTTAGAGACAAAATGGAACTTTTATACCCTAATTCCCTCTTTTCAAAAAAACATGAATAGGACAGATAAAATCTGAATCTAAGCCAATTCCCACCATTTCCTAACTCAGTTGAGGTCTATGTGCCAGAGTTTGATGGAGCTCAGAGAAGATCATTTTACCCTGCACAGAACACCTTCTGTCCCCAACATTGTGTAATCTCATTTGCAATGTGTCTTTTTGCCATACATGACAAGTTTACTTGTATGTAACTAAAAGCCAGCAATGCACAATGGTGCTGAAAGGCATGTACTATTTTCAGAATATCACATTTGTAAAAGGGCTTACCTGCTTTATTTCAGATTTACATCAGCATGCACCTGTAACACAATACCTTCACAAATATTTCACTTTGTCTTTTTATCTTGATTAACTTGTGATAGTTCATTAGTATTCATTGAGAGTACCAGTATATAAAAAAAATATATATATATATGTTGGACATCAGATGATTAACCAAACAGCAGAGGAGCACGCCACCTAAAGCCTTTATATATGTTTGAACCAAGTGAACATGATAATTTAAATAAAAATATAGTTTATTTTATAAACCAAAAGCTTTTCACTATATGCCATGATGTACTGTACTGGTTCAAAGAGTAATTTTTTTTTGCATTTTACTGAAAGTAACTTGCACATTTTGTATCACTATAACCTAGTATTGGGATTAAAACATTTACTCCTCTGTTACAGAAATTAAAGCGTTCATACGGTATCTTTAGAAGGTATTATCAGCTTTTATATCAATATTTCTGCAAGGCTTTCCAGAAAAGAAACGTAAGCTTTAGAGATAGGAAAACTGTGAGTGTGTAATCAGAACCGACAGATGTAGTAGGACTTATTGTACCCGTGACCACGGGTAAGAAAGGTGAAATGTCTTGGCACTTCGTTGCTTGTGACGACCCCATGACCATATTGTATTGTACAGTACAAGCAGTCCTCGTTTTACAACGCTTCTCTTTACAACGAATGGCTTATCCAACGCTATGCAATGCATACCTATGTTCATTTTTACAACGCCAAAACGGCTTATCCAACGCACTTACAACGCTTTGCAAAGTTGTTTATGTGTATATAATATATATTATATAATATAATATTATGTTATACGATACAATATATTATATTATTATATTTTATGTTATATTATATATATAATACAGTATATACACTATATAATTTATGTGTGTGCTGCGTATCTTATTGCTGCATAAAATATTTGGTGTATTTTAGTGTTAAAAATGCCTTCAGGAACGGAACCTTTCATTTAAACAGTGTTCCTATGGGAAAACGTGTTTCGCTTTACAACGTTTCGCTATCCAACGCCATTTTGAGTAACACATTGCGTCGGATAACCGAGGACTGCCTGTACAGCAGGGCCCCGCTTCTCGGCGCCCCGCTTTTTCAGCGATCCAATGATACGGCGGCACCGAGAAGGGGGCCGCCATCTTTAATTCCGAGTCGCGCATGCGCAGAACAGGCGGTTGCGCCCATCGCGAAAACGCAGTTCTGTGCATGCACAGAACTGAAAATCGCCGGATCCGCTTTCCGAAGATTTTCACAATACTGCGGGCCCCTGCCGTATTCCCGGGGCCCTGCTGTATAAGCAACATTAAGTGCACTGGATGTTTGAATGTTTTATAACAATATTTAATGATTGTTAATTAATAAGGTTTAAATCAAATAAATATAAGGTTATGCATGTAGGAAATAAGAATAAACAGACTACTTACAAATTAAATGGGGCAAAATTAGGTCAATCCTTGATGGAGAATGATTTAGGATTGCTTGCAGAAAGCAGGCTTAGCAATAGTGCCAATGTCAGGCAGTAGCTGCAAAGGCAAATAAGATCTTATCTTGCATTAAATGGGTATGGATGGAAGGGAAGAAAGCATAATTATGCCACTGTATAAAGCATTAGTAAGACCACACCTTGAATATGGAGTACAGTTTTGGTCCCCACTCCATAAAAAGACATTATGGAACTAGAGAGAGTGCAGAGAAGAGCCACCAAATTAATAAAGGGGCTGGCAAATCTGATTTATGAGGAAAGGCTAGATTATTTAAATTGTATTACATTAGAAAAGAGACATATAAGAGGGGATATGATAACTACATACTACATATTCAGGTTCAATACAAGGAGATTTCAAAGAACTATTCATCCCAAGGGCAGTACAAACGACACAGGATCATCCCTTAAGGTTGGAGGAAAGGAGATTTCACAAGCAACAAAGGAAAGGGTTCTTTATAGTTAGGGCAGTTAAAATGTGGAACTCATTACCCATGGAGACTGTGATGGCAGATACAATAGATATCTTCATAAAAAGGTTGGACATCTTTTTAGAAAAGAAAGGTATGCAGGGATATATCAAATAAGTAAACATGGGAAGGATGTTTACCCAGGGAGAAATCTGATTGCCAAAATGTGAGTCAGGAAGGAAATTATTTCCCCCCTTATCCTCATTGTATAATGTTTCAGTAGGGTTTTTTCGTTTGCTTTCTTCTGGATCAAGAAACTGTAAATGCAAATGTAAGATAAGTATGTATCATCTAAATGTAACATAGTCTCTGTTACTACAGTACGTCCGGTCCACCAAAGGTGAAATTGAAAACACAATAGAGGATAGCTACTGTATGCATTTAAACCCAGACTCCCAGGAGTAACCAGGGTCCAGTTTATCTGTACTGATCCTGGTCCCTGACTATCGCACCCAAGAGATAAGACTATGGTTGCCAGTTGTACGGCTCTTTTTAATAAATAAATGGGGAAGGAGTTGCTTTCATTTCTGTGAAATGTAATTGATTTTGATACTTCCTATGTTTGAAAAAAATTCACTGTGCTAGATACTTATGATATCATGGTACTTGTGTTGTTCAGTTGTACCAGTATTCCTTTTCTATGTACTGTACTCCTATGTGAAATCCCTTTCTAGGGCTAACTTACTTCCCCAGGCTCTATCTGCAGGACTTGAGGGGTATTCCAGTTACCAGCCTACCACCCCAAAGTCTCAGGAGGTACCTTAAGCAGGTGCAAGGTTGTAGATCTTCAGGGCACTCAATTAATATCAGGCAATCAATAAAAAGCATAATTGAAAAAAACGGGGTACCCAGGTATAACAAAGTAGAAAAGGCTTTATTTAGAGCATTAGTTCTAAAGCCTTTTCTACTTTGTTATACCTGGGTACCCCGTTTTTTTCAATTATTCCTTTTTGTGGATTGCCTTGATATTCATTGAGTGCCCTGAAAATCTACAACCTTGCTGCTGCTTTTCCAACTTCGGTGGCACCACGAGGGCGAGAGGAGGAGCTGGTTCACCGCGGACGTGCGGTCTCCATACTTTTCAAGGCGGCGGGACGAGGAGGATAGCCAGGATTCAATATGGGAGGTAAGAGGGTTATTCCTTACCTACACTATCCTGTGATTAGTTCCCTGAAGCTATCCCCAACAGTCTAATATTTGTGGGAATAATCTTGGTGTTATTACCAGCTCGGTCGTCATACCGTTGATGTCTTCAGGACACGTCGTTATTCCCTGAAGATTTTGTCTATTACCTCCCCCCTCTCAGGGCATATTGACTTTTCATGTGACTTGACACGCACCGGAGCACACGACAGTGTATTTTTCTACCTTAAACAGGTGCCCTTCATGTCAGTCTCTGACAGGTTCCTGGGTCCTCTGTGTCCAGGAAATATAAGTCTCTGGGTATCTGGATGTCTTGATCTCAGCACAGCCTATTTGCTCAAGACAGTGTCAGTGTGCAGGCTTCTCTGCTCTCTTTCTGTCAGTCCAAATGTGAGCTAAGGAATCTCTCTCCTGTGTCTCAAATCAGGCTTTTTACAGAGCTCTCATTAGTCCAGTGGAGACTGGTTAATTGAGTGGCTGCTGGATTCTCAGAGCTCTGGGGCTGCTTTATTTAAACAGGGATATGTCTCTGTTACAATGGTCAAATACAGTAATACGGTAACTACAGTATTATTCATTTTTATGTCCACCATAGTCTAATTATTAGTCTTGCTCCACACAGCTATTTCATAAAAAAAGTTCTTGTTAACTTGAGCCGGATTGATTTAGGAATTGCATTAGTTGTAACTGTGTGTTACGCCGGTGCTGCCCGCAGACCAGACCCGTCCCTTATACTGAGGTGGGGACGTAAAGGAACACACACCCGCAGCAGAAGGAGCGTGTCCGGAGTGTGGTGTATTAGGCATTGCCAGGCCAGGTGGTGTTAGCTAGCAATACTTGCCGGTACCGGTTAAAGACGTTCCGTAGTCGTTGCCGTTAGCCAAGGTCGGGGATAGGAGAATTCCGGATGGTCAGAGTCCAAGCAGGGTTAGAGAGCCAGGAGTTGACGTCCACCAAGCCAAGTTGAGTCCTGTGTAAATAAAGAGAGAAAGTGCCAGAGTAGACCTCCGCACTGGAGACTACGTCAAGCAATGAATGAGTGGCAGGACAGGCAATATAAAGTGCGGCTGACCACTAGGAAGAGGGGGCAGGCCTGGAGGAGTGCGTGGAGCTGTCCTGGATAGGCTGTCTAAAGAAGAATACAGGTGAGCAGTCTTTGAGCCTGATTGAACTTTGTGTGTGTGTTGGGGGCGGAGCCTTACTGCAGGAGCAGTGAATAAATTAAAAAGATCTGTAACAGAGGAGGGCGCGTGCACAGCTCAAGCCGCTTGCGGTTTAGCAACCGCCCGCCGGGGGCGTGGAGGGAGTCCATCAACCACCGAGACTGGAGGGAGCCGACGTAGGGGGCGCCCCACAGTAGCGGCCGGAACACGAGGTGAGGGGAGGCCACGCCGCGGCCGCCGTGAACCCTGGATCCTCACACTGTGGGACTTTAGATATCTGTATCTGTCATATGGTATATCTCTAACACAAGCACTTGTGTAGTCCTTTCATGGCATAAAAATATTTGTCTTCGAAGACTTTCACAGAACTATTTTCACTAACAAATAAATCATTTTCAATACTAAACAATTCAACAGAACAGCTTTCTGATACTCTACAGGCATACCCCGCATTAACATACGCAATGGGACCGAAGCATGTATGTAAAGCGAAAATGTACTTAAAGTGAAGCACTAACTTTTTCCCACTTATCGATGCATGTACTGTACTGCAATCGTCATATACGTGCAGAACTGGTGTAAATAACGCATTTGTAACAGGCTCTATAGTCTCCCCACTTGGTCACAGCTTCCGTACAGGTAGGGAGCCGGTATTGCTGTTCAGGACGTGCTGAAAGGCGTGTGCCTGAGCTGCTGTTTGCCTATTGAGCGAGATGTACTTACTCACGAGTGTACTTAAAGTGAGTGTCCTTAAACCGGGGTATGCCTGTATTTTTTTCTTCTGTTCTCATCTTTAGAAAATGGCAATTTTCTAGAATATACCAAATGGTTGTGAATGTCCATTACAAGCTAAAAACATTTAAGTAAGATGTGTGATCATTGAACCAGACCATTGCTGGGATTAGATGCATATTTACAACACACATAGACTTTTTAACTCCAATTCAGGTGCTCTTATAACTGAAATGTAGCTTTCTCCCTTACAGCCTTCTAAATAGCTTGCTGTTTGTTTGACTCCAAAAAATGTGGTACAGAATTACAAAGTGGTTTGATAAATCAGACTTTTAGGCCACACACAGCAGAACAAAGAGATGTTATTGTACTGGTTTAAATGGGTAAAAATAAACAACTATTGTCCTTCAGGGAAAAGACTGCAGATTTAATAATGGGAAGTGTAAATTTAACAATGACTGTAATTTTCATTTTTATGAATAGAAAGGAAAACACATACTGTAGTTACAGTATTTACTGTACAAAGGATTTCACTCACATTTATATTTTATGTGTAGTCTTACTACAGTACGGTATATTTGCAGTCTCTATAAACATAGAAGCATAGAATTTAATGACAGATAAGAACCACGCGGCAAACCTACTGTAGTCTGTCCATTTCCTATTTGTTGTAAAACCTCAGATCCTATTTGATCCTTGACTTTTTTCCAAATTGAGGAAAACCTTAACAAATTTCTGTTGGGTGTCAGCTCCATAAATCCACTACCTATCCATGAAGTACATACAGATATAGTCTGTTTGTATTCTCGAATTTCCTGACCCGAGCCTGTCCCTTACATGAGATTTCCCAAGAAATGTACATGATTTATCCGTGATTTAGCCTGGGTGGTGAGACCTGAAGGCGGGCAGAAATCCAAATGTGGCGTTATATGCAATTACCAATGTAGCCATGTTTAAAAATGGTGTACAGTTCTCTCTCATGCTGGCAGTAAAACCTGGTAAGTATGCAGGATTGCCAGCATCAATCATGGAGGTTTGCCCTCACACCCTGGTGAGGTGTCATATGTACACAAGAGGAGTGGTAACATGCTCTGTGTCCACTATTAGTGACACAAGATGTGTGGCTGTTTTCTGAGTCTATATAAGACACAGCACTGCCTAAAGTTAGTGGTTGAATTCAGGAGTTCAAGTTCAAAAGATGGTTAATCAGTGGTCCTACAGAATGCAAGATTAAAGAAGTGTCTGCAGCAGTTAGGCTATCAGATTCAACTGATAGCATACTGCTGCGGCCAAGTTTATTCGAGCATTTGCCCGTTCTTGGCCGCAGCAGTAGCCTGGCGCGCGCCCGAAAGTGACGGGCGCGCGCCGAAGCAGCGGAAGAGCGCCCTCCGATCGGGGCGCTCTCCCTACCGCTGCCGGGTCCGCCGGGTCCCCCGGAACCCCCTGCCGCTGTCCCGCGATCGCGGGACACCAGGGCTCCCTCGGGGAGCCCCTGGACGCGCGTGCAGGGGGCGCACGCTCCCGAAGACGCGTGACCGCGCGTCTATGACGCGCGGCACGCCGAGGGGCGGCCACTAGCAAGCCGGGAAATCTCCCGGCTTGCGGTACCGGCCACACTTTAATAAAGTGTGTCGGTAGTGTACCCTACACTGTGTTCCGGGATCTGACACAGGGGGTGATCTCCCTTAAAGGGAGAGGTGATCCCACTCTTATGAGGCAGAAGGAACTTCTGAGAGGGGAGCAGCAAATGGAGATGGGCGGCTAGGATGACCGCTGTGAGGGGCAGTCTGCCTAAAGATGTCAATAAAGATGCCCAGTTTCACAAGACCCTTGCTGTGTATGAGTGGAGTTATTACACAGAAGGAGGCACCACAGAGGAGGTCTTCATCAGACACCCCCCCTGCAGCCGCAGAGATCCTGATGAGGTGGAGGCACTGCATCAGATGTGAGTAAGACTCAATCCCCACTACCTGTCATGCTGATATCCCCACTAACACCCAGCGGGAGACTCAGGAGTCCTGTAAGCCAGCAGGTGCACCACACGACATACATACATGTAATGGGGCCAGTAGACCACAGGGGCCAATGTGAGATTGGGTGGGCCTGGAAAAACCATTCCCCAGCCAGAAACTCAAGTCGGTGATCACGAGTTATTGTGTCCCCTCCCCTCTAGCTGTAAGAAAAACTGGCTAGTTTGAGTGACACTCACTGTACTAAATGTGTACTGCATGCTACATGATGACAAGGGCTAGGCTGAGTGACACTCACTGTACTGAATGGTACATGATGATAAGGGCTAGGCTGAGTGACACTCACTGTACTAACTGTTACATGATGACAAGGGCTAGGTTGAGTGACACTCACTGTACTGAAAGTTACACGATGACAAGGGCTAATTTGAGTGACACTCACTGTACTGAATGTGTACTGCATGTTACATGATGACAAGGGCTAGGCTGAGTGACACTCACTGTACTGAATGTTACATGATGACAAGGGCTAGGATGAGTGACATCCCCCACAAAGATGGGATTTCAGCCTGCAGATACTTTCTGGGACTGCAGGAGTCACTCACAGAGACAGTGACTAGATGCATCGAATTTATTCTGACCCATAACTACATCACATTTGGAAATGACACATACCTCCAGACAACTGGGACCGCTATGGACACTCAGATGGTGCAACTGTATGCCAATCTGTTCAGCGCAACATTTGAAAGTGACTTTCTTTCCACCTGTCACTTGAAAACCCTTACATACAATCCCTTACCATACATTCTCATCGACCGTGCTGCAGTTTTAGTTTTATGTGTGTCAGTTTGTGGTCTGTCATTGTAGTTTTAGCATTATACACTATGATTATTTTTTGTGTTTGATTTTACGTCACGTGACACCATCCACGGAATTTCCAAGCTGGTTTAGATTTATAAGATCCATCTCCCTACAAGGATTCAACACTCTCAAATTATCTGTCTAAGGTGCCGGTTTGTATGTTTCTCCACATCTGTTTTCCGATCTGGGTTGGTCAGTTTCTTCTGGCAACCATGGCTCATTAGTATGAGTTCATGTTGCACCATTATATTATTTGAGTGTAATTAGTATTGGTTTAATTGTTTATTAGCTTGGGCGCTCTTTTAACACGCCCTTTTTTCTCATATATATACTGTATATATAGTGATACCATCACTGTCCTCAAGGTGCTGGAACAGTGCAGTAAGGGACCTTTCCAGCTCTCAGAGAGGTAATCCCCTAGAGTAGCCAGCAGCACCTGCTGCCTAATTGAGTAGGGTTGAACAACTGATTACTCAAGGAGTTTTGAATGAGGAAGTGTTTTAAAAGACTGAAAGCTGCCATGCACAGGGAGAGACTGTTTTTCCCCATAGAAGTGTGAGGGTGGATAGAAGTGCTCCCCAGCTGCAGAAGCTGGTTAAAGAGAACCTACAGAGGAGAGTTTCTCCGGGCTCAGGTAGGGCCGAGTTCCCCTAAGAAGAAAAGGATGCAAGAAAGGATGCAAGACCGTGCTGAAACAGGGACGTCTTCTCCATAAGGTCTAAGATAAGCAAAACCCTTACTATAGTATGCAGAGACTGTGTTACATTGTTTCATATGCCAGGGCATGTTTTAGCTTGGGAACCAGCTTGGCTGGCCATGCAGTTAGTGAGGGCAAAAGCTACGGTGTAGTTAGCTTTCCCTAAAGGAAATAGGAGTTTATTTTATTATTTTGTTGTCTTAAAGGGATGGTGGGCCTGTATATGATTTAATCCCTGTAAATAAACCCCTGCATAGAAAATACAGTGTTTCTGGCCTTTAATTGGTATAAATGAGACTGCAATGTGGTGTGGGCATCACAATATATATTGTGACAAACGGCTCCCTTTATGTAGCACTGCCGTTTGCCCAGGCTCTTCGTGACACAGTCTTCTAGGGTTTAATTTGTAGAAAAGGGGGACAAAAACGTGTAAACACACAAGGCCCCCAGGCAGACCTGTTATTTCTGGCATACATTCTATCACTTTCGATCTTTTAGCATTTATTGATTTATTTTGCAAAAATCGGTCAAAAAACTCAGGTCCTATTTAAAAGACACTACACATATTTTACATTTATTAGATAATATAGCTTGGACTAATCATTTGTATTTAGTCACGTGTGATGTCACTTCACTTTATACTTTAATTGAGCATGACTACGTTATTTTTTAGATTTAGAAGGCACAAACACACCGGCACATATTGATTTTATTATTATATTAATAAAATTCACCTTAGCACACAATATTTTTTGGTTTAATGAAGAGATTTTTTTACAAATTAAAGGCACAGAGATGGACACTAGGTTTGCACCGAGCTATACTAATATCCTTATGGGGTTATGGGAAGACCAAAACATCTGGTCTCAGCATAGATTCGGTGCAAACCTAGTGCTCTGAACCAGGTATGTGGATGATATTTTCTTTATTTGGGATGGTGATCACGACACGATATTATTATTTTTTGATTATTTAAATCAAAATAATTATAACCTTAAATTCACTTATAATTATAGCACTATAGAACTAGAGTTTCTTGACCTATTCATTTATATTGATGATGGTCAAATCTGCACTAAAACATTTCATAAACCTGTCAGTTGCCTCAATTACATTGAGGCAGATAGCAATCACTATAAACCCTGGCTTTAAACATCCCACAAGGAGAGCTAAGAAGAGTAAAAAGAAACTGCTCTAGCAACATTGTATATGAACAATAAGTTAAAACAATGTTGTCTAAATTTGAATTAAAAAAATAATAAAAAAGCTACCCTGGAACAAGCTTATTTGAAGATTAAAATTATTGATAGAAAAGACCTTCTGAAATACAATTCGAAACAAACTTCCAATATTAATGATATTGATAATCAAATCAATGTTCCGTTTATTACACAGTTTAATCCTTTAGCTACAGACATTAGAAAAATTATCAAAAACATTGGCATTTGGTTTTGATTCTCCAACCACATGTTCCCAAGACTCCACGCATATTGTTCACTAAATCTGACACACTGAAATACAAATTGTCACCTAGCCGTTTGAAATCAGCACATCAGAAAGTGTCTACTGCAACTTTTTTATACACTAAGGGCTTTTTTTGTGACACAAGGTGACACATTGTGTGCTCATTTGCATGTCATTTCCCAGAATCCCTTGCTGCAGTTGAAGCACTATATGCTGGGGATAATGGTGAAAGGCAGGGTTTCAGACCTGCCTAAGACATGTGAATGTGCTTACACGTTATCTTTTTATTTGCTATATGCAATACAGTGGAGGTTTCTTGTTGCATTCTCCCCCCACCATAACTTAAAACGTGATGGTGTATATAAATATATATATATATTTTTTTATATATATATATATACAGTATATATATATATATATATATATATATAGTGACAAACGGCTCCCTTTATGTAGAGCTGCTGTTTGCCCAGGCTCTTCGCGACACAGTCTTCTAGGGTTTAATTTGTAGAAAAGGAGGACAAACACGTGTATACACACAAGGAGCACTCAGCCCTCAACCTTCAGCAGTTTATTTCTCCATTAGTGACACTAAACATTTTAAACACCGTCACTTTAAGAACAAAAGAAATCATAAAAGAAAACATCTACTCCTGTCAGGAGTCTAACTCACATGTATATCCCATATCTGCAATATTGGCTGGCTAAGTCAGTTACCAACTTTAAACAACACACAGAGATAACATTGAGTCCTTAACTGTCAAATGGGGACAGCATCCCAATAGATCCTCAGATGCTTCAATACGTGGGGGTGGCCATCTACCCCGAACTGGATACTGGGGAGCAGCAATTTCCTCCCAGCCTCCAGGTTCTAAGAGAGAAGCTGGAGCAGCAAACCTCACTGCAATATACTCCTGTTCCTTAAATAGGAGAGCAGGTGAGGGAAACCATCACCATTGTAAAGTCTGGTATGGATTTCCAATACACCAGCCTTAGTGACTGTGAATCTGTGAAGCGGATCACTTCCATACTGAGTCTGCACTTCTATAAATCAGACAGAAAGCTGCCCACTCTCCTGGGACTATGTAACATATCCTCCCACACAGACTGTCAGACTGTAGTATATATATATAATGTAGGAGAACAGATGACACACAAATACAGGTGTAAGCAGGTGCTAGTCCCATAGATAAGGTATAATGTAAGGCTCCTTACCAGGCAGACCAAGCAATCCAGGAAATCCAAGTAATCAGGAAAGAGACAGCACACCGAGTAATATCAAATGTTGTATTGGATAAAAAAGCAGGCACAATCACAGACGTTTCGGTCCTAGGGACAGGACCTTTATCAAGGGAGTGCAATGAGCAAAAGTAACTGTGAAACAGTATATATACCCCATTATGCATAATAAACATTATAAGCATTACCAAGATATCTGACTACACTGGTGCAAATATATACCAATGGAAATACGTTATAAGAAATTTTGCTCATTCTGCACATTTTCTTCCATTGATTTTTATTTCCCTTCCCTCTCCACCTCACTTATCCACACTGTGTTGTATTTGGGTGTTTTCATGTGCTCTTAGTAGGTTCTCTCTCTGACTTTTTACTCCAAAACCCTCTTCCTTAAGTTTTGTGGGGGGCTCAGTTGTATATAGTTAGTCTTGGCACTACTTGTGCATACCCCTTGGCTCAGCGTTTACTCCAAATAGACATTACTTGTGTCCAGACTATGGGCTTTGATAATGTGGAGAGGCACTGTAGGAGATTTGTCAGTATGTTTGAGGCAGTGACTGTGCAATTAAGTAATGCAGATTCCTTATGCCTGGTCATGTGAGTGAGACGGGCCAATGGGAGGACTCCAGCACAGATGCAGGTGATTCTCGTTGACTTTCTCTGATCTTGGTATTGTCTCCTGCTACAGCGCGCAATTATGATGTCATCCAAATAGTGGGTGTGGTTTATGTCACATGGGTGTTTGGGTATTTAAGTCACTAGCTGTCACTTGTTCTCTGCACCCCCCTGAGGAAGATCCCCCCTGTGGGATCGAAACGTTGGAGATATGTTCTATATGTTTAATACATAATATTGCTTTAACTGTCTGAGTGATGTCGCCTCTTTGCCGCTTCATGGTAATGTATGCTTTTATTATTTCTATGGGACATGCACCTGCCCACTACTGATTACCTACAGGTGTGCCAGTGACCTTCTATCAACTATATATATATATATATATATATATATATATATATATATATATATATATATATATATATATATATACAGATATACATATATATATATATATATATACAGATATACATATATATATATATATATATATATATATATATATATGTATGTATGTATGTATGTATGTATGTATGTATGTATGTATGTATGTATGTATGTATAAACGGGTGGTATTCAGTCGTACTGTTGTGAGAAATAAAACCTGTTTAAAATTCTCTCCTATTTTGGTTCACTTTGCAATTGATTGATTGGTATCTTGGTTCGGCGACTAATCCTTGCTTTGAGATGGGGGTTGGTTGCGGGATGGCAGATAATAGTGCGCATGCGTGGGTGCAAAGTGTGTTGTGTTACAAACCTTACATTCTGTTCTCTCAGTTATGGGGGATTGAATTTGGCTGGATGGCGATGGGGATTAGAGTTTGGGGATGTCAGTTAATAGTTTATAGCATTTTGCCAAGGCTAGGCATCCCGGAATGAGCCACTGTGAAGTCAATGCACCGATTGATCCAATAACCGAAACATCAAAAAAAGTTGGAGCACAGACAATGCAATAAACAAACATATATATGTGTGCTCACAGACTGCAGCATATGTATTTATTCTCTGCTATAGTTGTGAAAGGGGGGGGAAACGCTAATCTATTGTGTGGTGCATGCACCCAGCTGTTCTGTATTTACAGTATCATGCTTCCATGAAATGTAGCACAAACGGATCACTGCGCGCGTGTGTGTGTGTGTGTGTGTGTGTGTGTGTGTGTGTGTGTGTGTGTGTGTGTGTGTGTGTGTGTGTGTGTGTGTGTGTGTGTGTGTGTGTGTGTGTGTGTGTGTGTGTGTGTGTGTGTGTGTGTGTGTGTGTGTGTGTAAAGATACACACACACACTCAAAGTATAGTTATCTGAGGGGAAAAAGCATGAAACATTTGAGTGTGAATTTTTAATAAAGGTGATAATCTTATTGCACAGTATCTATTAGATACAGTGGACTAGTATGCACTGTGCCAAAACAAACGTGAATTAGAATGTTTAGGGAAAGTGTATAAAAGCGTAGAAAAGTAATAAAAGGTTCAGTAATATATTGGTTTTTCCACATCTCACACCATCATCTTCATCATCTGATGGCTGTGTGATGTGGATGTTGATTTTGCACGCTTTTGATTCTGAAAAAAAAAGAAAATGCTTTAAGTACAGTATGCTTTAAGTATACAGGTACTATACACCAGGAATGTGCAAACTGGGGGGCGTGGGATTTTTTGGGGGGATGGGGGCGGTTGCAGCGGTCCCGCACTCTTCAACAAGGCATTTAAATTAAATACCAGAGGATCGCGCAAGGCCTCTGTAACCTATTTACCGGCATCATATCAATCAATGATCAGTATTACGGGCTATTCATGTCATAATTATATTATTTTTACCTTCATTAGAATTCTTGACAACCTTGCCAACCTTGCTGATGCGGACGATATTCGGCAGGATGATATTTGGATAGGTGGCCATACTGAGCATTAGAGATAAAATCAAGGTTCTACTGCTGTAAATAGTAGTTAGGTAGGACCAGGTTACCAGATGAGCCTGTCAAGGTATAATCAGGTTGGGGATGCTGTTCATGATGATATTCAGATGGTGTCCCATTGAGAGATTGGGAAGTATGATTCAATCTGTTGGTTCTGTTTCTTCTCTTTCTCCTTTTGACGTTGCCATGATCAAACATATTAGTAAAGAATGGGGCCAATAACCATTTCTGACCCCCAGATTGGGGGGATGCGAATGAAGCAATCATTAATTGACAAAGTGTAGTGCACAAACTTCTTCCACCAAGTAGAGTCAGCTAAATCCCTGAAGTATTCATAAATGGCAATGAGATAACCATATACAGTGGCTTTCTTATCTACTGCATCATTAATTGCTGAAAATATGAGATATATGAGTCTACAATCTGGTTTCTCCGAAGCAATTGACATTTCACTCTGTCTTAGCTCACAAAAAAGTCAGGAGTGAGTGAACACAAAGTATAAGTAGAACACATTGAACACATTGAACATTGAACATTTACGTTTTGCAACAAAATATTAAAACAACCAACATTTTGATAACGTCTTGAATGGTCAAGGCCATAAAACAATGAGGAATTGTAATTCATTGCAATATATTGCTGGATCAGTCTGGCACCTGCTTGAGACTTACAGCACTCTACATAGACTAACTAACTTAACACATTCACTTTGCCATCTGGCAGACAGGCGCCGAACTACAAACAAACAAAATCTGAAATCTGTCTAGCATATCCCTGTTTAATTCAGGTGGGAATAACAACACGACGAGCTATCTACAGTTGTGTACAGCTAAATGGGGTGTATATTGATTACATCTCCAAAACAAAACGATTGATGTCCGAACTTTAGTTAAGGAAAGCTGAGGATACAAACAGACTATATCTGTAAACACATTTCGCCTGAGCCTGACATCCTCCAAGTTCAGTGGAAGTCCTCTTGTCCTAGCACTTCTCTTTCTCTGAAATATACTTCCCTCCTATACCTTGATGTATCCCATCGGAGAGATGTATCAATGTTGTGTTATTATTTACTCATGACTCCATTTTCAAATGTAAGAAAGTGTTTATTACATTTGATGCAATTTATTAGCCAGAAAAGTTTGCGCCACCTCAGAACCAATGGATATTTTCAATGCAAATAAAAAAGTGAAGAGACTCTTAGTTCGATGCATCTCATTATATTGTTTGTCATGTTTAACTCCTTCCTAATGCTTCCTACTAACACTCTCAAATTCCATGCTGGCCCACATTGTACAAAACGTGGAGCAGACTTTGATACATTAACATACATGAAACACAACATTATAAAAATGAGGCAATTTGCATTAATGTTGCTCCAAATTTACCTTGATACATCACAACCTCTTTATATTTCAAAGTGTCAAATATTCCATCTCCCTTCTCTTCTCCAAGCTGTACATATTATGGTCCTTAAGTCATTCTGAATAAGTTTTATGATGTGGACCATGCACCATTTAAGTAGTCTCTTTCTCTCTTCTTCTCTCTTTCTCTCTTCTTCTCTCTTCTTCTCTCTTCTTCTCTCTTTCTCTCTTTCTCTCTTTCTCTCTTTCTCTCTTTCTCCTTCTTCTCTTTTTCTCTCTTTCTCTCTGTCTCTTCTTCTCTCTTTCTCTCTTCCTCTCTTTCTCCTTCTCTCTTTATCTCTTCTTCCTCTCTTCTTCTCTCTCTCTCGCTTTGGGTAAGACCTACAGTAAATAATCAGGTTGCATTAACCTTAACAGCCTTTAGTGGATATGCAATCTCTTTAGTTGATAAGCAATACTATTAACCTAAATAGCCTAATGTAGCTTAATGTCTGGACCTCACATTGCATCCTCTTTGTCATTGAGATTAGAGTACTGGATATTACGCGGTTTTATTAATACAAGAGAGGTACTTCTGACAATAAAAATTCACATTTGAGGTATTAGGGGAGCCCCTGCTACAGCCACAAGTGGATATGGATGTGAACGGTGCTTTGGGTGTGAACACAGTAGTAAATATTGAAGAGAGAGAACCCAATATAGCACTCAGGTTCGCATTCTGAAGATGAGTGAATGATTTAAAACATAATCTTTATTAGTAGCAACGTATATAAGATAATGGATGATAGAACAACGTACTGGAGGTAGGTTGATCCTAATAAATGATAGCCATATTAGCTCCGGATCAAACTAGTTAGTGTGTACCAGATAATTTTAATAAACCACTGGTAACAAGTGGAAATCAGCACAGAAATCCTGGTGTAACGGGTATTCCTCCACCCAATCGCAGATTATAGTGTGGGTGCTAAGGACATACAATGTTACCAGGGTGTGGTGCGTTACCTGTTGGCTCACAGGAGGGCTGAGCTTCCGCCACGGGAAACCTGGGGGCTTATACCTTAAAACTAGTAGTACTCTGGTACTTGGTGCAGCGCCTCCACCTGTGATGGTTCCTAGCAAAGCAGGAATTGGTCCTCGCAGGACACATATAATTAACCAGCACAACGTGTGTAACCAATCAGTGATTTTACGAGTGAACACAGGAACATACATACACATATAGCATCAACTGGTGCCCCTCTCTAGAGGGGACATTAACTATTGCGTCTCGCAGGACGCTAACACTTTATGCGTCACGGCGGACGCCAACACCTTATGCGTTACGGCGGACGCCAAAACCTTATGCGTCACGGCGGACGCCAACACCTTATGCGTCACGGCGGATGCCAACACCTTATGCGTCCTTCCAACGGAATAATCCCACCCCGTGTCCAGTAATCCCACTGTCTCATACTACCAAGTCATATACTGTACATGTACATGTGTGACTGCGCAGTCACTATGTCTCATGATAGGCCTTGTCGGTGCACTTTATAACGGTACCTGCCCTGGCTCCAGCCACGGGTGCTGCTATACCACTGGGTTTGGATCCGCCGGGATATCCTCCTACGCGTGGGTTGAATTCCGTCGTGGATAATATCACCGCAGCTCCGCACCGCCTGTACCTTGGCGAGGATCTGTCTGCTGCCAGCAGGCCGCAGTCACGGGGTGCTTGGCCTCCGTGAAGATAGTCCAGCTCTCTTAAAGGCTAGGGCTTGAGCCCAAGCCTCGTGGCGGGAAACACAGCGTCCGCTGGATCCCTAACTAGCGAATAGCTAATGGAGCAGGGTCCCTAACCTAGGGCCTGTCCCTACAACACTCAACTAGGGTGACTCAGGGCTATCTGGGGCCTAGGGGAATTGCTGGCCTAGTGCAGAGAGTCACTGACTCCTGCACCCCACCTCTTTCCCCTAGCTGCTCCGGTCACCAACTGCCTATCTGCAAAACCCCGCGAAATGTATCTATATCTTGCAAGCAGGGAGCTCCTGCAGCCCTATTGGCTCCCTGGCGTCATGGGGTCGCTCCAGAGGCTCATGGGACTTGAAGTCCCCTTACAGAGCCCTCCTCTCATTGGTGGCCTTTCGCGCGCTCGTCCTGCGCATGCGCGACCTTCTCTGCCTTGCCCGCGCCAAAATGTCTTCTCGCATGCAAGTCCCTATGGCGGCGCCCTGCACCGGGACCCGACAGCGGCCTGGCAACACGTCCGCACGTGTTCTTGGCAACCGGCCGCCTGCCAGAGAGTCGCGCTATCCACGCCCACCCTCCCGCATCTCCCCACGAACGGCTAATACTTCCCTGCTGCCGCGGTGAATGTCGCGAGGGGGGGGGGGACAGCGCCACAGCGGGGGACCTGGCTACATCCTCCCCGTGGTAAAATCCCCAACGCCCTCGCTTGGGACACAACTCAATATAACTATATACAGAAGTTATACAATGAAATGCACAACACCACATACAATCTTAACTGTCTCTAGATCAGATTGCACATTTCAGTGAACATCACAATGACAGACTGCACTCCGCCGCGAGCCCACTGCTGAATCTCATAATGGGGTGCCCCAATTTGATCATAGGTTACCCGAGTTGGAGGGTACCTTACTCTTTGGCTCCGGCGAAGCTGTTCTTCGGCAACTCCCTCGGGGGAGTAGTAAACACAGTCCTGAGGCTCAGCCACTTCCCTTGAGGGGATGATTTTGGTGCCATACCTTTACCCGGCCTTCAGTGTCTTTGATGCGATAGACCGGGAGGCCAGACATCTGGGATTCTATTTCATACACTCCGTCTCTCCATCGATCGGCCAATTTGTGTTTTACTGGGACGCCCAAGTTCCGAAGCAACACAGCGTCTCCTGGCCGAAGTTCCCGAAATCTGGTCGTATCGCCTCTTATTGTCAGCATTTAGCTTAGCGGTGGATTTCTCTGCCTGCTGGTACGCCTGCTGCAAGCTGTCTTTGAGTCCTTGCACATATTTGAAATGGGTAGCATTATGTATCCCATCCGTTGAGACTCTAAGACACACATCCACTGGCAATCTCGCCTCTCGCCCAAACATGAGGAAGTATGGGGAGAATCCAGTTGACTCGTGTCTGGTGCAATTGTACGCATGCACCAAGGCCTCCACGTGTCGACTCCACTCCGATTTCTGAGCACTCTGTAGTGTTCCAAGCATGTCTAGTAAGGTCCGATTAAAACATTCGGGTAGTGCATCTCCTTCGGGGTGATACGGGGTCGTTCGGGATTTGGCAATGTTCAGCATTTTGAGCAGTTCCCTGATCAATGTACTCTCGAAAATCCCGTCCCTGGTCAGAGTGAAGGCGGTTGGGAAGGCCGTAATGTACAAAGTACTTTTCCCATAATATCTTCGCCACGGTGATGGCTTTCTGGTCTTTAGTAGGGAAGGCTTGAGCATATCGGGTGTAATGGTCTGTGATGACCAGCACGTTGCATATTCCCCGGCTATCAGGCTCAATGCACAAAAAGTCCATACACACAAGGGACCAGAACTTTTTAGATGGCCCATGGGGGCGGCTTGTGTAGGCAGGGTCTTGCACTGTATACACCTAGTACAGCGGCGACAGTGACGTTCAACGGCCTCTCGCATTTTGGACCAGAAAAAGCGATCTCTGACCAACCCAAAAGTCTTGTCTATACCAAGATGACCATGATCATCATGTAGGGACTTCAACACCAGGTATTGTAAGTTCTTAGGGAGGACTAGTTGTCGCCTATCCGGGTGGTTGTGGTATTGCACCACCCGATAGAGTAAGCAATTGTCTATTTCGAATTTGTCCCATTCCCGCATGAGCAAGGCTACCAAGTCATTGGGAGCGCGTTTCAGAAGGGCTGGGTTCTCCTTTTTAACGGCTCGCCGGATGATACTAACGACAGGGTCTCGTATTTGGTAGTCTACCAGATCTTTCCACCTTAACACCTTGTCATGCGTGATGTTCATCCCTTTTGGGTCACAGTAGGCGGCTGGGACAGCCTGCGACTGGCATCCCAATGAGTCGGCCACTCTTAATTCTGAAAAGGCCACTTGGTCGTCGACGATGGCAGCCATGCTACACATAGCTCGCACTCCGGGTCCGGGGAGTTCCTCCCATTCCTCATCATCTGGAATAGCACTTAACCCGGGTCGTCTGGATAGAGCGTCGGCCCCTATATTCAGGGGTCCCGGCTTATACTTCATGGAGAAACTGTAGTTGCTTAGGGCGGCCAGCCAGCGGTGTCCGGCGGCGTCCAATTTGGCCGAGGTATTGACGTAGGTGAGGGGATTGTTATCCGTCCTTACCTCGAAGGTAACACCGTACAGGTAATCGTGGAGCTTCTCGGTGATAGCCCATTTGAGAGCCAGAAACTCCAACTTGTGGACGGGGTACCTCTGTTCGCTGGGGGTCAAACACTCGACTGATGTAAGCGACAGGCCGAAGGCCCTCGGGGTGCTTCTGGTGCAGGACGGCGCCCAGTCCGTTGAGACTGGCATCCACATGCAGTACGTATGGTTGTTCGGGATCAGCATAGGCAAGCACCGACGCTTCGGTCAGACATTTCTTCAATTTCGAGAAGGCCTGTTCACACTCAGACGTCCATTTATCACCAAACGGTTGGCGAGCAGATACAGCCTTCCTCCCGGTTTCCTCGGGGTATATCTTCAACAGATTGTTCAGGGGTTTCGCCCTACTAGAGTACCCTTCCACGAAAAGACGGTAATACCCGCAGAAACCCAGGAAGGATCGCAGCTCCGTGACATTCTCGGGACGAGGCCAGTTCACGACTGCTTCTACCTTGGCGGGGTCGGTGGCGATCCCTTGGGCGGACACGATGTGTCCCACGTAGGTCACTGAGGTATGGCAAAACCGGCACTTGTCTAGGGACAATTTCAACCCTTCGTTCCCCAGACGGTCTATCACTTTTAGTAACCGCTCTTCGTGCTCTTCTGGAGTTCTTCCGAAGACAATGATGTCATCCAGGTATACAAGACACTCCCGCGGGCTCATGTCCCCGATAGTCTTCTCCATCAGCCGTTGGAAGGTAGCAGGCGCCCCACATATACCTTGGGGCATACGTGTAAACTGGTAGAAGCCCAAGGGGCAGACGAAAGCTGTTTTCTCCTGATCTTCCGCATTCATAGGTACCTGATAGTACCCGGCTCGAAGGTCGAGCACGCTAAACCATTGACTTCCATTCAGCGCATTCAGGATCTCTTCAATGCGCGGAAGGTTGTACTGATCCGGTATCGTACGATTGTTCAGAGTTCGATAGTCGACACACAGTCGTACTGACCCGTTCTTCTTCCGCACCACCACTATTGGTGATGCGTAGGGCCCCCGAAACTCCTTCACGATCCCAGCGGTTTCCATGTCTTGTATGGCGTTCCTCACATCGTCCACATCCCGTGGGGCGATGCGACGAGAACGTTCTCGGAACGGAGTGACATCACTCAGTCGAATGGTATGCTGGGCACTGCGACTGCACCCCACATCCATCTCACTCGTGGAGAACACATGTCGTCGTTGAAGCAGCTGGGTTGTCAGCCGTTCTTTCCACTTGGTGGGCAGTGTCGACTCACCGAAGTTGAAGTCCAGATCGCCTAATCGCTCATCCACGGCCGCCGCTTTCACCTGAGGTGTGTTTTCTACCGGGCTGACCGGATAGATGCAACCCAACATCTGGTCGGCATCAAATTCCATCGGAAAGGGGGAGAGATTCTGTACATACACGTGGGTTCGTAGAGGGATCTTAGCCGTCCACTCCCTCACTTCAGGTAGTACCCTATACCCTCTCTGAACCTCTTCTTCTTCAGGCGTATTCTCCAGAGAGAACAGCTGGTCGCTCTCATCTCGTTCGGGATAACAACACCAGACGGCCATCTTTTGCACTCCCCCTGGTAATATGGTCGTCAGTCCTCGTTGACGGTTGTAGAGATTCCCGTGGTGCTCCATGGCATATACCCGTTTGCACTCTTCTCGTAGGACCGGATCTAGGAGAGAGGTGGCTAGCGGCAACTCGTTAGTCTCTTTCAGATACGCTCGGATCACCGCTTGTACTATATCAGCTTTGGTGCCCAAGATGATCGGGTACTTGTACTGGTCTTCGGGCTCCGGACAGACCAGGGCCGCTACATGCATGGGGTGTCTCTTGCCGGTATTCAGCTGGGGTATTTCTATTTCCACCCTTACAATCCCATCGATGGGGTAGTCTTCATTGCTTAATCCCCGTACTTTCACAAGGTCGGCTGCTCTCAGGGGGCAGTGTCGGAGGTGCTGGTCATAGAACGGGCGGTATATGATGGTCACTTGTGATCCCGTGTCCAGTAGGGCTGCCGCATAGATCCCTTCCAGTAACACCCGTACGATAGCCGCGGGACCTACTTGACTAAGGGCTTCCCGGGTGGAGGTATCATCCCTGGGGCTGGCGTCCACAGGAACATCGGTGGCTCCCGAGGGGGTTTCCGAGCCGACTCGTCAGCTTGTACTAGGCACACCATCGACCGGGCTGGGTTTCTTCTATCGGGCGTTTTTTCATCTGGAGGGTCCTCCCTCTCCGGACAGTTGTAGGAGACGTGGCCCTTCTTCCCGCAGTTGTAGCAAACTATGTTGCGGCGTTCTGAACGATCCTTGTACGTGGATAATGACTTCTCCGGAGCACGACTCTCCCTGGCGGGCAGCTTGGGGATCGCTTCCTCCTCTGGGACGGAATATCTCTTACCCTTTGGGGTCGAGGGAACCACGGGGTCACTCTTGGGGCTAGTTTTGGGTTTCTTTGATTCATGAAAATGTCGCTGCACTTCATGCTCTCTGATGTAATCCATTAGTTCTCCGTATTTGGGAGGTACTACCGCGACCGGTGCGGCCCGCATCATTATAGCTATGTTGTGATCAGGCAACGACCCCTTGAGTAACTGTTTGAGTCGGTAGCGGTCCGCTTCGGCCGCGGAAATGATATGCTTGTCTAGGAGGGTGCACAGGGACAGCTGTAGATCGCACACGAAGGCAGATAAATCTTGTCCTTCCCGTTGTCGAAAGGCTTTGAACTGAGCCAGTAGCTCATCCTCATCGTCTTTTCGGGCAAAGGATTTAATTAGCATTTCTACTAGTTCCTGGGCCGTAACTTCTCCTTCCATGCTTCGGTGCGCCCGCACTAGCCGAGCGGCGGGGCCTCGGAGGCACTCGACCAGCCTCTGTCTTTTGCTGGCTTCAGAACACGACCACTCCGCTATGGCTGGAAGCGTATGGTCCCTCCATGCCTCGATCCCTTCTTCTCCCGCAGGCATCGGCAGAATCCCAGAAAAAGCCTTGAGTTTCCGGTAGTTCTGCGCTTGGGTCGAAATGGTTACAGCTTCTACTAGTTGGGAGGCTATCGTGTTCACGGAAAGATTTCCACTAAAGGTCTGACTACCGGTCCCAGTTCCCACGCTAGGCATGGTTGGGGTGGATGGGCTCCTTGCCCAGCTGGCGACACCTCCTAACCCGCTTGGGGTGAAAGAGACCTTAGGGGGGTCTACCCTGTGAGGCGTACTGGTCACTCGTTGGCTCGGGTGTAGTCCAGTACTGGTGGACGCTTCTTCGGGAGCCTGGGTGTCAGGTAGATCATGCGGCAGTCCTCTGCGGAGGGCTCGGGTAGGTTTAATACATGGGGGACCGTCTCCAAGCCTATGTCACTCATGGTGACCAGGAGATAGGTGACCCCCCGGCCGTCAGCATCCAGTTTATAGTCTATCACCCGGGCAGTGGCCAACCCAGGGCAAGTTCTTACTTGCGTGCGCACTGCGGATAAGTCCGTATCAATTGCTACTCTTGTCACTGCAAGCGCGCGTCTTGGGGATACTTGGTGCGCTAAGGCCCAGGCATGGACGTCCTGCTGTGACGGCACGGACATGATGGCGGCTTAACACGGACAAAAATGGAACAAAATTTGGAACGGGGCACCCCAGGTAAAGCTCTCAGCAGCGCCTCCAAATGTAACGGGTATTCCCCCACCCAATCGTGGATTATAGTGTGGGTGCTAAGGACATACAATGTTACCAGGGTGTGGTGCGTTACCTGTTGGCTCACAGGAGGGCTGAGCTTCCGCCACGGGAAACCTGGGGGCTTATATCTTAAGACTAGTAGTACTCTGGTACTTGGTGCAGCGCCTCCACCTGCGATGGTTCCTAGCAAAGCAGGAATTGGTCCTCGCAGGACACATATAATTAACCAGCACAACGTGTGTAACCAATCAGTGATTTTACTAGTGAACACAGGAACATACATACACATATAGCATCAACTGGTGCCCCTCTCTAGAGGGGACATTAACTATTGCGTCTCGCAGGATGCTAACACTTTATGCGTCACGGCGGATGCCAACACCTTATGCATCACGGCGGACACCTACACCTTATGCGTCCTTCCCACGGAATAATCCCACCCCGTGTCCAGTAATCCCACTACCAAGTCATATACATGTACATGTGTGACTGCGCAGTCACTATGTCTGATGATAGGCCTTGTCGGTGCACTTTATAACGGTACCTGCCCTGGCTCCAGCCACGGGTGCTGCTATACCACTGGGTTTGGATCCGCCGGGATATCCTCCTACGCGTGGGTTGAATTCCGGCGTGGATAATATCACCGCAGCTCTGCACCGCCTGTACCTTGGCGAGGATCTGTCTGCTGCCAGCAGGCCGCAGTCACGGGGTGCTTGGCCTCCGTGAAGATAGTCCAGCTCTCTTAAAGGCTAGGGCTTGAGCCCAAGCCTCGTGGCGGGAAACACAGCGTCCGCTGGATTCCTAACTAGCGAATATCTAATGGGGCAGGGTCCCTAACCTAGGGCCTGTCCCTACAACACTCAACTAGGGTGACTCAGGACTATATGGGGCCTAGGGGAATTGCTGGCCTAGTGCAGAGAGTCACTGACTCCTGCACCCCACCTCTTTCCCCTAGCTGCTCCGGTCACCAACTGCCTATCTGCAAAACCCCGCGAAATGTATCTATATCTTGCAAGCAGGGAGCTCCTGCAGCCCTATTGGCTCCCTGGCATCATGGGGTCGCTCCAGAGGCTCATGGGACTTGAAGTCCCCTTACAGAGCCCTCCTCTCATTGGTGGCCTTTCGCGCGCTCGTCCTGCGCATGCGCGACCTTCTCTGCCTTCCTCGCGCCAAAATGTCTTCTGCGCATGCGTGCGCAAGTCCCTATGGCGGCGCCCTGCACCGGGACCCGACAGCAGCCTGGCAACGCGTCCGCACACGTTCTTGGCAACCAGCCACCTGCCAGAGAGTCGCGCTATCCACGCCCACCCTCCCGCATCTCCCCACGAACGGCTAATACTTCCCTGCTGCCGCGGTGAGTGTCGCGAGGGGGGGGGACAGCGCCACAGCGGGGGACCTGGCTACACTGGTATGGACCTGTGTAATGAGTGAATACTCTGGGTGTGCCCGGGTAGGTACTGAGGCTACAGATCACAAGGGTAATGGCTGCATAGACCCTAGTATGACATGGTAAATGTGACCAGTAGTGACTGATAGACATATAAAACAAATACACTATGTATATCAGTGGTGGTAATTGTGCAATCAGCTATACTCCTCTGAGGAAAAATCACATACCCAAAACAGTGTCAGAATGACCTAAGGTAACCCTCTGAGTGCTGTTCTGCAGGAGTGTATTGACCTGCAGTAACCTGCGTGGCTATAACCAGAGGTGAGTACCCTGACTGTAGGTCGTAGATAAGGTCAGTAGGACCCCAATATGGGAGGCACTGATGTGGGAGACAAACATAAAGATTGAGCATATATCAGAGGGCTTGGCTGTTGCACTAACAGGAAGGTATAACCTCACTGCTGCTGTGAAGAATCCGGACACAGCAGCGCAGCTTCAGTGTTGCTGCAGGCAACGTAACTCAGTACTCATATACATAGGAGCACTAACCCTATAAACACTACTGAACGAGGCTAAGAGTGACCGTCGGGGCACTTCTACCCTGTATGGTAAGGCACGAGCAGACTACCGCATCAACTCGCGGTTAAGAAAATCATGCGGAGGCAGTGACTGATCTGCTCGTGCACGTGGGAGGTTGGAGCCGACACGCACGTTTCACGAGAGGCTTTCTCAAGGCGAATGGTAAGTATCACTTACTTACCGGTAGAAAAAACAGGATATTCAGCGCTCGTGCTGTGTGATGGTGTGGATGATCCCTTTGCAGCATGTACATAAAGCGTCTCCCCAGAAACTCTCAAATCTAGGTGAACCCCCCTTTAGAAAGGGGGGAAGGCACCCTGAAATACAAGATAATAAAAAATGTACAAATGCGCACCAGGGATTAGTGGAAGGTAATTTATTAAAAATACACAAAAACTGAGGGGGTCCAACCCCACCTCAGAACAGCTGTGCAGCTGGACGGCTAAGTACTACCAAGGAGAACACCTAATGGTGACTAAACCCTAAGCTGCACAGTATACAAATACAGTAAAATTTATATAAAAACATGAAAGAAAAAAACATACATGAAAACAACCTATCAACAGATTTGTATAGAAACCGCCATAGGGTTGGGCACTGGCAAGGGGAAACGGACACTCACACTGAGACAGTCATCAGACTCGCGGTGTCTGCACAAGATCCGGATCTCGGCACCGCGGAGATGGATAAAACCGCTGCTGTCTCCTGCAGGCTCCGTCTCAGCTTACCAGCATACTGTACACGCGCAGGATGACCTGTCGTGACCTCTACACGTTTCGTACCAAGTACTTCGTACGAAACGTGTAGAGGTCACGACAGGTCATCCTGCGCGTGTACAGTATGCTGGTAAGCTGAGACGGAGCCTGCAGGAGACAGCAGCGGTTTTATCCATCTCCGCGGTGCCGAGATCCGGATCCTGTGCAGACACCGCGAGTCTGCAGACTGTCTCAGTGTGAGTGTCCGTTTCCCCTTGCCAGTGCCCAACCCTATGGCGGTTTCTATACAAATCTGTTGATAGGTTGTTTTCATGTTTGTTTTTTTCTTTCATGTTTTTTATATAAATTTTACTGTATTTGTATACTGTGCAGCTTAGGGTTTAGTCACCATTAGGTGTTCTCCTTGGTAGTACTTAGCCGTCCAGCTGCACAGCTGTTCTGAGGTGGGGTTGGACCCCCTCAGTTTTTGTGTATTTTTAATAAATTACCTTCCACTAATCCCTGGTGCGCATTTGTACATTTTTTATTATCTTGTATTTCAGGGTGCCTTCCCCCCGGCTCCAACCTCCCACGTGCACGAGCAGATCAGTCACTGCCTCCGCATGATTTTCTGAACCGCGAGTTGATGCGGTAGTCTGCTCGTGCCTTACCATACAGGGTAGAAGTGCCCCGACGGTCACTCTTAGCATCGTTCAGTAGTGTTTACAGGGTTAGTGCTCCTATGTATATGAGTACTGAGTTACGTTGCCTGCAGCAACACTGAAGCTGCGCTGCTGTGTCCAGATTTTTTCACAGCAGCAGTGAGGTTATACCTTCCTGTTAGTGCAACAGCCAAGCCCTCTGATATATGCTCAAGCTTTATGTTTGTCTCCCACATCAGTGCCTCTCATATTGGGGTCCTACTGACCTTATCTACGACCTACAGTCAGGGTACTCACCTCTGGTTATAGCCACGCAGGTTACTGCAGGTCAATACACTCCTGCAGAACAGCACTCAGAGGGTTACCTTAGGTCACTCTGACACTGTTTTGGGTATGTGATTTTTCCACAGAGGAGTATAGCTGATTGCACAATTACCACCACTGATATACATAGTGTATTTGTTTTATATGTCTATCAGTCACTACTGGTCACATTTACCATGTCATACTAGGATCTATGCAGCCATTACCCTTGTGATCTGTAGCCTCAGTACCTCCCCGGGCACACCCAGAGTATTCACTCATTACACAGGTCCATACCAGGATTTCTGTGCTGTCTTGTTACCAGTGGTTTATTAAAATTATCTGGTACACACTAACTAGCTTGATCCGGAGCCAATATGGCTATCATTTATTAGGATCAACCTACCTCCAGTACGTTGTTCTATCATCCATTATTTTATATACGTTGCTACTAATAAAGATTATGTTTTAAATCATTCACTCATCTTCAGAATGCGAACCTGAGTGCTATATTGGGTTCTCTCTCTTCAATATTTAATAAAAATTCACAGTAATATTTTAGAGAAAAGGAGTTTAAAGTCACTTTGGAGACTATACTATTTGCAGGTACAGTGTAGCTTATGTATTTTTAATAGAGGTTGGGGAGGATCACTGTATGTACACTATTACACTTTATGGAGATATGTATTAAGGCAAAAGTGATGCAATTCAATGGCAGAAAATTGCTTCAGTTGAACAAAAAAATCCTTTTGCATTCAATGGGATTTTTCCTTTGATATACGTGGCACAGGTTTCCATTGGACCAGAATTGCACCACTTTGCCTTGATATATAAGGACTATATTGTTTAGTGAACATTAAAACCATTTGTTTTTTTGCATACATTACCATTACATTGTAAAGTGGCCAGTAATTACCATTACTTTGTACACTGTTCCATATTTTCTTAGAACTACTTTAGAACTCTGTACTTGATTTGTATTATTATGTTTTGAATAGCTGCTCCATTCTGTCCTCAGACAATAGCTTAGCATGAACAAAAGCAATATGTATTGTACCAGACATACTCGTGATGTGGGAGTCTGGGTAGTGAGTTTCGACTCATGCTGACCCTTACTAACTGGAACTGACATGAAAACACTCAACACAAAGATGCATTTAGACTGGGTTAGAGAAGGTCGTTGGTGCCACACTAAAATGTAACAACAATCAAGAACCACTTCTTGACAAAGAGTAACTACACACAGGATTGTGGTACAACTCTAAGCATGTAAGCTTCCTTTATGAAATCATCGGTGCCGAAAAATAACACTTTAAAGTTAAACAATTAATGCCCAGATTCACAGAGATCCATTAAGTCAGTGCTAATAAGGGTCCGTTATTAAAATCAGTAACAGCTGTTATTGTCCCTGAGGTTAACGCATATCCATAAAGTTAATTATATTCAAAGCAACAGCTGTTGTATATCTATTATTATTATATTTTATTTGTATGGCACCAACATATTCCAGAGGACAATAACATTGTTTGATAAAAGAGTAAATATACTGTATGTTAAGACAGATTTAGTCAATGGGAAGAAGTCCCCTGACCAAAGGAGGTTACAATCAAGAAGGAGGAGAGTGGAGACACAAGGAATAAGGTGTTTGAGTGTCTTAGCAAAGGTTTGGGTATCAACGTCAGGATTCTGAATATGCGGTTCTAGGATGAAAGAAAAAGAAAGAAACCAAGAGAGTGTTGGATACTGTAGTAAATATATGTATGGTAGGGGAGAGTCTGATTGGGTGTGGTAGAAATTTCCAGAGTTGGGGTGCAGCTCAGGAAAAGTCTTGGAGGTGGGAGTGAGAGGAAGTAATAAGGGAGATGGGGAAATGTAGATCAAGAGAAGAACGTACATGTAAACTGCATTCTTTGCAGGAGAGTAGTTGGAAATTAGGTCAGATGTAGTGAGGAGCGGTGTTATGTAAAGCCTTGTACAGTAGGTGAGCACAAGTGTCTTGAATTTGATTCTGTAGGGTATGGGTAGTCAATGTAGTGGATATACCTAGTGGAAAAGGTGGGGGAGGGAGGAGGGAAGGTAGGGACCTCTGCTCAGCCAAATTTTCTTGCAAACAGTGTTGCTGGGGGGTATAACTATATTAGTAAATATTCACTCCATCAACTTGCCTCCTCACTGCTGGTTATAAGTTACGGATTTATTCTATATCTATGCTTCAGTTCATAGAATTACTAGCTGTTCACCCCAAAAGGTGTTTCTGCTTCAGCATATGAGGTATAATAACTATTCAGTAAATATTCACTTAGATTTGCAGTATATATCTATCCCTAACTACGCAGTGATATATATTTCCACTGTTTATATCACCTCTACAGATACAACATTACTTACTCTCTGAGGGATTTTACCCTTGATATTTAATCACTGATAGCAACTTTGTCACTGTGCAGACCCAGGCACACGTTTTATTCTTTAGCATAGTATTTGTCATTTGTTGTGAAACACCTTTTTAAATTAAGATTACAGTACTATTAAAATTTGTATTTTTAATTCATTCTCTATTCACTATTTAACCTATGGGCATATGAGTACTCTACTAGCCGGGTGCTTTCTCTTGGGTGTACTAGTCAATGTAGTGATTTGCATAATGGTGCAGCAGAGGAGGAGGATGAGTTAGTTAGGTAAATGACAGCAGCATTTAGAGGGGGAGACCAACTACTGTAGATGCAGGTTGCAGTGGCCCACTCAGTATATATTGAGTACGTGAGTAAGAATTCTAGGGGATTGTTCTCTGAGGAAGGGATATATTTTTGCAGTATTGCAGAGTTTGAAATATGATTTAGAGAGGTATTGAGTGGGCTGAATGAAGGAGAGGAAGAAGTCAGGATGGACACCAAGTCATCTAGTTTGGGGTAACGGGATTATGGCGGAGTTCTCTAGTGCAAGTGACAAATCCGGTGTAGAGTTAGGAGGAAAAATGATAAGTTTAATTTTTACAGGTTAAAATTAAGATACGGTTTGGATATTAATGAGGAGATAGCAGAAAGACCGTTACTGAGACAAGACTGGGGAGAAGGGAATACTTCAGGAGAGAAGAGGTAGATTTAGGTATCACCAGCATAAAGGTTGTAGTGAAAACAAATGACTGTATTAGTTTACCAAGTGGATGTAGTATACATGGGGAAGAGTAGAGGTCCTAGAACAGAGCCCTGGGGTATATCAACTCTGAATGGGAGTGAGGAGGAGATGTACCAACACCGGAAACAAAGTGCGGTTAGATAGATAATGTGCAGGTTGCACATTGATACTCTGACTTCCCAAACCTATGCCAAACTAGGTGTACTTTATAGGAACAAATCCTCCCTAAGCCAGCTGGTCAGAAAGTGCATCACACAGCAGATAGAAATGCCTATTATAGACTATGGGGAAATAGTATATGGTACAGCACCCCAAACTCACCTTAGCAAACTAAACACCCTCTATGCCACTTTGTTCTCCAATGTAATTACAACACACATGACTGGGAAATGCTCAAAGAAATAGATTGGCTATCTCTTGAATCTAAGCTCAAAGTTCATTTTTCCAGTCTTGCCTTCAAATTCTTTCTGGACAAGCTCCTCACCCCTACCACATGCAGCACTTATCCCCTGAGATCTGACTCCAAAACACTGTTCATGGTCCCAAGGTTCAACAAAGAATCTGGCCACTCCTCCTTCTCTTACCGTGCACCCCACAACTGGAACAATCTACCTGAGACTCTCAAAGCCACCTCCAGTATAAGGGGCCTATGCTAGTAGCCTTCATAAACCAACTTGCTGGGCCGGTTACGCCTCCAGTTTTTTGAGCGTTGTTATCATGGTATGCAGAAAGCCTTGAATACCTGCGATATAGCAAAATGCCCAAAACTGGCAAGGAGCCAGCGATGTGATGTTCGCCTTTCGAAAGGGCTCATCCGGTGATCTGCAGCGTTCTGGCCCAGTTGCATAGAGCGCTGCACAGAGAGAGCCACCTCTCCCTGCACATATCTCACCAGCGATTGCAGGCTTTTAATAAAAAAAATGTAATACTAGTGTACGTGAACAGGGGGTCTCCAGAACAGAACCGCGTTGATTTCAGGTCTGCTTCCCAAGATACAGGCCCCATTATGGGGTGCTGGTATCTCCTACAGTATGCATTTTAAAGTCTAGCCTCACGTGACCGTGGGATTTAAATGCATAGGACATACTGACACCCAATAACGGGGCCTGTATCTCAGGAAGTAGGAGGTCCCCAGAACTCAAATCAATGCGGTTCTGCTCCAGAGACCCCGTGCTCACGCACACTAGTATTATATTTTTTATTAGAACAGCTTCATTGCCTTACTGGCTAGCCGCTAAGGCAATGAAGTGGTTCAACCTCAATAGCCTTTTTATTGGTGGCAGAGGGGTTGGATGAATGGGGTAGTAGCCCCAGGGTGGGTGGTTAGGCCTGCCTGGAAGGTTATGCGAGGAGTTAACCCATTCGCTACCATAGCAGTGGCAACCGATATGGTAATGAAGGAGTTAACCAGTCCCGCTATCCCCCCGGTAGGCCTAAACACCAACCCTTGGGGCAACTACCCCTTCACCAAATCCCTCAACCCCCAAGAAACAAAAATAAATACAACAACCCTACTACACACCTTCTCTACCCCCCTAAAATCAAACATTAGCTAACCAGCAAATAAGTAAATAAAGTGAATAAGACTTCTACTTACCCCTGCCATGATGAAGGGCATCCTCATCACAATACTCCAGGTCCATGTCCTCCGTTGACAGCAAGAGTACAAGAAAAAATACAATCTAATGGCCCTAACCCCTTAACCACCTTAGCAGTTAATAACCACTATAGTAATTAAGGGGTTAACCTACCCTCCCCCGCTACCCACCCCGGAGGCCTAACCACCCACCCCGTGCCCACTATACCCATCTTCTACCCATTTATTGGCACAGTGGTACATTATGCCCATATAATATGGGCATGATAAGCCACTATAGCAGTGATTGGTCAACCGAATACAAATAATTAAGGCCAAAAATACACAAGAATAAAAGAAATACACAAGCACTAGCCAACAAATCAATTAAATCAATAAAAGCACTAGCCAACAAAACCATTAATTTATACCGTTAAACAACCCTAAAATATACTAAAAACAAGCCATCCAAATTCCAAACAATTTAATCAAACAAATAAACAGAAATAGAAAAAATAACAATCAACTCAAAACAAGCATTTGCCAAAAAATGCATTGCTTGTCATTGTATTTATATCTACCCGCACAGATTAATACATTATCAGTCAATGGGCAAGCAAAAACGTAAAAATAAATAAATACAATCAAAAAATACATTTCTGCTATTACACAATGCTGTAGAGTATACAGTGTATCAAAATTCCCACATTTACTTCTGCAATCTACTTTGCATTAACCCACGTTTATTTCGAAAGCAATAAATCACTTATACAGCTTACATTACAAGCATATTTACATGAATGTATTTTATCTGTACCATAAACGTAACCCGTTCTCTTTCTGACGACCTTGCAATGCATCAGACATAAAGTATATCTTAAACATGTCAAGACCATGAGGGTGACATTGATGTGGAATTTGTCTTAGAGATTGACCTTGTCATCGCACACTTACACCCCTCTTGTATAAATTGGTTGGTCATATGCTCTCTTTTGAAGATATTGACAAATGATTTTAAAATTGTAAATAATTATTTAGCAGTGTCCTAACTATTCCTAATATTGAAAAAGAGTCTTACTTTCATTTGTATACAGTATGTGTTTCAACATGCATAACGAAGAAAGGTTAAGAAAAAGGTTGGTTATTACAGTAGATCACTACAACAGTAAGGTGTTAACCACATTTTGGGATCTACAGTCGTTAATCATCAATCAAAGGGACACACTGGCGTATTTGCACGTAGCAATCTCTGTATCAAGATTCACAAATGGATGAACTGACCCAAAACTCATATTGCATGTGTCACGTGGAGTATGCATTTAGTTTGCATCAAACTATCCAGCAGTTTTAAATGAATTGGTAGTGTCCTTTGCATTTGGGATCACTGCTCTACTCAGTTATCCAATGACGTTTGTCCATTATATGAAAATAATGTATTTAATACAACTAGGCATGTTGCTTATTTATTGTACTGTACTTGCATTGTTCCGGGTTGACTCATTCAGTGTCGGAGCTACCTGAAATGTATAGTATATGCACCACTATAATAAGTGACCACTATTGTCTGAGTATGTTTCATAAACCAATGTTGGGTTGTTTCCTTTTCTTAAAGTAAAGTTTATATTTTGAAAAAAAAAATGATGATTGCGTTTTATAATGTGTAATCGAAGATGTGAAAAACACATTTATGGAAGATTTGTCAACCGTATCACACTTTGGGGCACGTTTATCAAGTGCTGGTCCAGGTCATCACACCCATTCCAGCATTATCTCCCATTGACTTCAACAGGAGTTAACACCAGAACGGGCTCGATTAGCCTTTACCGACACGTGATAAATGTGCCCCTTTATTTCATGAACTGGATGCAAACAGTAAGAAAACAAACTATTCTCAAATGTAATGTGAACAGTCCCACGAATCAATTTCAGTAAAGCAAAAGAACAGCGGGGAATAAGGTAATTAAATGCCAGTCTGTTCAATACTTTGGGCCTTGAGGAAATCTATTTGTGGAAATGTTGGTTACATCATTGTGTAATTACGTCCTTCTGTTTAAAATCATTTGGGGGATCATTTCATTTGTTTTTCTTCAATACTGTTCTGCTTTGTGACCATATAACTGGAAAACATTGAGATACAGTATGTTATTTTTTTGTCGCAAATTATGTTAATTCTGTGTATTTTGTGGTAATGTAGAAAAAGCAGTACAAAGTACATACTGCTTCTGTATGTCAAGAAATTCACTTACAAGGAATTTGCTGTGACATTTGCAATGACTAAAACAAACCAACACATTTATATTTTCTCATCACCATCACCACACATTTAACATTAATGGATTTATATTAAAAAGCTTCTTTTTTTTTTTTGCTACATGGTACAGTATTTGACAAAAAAATGATACATTACAGAGCTGGGAAAGGGTTTAGTAATAGGAATTAGGCCATATTTATTAATCTGCAAGTCTCCTTATGGAGAATTTACTGTATTTTATTGGCTTGTAAGGTGCCTCACAGCTTACCGAGTGTAAACGAGAGACGAAAACTGCTGAATCAAACATAATCATTTGCTTGGATTGAATTAATTTACAAAACCTTTTAATTATACTAATACAACTACAAATGTTGAAGTGTTCATACACATGCATGCAACGTTAAATAAAACATGAGATATTGGGGAAAGTTGACTAATCAAGAAATAATATTAAGTAGAATAACAACATAACAAAATAGTGCAATGTAAAGTGTTGGATATCTGAATTAAGTTTAATGATATTAGTTCTGACTTAATGTACATTAAATATTAATTATGCTGTACTTTTTGTTAGCAAAATCATGGACTACATCTTCCAACTTCAATTTTTGCAAAAGCGCACACTCAATTGAGAGTAGTGCGAGTGAAGATTGTCTCTCAGTATCCACACACTGATTCTAACACACAGATATAATGAGAAATCTCTCCTGCGCACTCCATATTCCAAACCTTCTTCTTAATAATAATAGCATGTTCTTGTATAGCGCTGCTAGTTTTACGTGGTGCTTTACAGAGACATTTGCAGGCACAGGTCCCTGCCCCGTGGAGCTTACAATCTATGTATTTGGTGTCTGATGCACAGGGAGATAAAGTGACTTGCCCAAGGTCACAAAGAGCCGACACCGGGAATTGAACCAGGCTCCCCTGCTGCAAACTCAGTGCCAGTCAGTGTCTTTACTCCCTGAGCCACTCCTTCTTCCCACTAATTAATGGCCTCCTCATCAGGCTGGAGAGGTGGCCAGTTGCATATTAAGCTGCACCAGTTGCATATTAGGCCTTGCGACGGCGACGCCGCTCCAAATCAAATACATTTTACATACATACATAATTTAAGCCGGGTCTATTTGATTTTTTATAGACCGTGGCCCGACCCCCTTCGTGACGTCGCTGGCGACAGTCACGGAAAATCTAATTAAACTTTCGTGGGTGGCGAAGGCGACGGTTGATTTCATCGGTCGCGTCGCCGTCACCAGCACTATAAGCGCGGCCTAAGGCAATACCCCCTGCAGAATTATAGACGAAATATCATACTGTAGTCATAGTATCAAAGTATCATAATCATATATTATCTATATTTATGATTATATTATCGGACCTATACATTTGTGACCCTCCTTTCCTGGCTCCCTAGTGATGTTACATCGAGGTAGTTATGCGTTTCACATCAGCAATAATTTACTTTGTCTCAGGGTGTTGTCTGTGGTCAATAAAAAAAATTTAAGGCGCTATTCTCAATAACTACAAGTGTATAACGATACTCTAATAGAGTAAGTAAAAATTCGACAGCCTAAGTGAGTAAGAGGAATCGCAACCCCCCAATAGCGTGCAATGGAAAAGGAAAACACTCTGGCACATGAATAGAAAATAAATTAATATAATGGTATACAGGCATACCCCGGTTTAAGGACACTCACTTTAAGTACACTCGCGAGAAGGACATATTTTCAATATCCCCATACCCCTGTGTCCGTACGCTCGCTTCACGAGTATGGACACTTATTCTGCCCAACAGACCGCTGTAGTAGTGACGCGCTGATTCCCCTCGCCAAATAGGCAAACGGCAGCTCACGCATGCGCCTGTCAGCACATCCCGAACAGCAATACCGGCTCCTTACCAGTACCGAAGCATCGATAAGTGAAAAAAAAGGTAGTGCTTCACTTTACGTACATTTTCGCTTTACATACATGCTCTGGACCCATTGCATATGTTAATGTGGGGTATGTCTGTACCAAGTTTCCTAAAGAAAATGAATATGCCATTTTAAACAAAATACAATTTATAAAAAATTTGTATAACAAGTACAATTGAGCAACTCTTGTCTTAGAGTCTATTGCGCAATTGTTCCTATGGGCTCTATGCAGTAAGCGCCGAAAAAGTGCAATCGCCAAGGGTTGCCGATAGGCCATATTTTAGCGATTTGCCCTCGCAGTATTCAGTAAGGGCCAAATCCATGCTGATCCTTGCCGAATCACTGCGAAAGCAAAACTGCAGATGAGCCTGTGCCGAAACAGCCTGGCTCCCGATAATCTGCCGATAGGCCCTTTCTGCCGATAGGTGTTTGCAGCAGAGAGAGACCAGCCGCTCTCTCAGCGCAAACATCGGCAAAATATAAAGTATTTATAAACAACTTTTATTCATAGTGTACATGTGCCGCAAAGGTAAGGAATGAGTGTTTATTTATATATGTGTTTTACTCATAGTGTAGATGTGCAGAGGGTCTCCGGAGCTGAACCGCATTGGTTTCAGGTCCGGGGACCCCCTGCTTCCCGAGATACAGGCTCCTTTATGAGGTGCCGGTATCCCTCTGCATTTAAAGGTCCCGATCACGTGACCGCGGAATGTAAACAAGAAGAGGGATACCGGCACCCCCTAAAGGGGCCTGTATCTCGGGGAGCAGGGGGTCCCCGGACCTAAAACCAAAGCGGTTCAGCTCCGGAGACCCTCTGCACATCTACACTATGAGTAAAACACATATATAAATAAACACTCATTCCTTACCTTTGCGGCTATGTGCTACGGTAACGAAGCAGCATGAATGTATTTTTAATAATAGTGTACTGTGAGCAGGGGGTCCCCTGAGCTGAACCGCGTTGCTTTGTGGACCAGGGACCCCCTGCTTCCCGAGTTACAGGCCCCGGTATGTGTCACCGGGTGGCAGTGTATTGAATGTATAGGCCAGGTTTATTTTTTTAACATTCAGGGTTTGTTCAGTGGTTCTGCGTGAGACCTCTGGAGACCACCTGCGGTCTCCTCAGATATCTCACGGGTATCAGGCCGGTGTTCCACGGGTGACAACTGCGGGGATGAAGCGGTGGCCTCACATCTGTGGGGGCATCGCGGACCCATAGGTGCGGGGATGAAGCGGGGGTCCCATAAAACACATCCACACCTGGGGAAGGAACAGCACAGATAACATTCCAAGAGACACAGTTTTTAAGTATACCTTTTGTTTCATTCATTGTAACATCGCCGGAAGAAGAGATCAGTGTATCTCGAAAGCTCGCACAAATAAAAGCATTTCGTTAGCCACAGAACGGTATCATCTATTTATTTTTTGATTTTATATATATATATATATATATATATGTATATCTATCTATCTATCTATCTATCTATCTATATATATATATATATATATATATATATATATATATATATATATATATATATATAAAATCAAAAAATAAATAGATGATACCGTTCTGTGGCTAACGAAATGCTTTTATTTGTGCTTTTATTTGTTTATATATATATATATATTTATGTTTATTTATATTCATTTATTTATTTAAATATATTTATTTATTTATTTAGTGTGGGGCTGCTGTGTGTGATTATTTTTTATTGGGGGGTAGTGGGTGTGGGTGAAGGGGGTATTAGCCCCAACGGTGGTTGTTTAGGGCTTGCGGGTGGGTAGCGGGAGGCCTTAACCCCTTCATGACCGTAGCGGTATTAACTGCTATGGTCGTGAAGGGGTTAAGTGCACCCGCAACCCCCCCGCAAGCCCATAACAAACAACAAGGGCCAATTACCCCCTTCACCCACCCCCCCTACCCACAATGGCACGACGGGTTACCCCTTCATTGCCTTAGCGTTTAGCCGCTAAGGTAATGAAGTGGGCTGTACATGCATTTTTCCTGCCTCGGATGCATGCCGTGGGTCTCCGGTGCTGGTATTAATGGGTATCAGCTCCGGAAACCCCCGGCATCAATCCCAGCCAGGAAAAAGGCCTGATTTTTTCTAAGTGTCGACCTTGCCGATGCTTCTCCTCCACCAACTTGCCAACTTTAGTTGGCGGGCTGGATTGCCGAAAAACTCTCCATTCTGGAGTGCCGATCAGCAGCGAAAAGCTGATCGGCAGAAAGTAATAGAAGAAACGGCGGTGCATCTGCTGCTGCTGAAGATAAATAGTAACCCAAAAACTGCAAACTGCAAAGATCTAGGTGCAAAAATGTATTGTAGGCACATTAAAAACAGCCAAAAAGGTCACTCTGACGCGTTTCACGTGGTATCCAACGCTTTATCAAAGATAAATAAAATGATAAAGCATTGGATACCACGTGAAACGCGTCAGAGTGACCTTTTTGGCTGTTTTTAATGTGCCTACAATAATTTTTTGCACCTAGATCTTTGCAGTTTGCAGTTTTTGGGTTACTATTTATCTTCAGCAGAAGCAGATGCACCGCCGTTTCTTCTATTACTTTCTGCAGATACTTCTGGGTAGGAGCACGCCGACAGGACCAGGAAATCCCCCAAGGTCAGCAGTGAGTAACTTACCTTACTTAATTCAGTCCTGCACAATACCCAGATTACCACATAAGATATACCTATGTAGGCTAGTGGCATGTGTATGGGAGTGTGTTTTATCATATTGGACATTTGGATTCCTGAGTCTTACGAACTGTCTTTTGCAATGAAGATGTTGATAAACTACATCAAGGCATAGTCTGCTCCTGGCTAGCATCACAAGAGGGGGCCCCTCCTCTTTCTCTTTTGAAAAGCTGATCGGGGCTACTTGAATTCTGCCGAGTTCAAAAAATGCAGATAAGTGGCTTATCGGCACCCGGCTGCCGATAAGTTTTTATCAGCAACAAAAATTGCCGATAATTCCCACTTATCGGCGCTTACTGAATTGGGAGGGCAAATTTGCATAAAAATGGCGATAAACAGCTTATCGGCGCTTACTGCATGAGGCCCTATGTCTTGATTAAGCTTAATCAACCCGCACTACACAATACACATTGATATAAAATATACAACAAATGAATCCAGTGAATAGACTTGACTTAATGGAATTAAATATAAACCACCAGATGGTACAAAAGTGGTTTAAATTTCCAAATGTCCCATTCCTCCACAGATTTGTGTTGAATAAAATCTAGGCACTATAGCCCAATCATAAAAGTTTCTTTAGCATACAATCCCCTTGATTGAAGGATGTGATTCGTGAACTGTATAGATTGTAATAGCACAATAAATTGTTGTTTTGTGGCAGCTTAGAATGTTTGTTTACAGGCAGTCCTCGGTTATCCGACACAATGCGTTACTCAAAATGGCGTTGGATAGCGAAACGTCTCAAAGTGAAACACGTTTTCCCATAGGAACACTGTTTAAATGAAAGGTTCCTTTCCTGAAAGCATTTTTAACACTAAAATACACCAAATATTTTACGCAGGCAATAAGATATGCAGCACACACATAAATTATATAGTGTATATACTGTATTATATATAATATAACATAATATATAATATAATAATATAATATTATATAATATATATAATATATACACATAAACAACTTTACAAAGCGTCGTAAGAGCGTTGGATAAGCTGTTTTGGTGTTGTAAAAATGAACATAGTATGCATTGCATAGCGTTGGATAAGCCATTCGTTGTAAAACGAAGCGTTGTAAAATGAGGACTGCCTGTATAAGTATTTGCTTGAAGATGCTGTGTATTTGTTTACCTGCAGTATGCTGATGAGGACGCCCTTCATGTTGGCAGGGGTAAGTAGAACAGTTTTTATTTAATTTATTCATGCTGGCTGCTTAATGTTGTGTTTAATAATGGGCAAATAATCTATTATCCATATCTGGATAATAGTTATTTTGCACATTACTGTACTGTATGTGTTTAGTGGGTACAGGGGGAGGTGTATTTATTGAAATGTAGGCCATGTTTTTGTTTTTTTAAATACAGGAATGGTTGCAGGCCAGCGGGGACCCACAGGAACCACCCGTGGACACCGTTGGGGCCCACGGAGACCTGCGGGGACCACCTGAAGGCCCACGGAGCCTAGCGGGGACCACCCAAGGACCCCAGACACCCGTGGGGACCCCCTTGGTGCCCTGGGGGGCTGCTGACACCCGTAGGAACCACCCGGGAACACCCGCCAGCCTGTGGTATTAATCCTGTGTGAAAAAAAAAAATAATGGTTTTATGCGGGGGCATAGGGAGTGGGTTGTGTATTGGTGGTTATTACATATTTTAATTTTAATTGTATTACTAGTGTAATGTAGTAGGGGGTCTCCAGGGGAAAACCACATTGATTACAGGTCCGGGGACCCCCTGCTTCCCGAGATACAGGCCCCATTATTGGGTGCCGGTATCTCCTATGCATGTAAATGTCTTGCGTCACGTGACCAGGATATTTCAATGCATAGGAGATACCGGCACCCCATAACGGGGCCTGTATCTCGGGAAGCAGGGGGTCCTCGGAACTGAAACCAGTGCGGTTCTGCTCCAGAGACCCCCTGCTCATGTATACTAGTAATACAATTTAAATTTAGAAAATGTAATTTCCGGCGAGATTGGCACAGGGAGAGGCGGCTCTCTCTCTCTGCAGCAGAATCAACTCGCCGGGTGAGCCCTTTTTGGAGGGCAGACCATCACGTCGCCGGCTACTCGCCATGTTTGCAAATGTTGCTATCACTGGTATTCAGGCCTTTCTGCATAACGTGATAGCAACGCTGTAAAAAATGGCGATTTAAATTTGCTGGCGATTTTTTTTTTTATGACTGGTTATAGCATGGGCCACTAAGTGTGTTCACTGCTTCTCCAGGCTTGTCGCAAATCTGCATTTTTCGTTTGTTTTACACTTGCCGCAAAAGTGAACTGACTGTTTTTTAAGTCCTTTTCATTCGGAATGGGATACGTCGTTTTCATAGCTGCAACACCAGATTGAGTCCCTCCTTAGATAAACTAAACAAGAAATGGAACCTAGTTTGGGCAGTCATCTACCACCTGGATGATTGATGATACAATTAAAAGAAACTTTATTTAGTATCCAATTAAAATAATGGGTATTAAACCGATAATTAAATGCATCGGTGATCCTAATGTATGAACATTATGGTAAATGTTCTGGATCCGTAAATACTCTACCAGAATAGGATAATTGATTTGGATCAAAATATCCACTGCCTTTTAATAAGTGCAAGAACAGCAGAGTTTAGCAAAATCACTGTTGTTGGAGTGGGGACATACAGTATATGAGCACCCTCCCTGATCCTCAAGTAGTGTGCTACGTTGCTGATATGATGAGCTACCCTAGCCTGGTCTGCCACGTTGATCTAGTGTGCCATGTATAGAACCTAGAGCATGACTAATTCAGGAACAGGAGCACCACAATGTAATAATAGCATGCTAGTATGTGTGGTCAGGTAGTTGAATACAGGTAGCAAAATAAATCAAGCGCACATAACTAAATGATGTAAGGATACCGACACCAGTACAATGTAAGCAGGCAGACGAGCAGACTCTGTTTGTGTCTACTCATAACCCTGCAAAGCCTGCTGGCTATAGGTGTGAAAACGGGGCTGGTGTAGAACAACCTAATGTGCCCTGTTTGTCACTGCAAAGGCAGTATGAGCACACTGAGGCAGACCTTGTGACCAACTTATAACCAAACTCTGATCCTCAGGTGGTGTGCTAGCTAGTAGTAATGAGCTACCCTAGCCTGGTCTACCACGTTGATATAGCGCGCTATGTATAGAACCTGTTGCATAAATAATGTAGCAAAAGGAGCACCACAATATAGTAAGTGAGCCAGTAGCACACTAGTGAAGTGTGGTAATGAAAGTGGATGCAGGTAGCAAAGTAGTAACAGCGCACACTACTGAATAGTGTAAGAATACCGGCACCAGTGTATTGTAAGAAAGCAAACGAGTAGACTAGGTTTGCGCTTTCTCAAGGAGGACGAGAGGGTCCCATTGGACGTAAAGGCGTCCTCTTAACCCTTGAGGTGCCCACATGTGATGATGACAGCATATAGCCCCTCATTGCAGGAGAGTGAATCAACTAAAGGTACACTCATAACCACATAAAGTGTATATGATACAGTGTAATTGCCTATTATCACATACAGGCAGTCCTCGTTTTACAACGCTTCGCTTTACAACGAATGGCTTATCCAACGCTATGCAATGCATACCTGTATTCATTTTTACAACGCCAAAATAGCTTATCCAACGCTCTTACGACGCTTTGCAATGTTTATGTGTATATAATGTATATAATATATATATATATTATATAATATTATATTATACTATATAATATAGTATATTATTATATTATATATTATGTTATATTATAGGCTAAACCAGTAAAATTCCGGGCATTACTGAAATCCCTGCTCTCTGATTGGTCAGAATTCCGGGCATTATTCATTCAGTAATGCCCGGAATTTTTGACAACTTGCCAACTCACCTCAAAGCAGAGAAGCAGGGGCTCGCGGCGCTGAGAAAAAACCCGGCAAGTTTAAATCTTAACTGCAGCACCTCTGCTCTCCTCACTGATCACACTGAACAAGCAGCACAAGCAGCCACTCTCCCCTTCTCTCACGCAGCTGCTAGTGCTGTCAGAAGCTGGTATCCCAACTGGTAACTTTGTTGCTTGCAACAAAGTAATATTTCTCACCACATCTATTGCCTGTGCTACTCTAAGGTAATTTGTATTTCTTTTTATTTAGTTATAGTTAATATCACAGTCCCCCAACTTCTCTCCCACACCCCCCCTCCACCCACCTCTCCCCCTCCATTCCCCCCAATTCTCCCCCTCACCACTTTTCTCCCCCCACCTCTCTCTTTTCTCCCCTCACCTCTCCCCCCTCTCTCTCCCCCCTCACCAATGTCCCCCCTCACCTATCTCCCCCCTCAGCTCTCTCCCCGCTCACCTCTCTCCCCCCTCACCTCTCTCCCCCCTCACCTTCTCCCCCCTCACCTCTCTCCCCGCTCACCTCTCTCTTCCCCCCCCCACCACCTCTCTCTTCCCCCCCATCACCTCTCTCTTTCCCCCCCATCACCTCTCTCTTCTCCCCCCTCACCTCCCTTTTCCCGCCCCCTCGCCTCCCTCTCGCCTCCCTCTTCCCCCCCTCGCCTCCCTCTCGCCTCCCTCTTCCCCCCCTCACCTCCCTCTTCCCCCCCTCACCTCCCTCTTCCCCCCCCCTCACCTCCCTCTTTCCCCCCCTCACCTCCCTCTTCCCCCCCTCAGCTCCCTCTTCCCCCCCTCACCTCCCTCTTCCCCCCCCTCACCTCCCTCTTCCCCCCCTCACCTCCCTCTCCCCCCCCTCATCTCTCCCCCTCCATTCCCCCCAATTCTCCCCCTCACCTCTTTTCTCCCCCCACCTCTCTCTTTTCTCCCCTCACCTCTCCCCCCACACCTCTCTCTCTCCCCCCTCACCAATGTCCCCCCTCACCTATCTCCCCCCTCAGCTCTCTCCCCCCTCACCTCTCTCTCCCCTCACCTCTCTCCCGCCTCACCTCTCTCCCCGCTCACCTCTCTCTCCCCCCCCCACCACCTCTCTCTTTCCCCCCCATCACCTCTCTCTTTCCCCCCATCACCTCTCTCTTCTCCCCCCTCACCTCCCTCTTCTGCCCCCTCACTTCCCTCTTCCCCCCCCCTCACCTCCCTCTTCCCGCCCCCTCACCTCCCTCTCGCCTCCCTCTTCCCCCCCTCGCCTCCCTCTCGCCTCCATCTTCCTCCCCTCGCCTCCCTCTTCCCCCCCTCACCTCCCTCTTCCCCCCCCCTCACCTCCCTCTTCCCCCCCCCCTCACCTCCCTCTTCCCCTCCCTCACCTCCCTCTTCCCCCCCTCACCTCCCTCTTCCCCCCCCTCACCTCCCTCTTCCCCCCCCTCACCTCCCTCTTCCCCCCCTCACCTCCCTCTTCCCCCCCTCACCTCCCTCTCCCCCCCCCTCACCTCCCTCTTTCCCCCCCCTCACCTCCCTCTTCCCACCCCTCGCGCCTCCCTCTTCCCCCCTCACCTCCCTCTTCCCCCCCTCACCTCCCTATTCCCCCCCCTCACCTCCCTCTCCCCCCCCCTCACCTCCCTCTTTCCCCCCCCCCCTCACCTCCCTCTTCCCCCCCTCACTTCCCTCTTCCCCCCCTCACCTCCCTCTTCCCCCCCCTCACCTCCCTCTTCCCCCCCCCTCACCTCCCTCTTCCCCCCCTCACCTCCCTCTTCCCCCCCCCTCACCTCCCTCTTTCCCGCCTCACCTCCCTCTTCCTCCCCCTCACCTCCCTCTTACCCCTCACCTCTCTCCCCCCCCCCCCACCACCACTTCTCTCTTCCCCTCTCCTTCACTTCTCTCTTCCCCCCCCCTCACCTCTCTCATTCCCCGCTACACCTCTCTTCCCCTCTAAACCTCTCTCTCTCCCACCCCTCAGCCCTCTTCTACTTTACTTCTTTTTCCTACACAGGTTTATACACTGATAAAAATCAATGACTACAAAAATGTATCTTTTTTTATGAAAATTTAAAAATTAAAAAAGCCTACATTTAGCCTATAATAGTAATAATCCTCTCAGAACAGGACATTATTGGCCAGTAATGCCCTGTTCTTCAGGGATTATTACTTAATTATATATAATACAGTATATACACTATATAATTTATGTGTGTGCTGCATATCTTATTGCCTGCGTAAAATATTTGGTGTATTTTAGTGTTAAAAATGCCTTCAGGAACGGAACCTTTCATTTAAACAGTGTTCCTATGGGAAAACGTGTTTCGCTTTAAGACGTTTCGCTATCCAACGCCATTTTGAGTAACGCATTGTGTCGGATAACTGAGGACTGCCTGTATAAATACCTACTGATCAATCATTGAGTGGATAATGTATGATACTTAAATAAGATGACTCACGCTCAAAAAGGTAAAATTGTGATAAAAGGTAAGTAGTTCTTAAGCGAAATGGACCTGTAAGGACCACATGTACTGTGGGTGGGTAATAGGGGTTAGTTCTATGGTGGATATATAAGGCAGTCCCTCTTAGAGTCATTCAAGGTGTATTCTCCTGCCTACCGACCGAATGTAGTCAAGTGGGTGTAAGTGGATTCCAGAGTTCCACTGTGTGTAATATTTTGTAGAGTAAATGAATGAACAGGATAATAGGTATATGCCCATTATCAGGTAGGAATATGAACGCACATGATGGCACTGGTTGTACACTAGTGTCTGTACTGACGTATATTAACTAACTCAAAAAGGAGGATGGGGTTGCATTAAGTTAAGATGAAGGGCATATACACAAAGCCCTTGTTTAGCCCTCCTGGTGATTGGGTCTGTAGTGTATAGAACCATCTAGCCTGTTTTTTTCAGCAGTTCTTCATCCCAGTTACCCTTTCTAATACCTGGTGAATACTGGTCAATCCCGATGAACCTAATTGCACTAATGTCGCCATTCTGGCAGGAGTTAATATGTCTAGCCACTGGTGTGTCAACCTTGTTACGTACTGTCCCTATATGTTCAAAAATTCTTATTTTGAACATTCTCTGTTTTGCCCACATATTTCTTCCCACAGGCACATACCCCCAGATAGATGAACCCGGAGGTCAAAAAGTTAATGAATTTGCGTATTGCATAGATTTTAGTATCATTGCTGTTGCTAAATTCTTTTGTCACCTTAATGTGTTTACAGGCCTTGCATCTCTGACAGGTGAATGTGCCCACTGGTTTAGCTGGGGAATGGGTATAGGAATAATCACTAGGGTGGGCATTGTAATGGAATATATCAAAGTCTGCATCTCTTATTACCTATTTTTTCCCCCCCCGCTCCCTTGATTAAATCCAGTAGGTTTGAGATGGCATTAACTTCTACAAAGAGGAGATTTGTATCGACAAATTGTGATTGGCAACTTTGTTACGTTCAGCGCCAGAACAGATTGATGCCAAAGAACATTTCTGCACCACATCATGGCATAAACAGTATATCATCAGTTTAATACAGTACATAGCCCTTTATGTGATGATAAGATCTTGAAGTTAAATCCATGGCAACAGGAGAAAAAATAGCAGCTTGGTTAATTCGTACAAACAGATTTATTTAGCAAACTAAAATTTTGCAAACTCCTACACAGCAAAACTGTATCATTATCATCCTTTATTTTTTAAGTAAATACAAGCCTCAAGTTAAGGGCGCATCGCAATACTGTACAGTCCGTTTGAGAACAATTACAAATTAAATACAATTATGTTGTTGCTCTTGAGACAGACAGGAAAAGCCAGAGTTATAATAATAAATGGTTGCATTAAATGAACAAAGGTTATGCACATTGAGTTTGGAGATATTTAATGGACAATCGGAGATATGATGGGCATAAGAAACATTTACAGAAAGCATTAAAATGCTGTTAAAAGAGGTACTGTAGGATAGACATTCAGTGAGTAAGAAGGGACTCGGCCTCAAGGAGTTTACAATCTATAGGCAGGGTAAGTAGACATTGGGTACAGGGGATGAGAGCGTTGGTGAATTTCCGAAGCAATAGAACAGGTGTAACATTACCAAACAGCAGCAGAGGCTGTCCATGGGGCAACGCAGATGTACACTGAAGGGGTTCTGAATGAATTTAACTGGGCATTGACATTTCTTTGTCAGTCATATACACTGCAGGGTGTGGGGCTGACGAAACACATTGCAAGAAATCCCAGATGTTAAGCGTTAAATTTCTGCGGACGCCCATGTGTACGCTGTATAAGTATGGCTTCTTCCCACAAACAGCATTTCGCTACTTTTATACTTGTGAGGAATCGCCATCCTGGTGGCCGTAGACCGTCTCCTCACCCTAAAGACCCTTCTGCGACGGACATTCAGGATGTGCTATCCCATGGCCAGGTTACGTGTGCGCGGATCTTGCATGGTGTGACTATCCGCCCGCAGGCGCAGACTCCGTCCCCTGCTCCGGCGTGCGATGGGTGCGCTCATCCAGCCTCCCCGCTGACGCGCGTCCCAATCTCTGCCCCCAATCGGTTGATGGACAGGACCGGCGTGGGAGTGACATGCATTCCAGGCTCTGCCCCTGACCTCTGTGACACGCGCGGGTCGGCGCACGATCAGTTCCACCCCTGTTCCTGATCAGGCTGCATTATAGGGCAGCTGCCTTGCTGCATTCAGTTCTTGTGACCTTGCCTTGCCTGTTAACCTCTTGTTGCCTGACCCTGCTTCTCTCATTGGACTCCGCATCTCTCCTCTCCTGATCCGGCTACGAACGACCACTCTCCTGTCTCCAGTCCTGACCTTGGCTAAGTACTCCAACGATCTACTACTCTCCTATCCTGAACCTGGCTACGCACCCCGACGATCTGTACCTCTCCTCTCCTGACCTGGCAAGTACCCTCAACTATTCTCACCTCTCTAATCCTGACCTGGCTTGCACGAGCACTCTACATCCTAGGCGCGCCCGCGTGGCTGTGGGTTGGTGATACTCAATTCCCTACCTCAGCACCGCGGTCGCGCTTCGTTTGTGGTGATCTACGCGTTGCAGTATGATCAGCCACACAAACTTCAACCCCGCTGATGTAGGAAAGTAGGGAAACGCAAAGTTCCCATGCCCACCGGGGGAGTCTCAATGGGAACGCTTTATCTTTCCCCCATTTCTGCTGACAACCCTTCTCGCATTCTTATCCCCTGTAAGGAATCCACACCTCAGTTTACTGCTTACCTTGCCTCTAAGACCTGTGCAGTCCTGGAAAACTGCTCCTGATATTCACTGCAGCTCCTCCCTGGGTTCACTCATTAAAGCTATGCTGTCACATGCCCCTTCTGCTATTGGTTCACTGACCTTTAAAGACAGCCTTCCCACAATGCTCCCTGCCGAGCATAGTCCTTCCTGGATGTCACAAGTGTTCTGCCATAAGCCCTAGGCTTGTCTGTGTATGTATTAATCTCTCTAGTTGTTATTCCCTAGTTCCTGAGGCCTGCTGCTAGTCTTCATGCAGGGGTCTGTATTTCCTGATTATCCTGTGTATCCTGAGACCGGCTGCTAGTGTCACGCAGCGGTCTGTTCCGGTCTCCTGTGCTGAAGTGGAGTACTCTCCTTGTTTACTTCAGCTCCCTGTTTCCTGAGACCGGCTGCTAGCCTCACGCAGCGGTCAGTTCCTGTCTCCTGTGCTGAAGCGGAGTACTCTCCTTGTTTACTTCAGCTCCTTGTTTCCTGAGACCGGCTGCTAGTGTCACGCAGCGGTCTGTTCCTGTCTCCTGTGCTGAAGGGGAGCTTTCCCCAGTGTTGCCTTCAGCTCCCTGGTTCCTGGGGTCTGCTGCTCATTCTCTACTGCAGAGGCCGTGTCCTGGTTTCTGCGCTGAAGCGGAGAATTCTCCAGCCCGCTCAGGACTCTTGCGCTGAAGCACTGATCTACCACTGGTGCCTGACGGTGTGCCCACTCCGGTCTACCTATCACTTCCTGAGACCAACACCATGGGCCATGGTCGCCGCACGCGCAGAGTCCACTCCCGCGCTCCTAAGCTGAAGCGGGGAACTCCTGACTACTTATTGCCGAACTCCTGCTTGAACAATGTTTATCCTGATGTCTCCAGTCCTGACCATGGCTTGTCCACTGATGATGCTGCCTTCTCCAGTCCTGACCCTGCTACGTACGACTACGAACTGCGCAATCCGGATCAGCCTGCGCGGTCTAAGGTCGGTGCTTATACAACCCCACCTCAGCCAGTCCGACCCAGGTTTGTTGCGAGCACAATCTTGACATCCCCATTATTCTCTTAGGGGAGAGCTTCCAAGTATCTACACATGCTTTCCTTGATTCAGGTTCAGGAGGAAACTTCATAGAACAAGCATTCGCAGAATGCCATCTGGTTCCTATCAGGCGTAGAAGGAAGCCCATTGCTCTTGAAGCCATAGATGGAAGACCTCTTCAGCCGGCTTTTATCTCCCTGGAGACGGCGGTACTTCATCTCAAGATTGAGAATAAACACCTGGAAAAGATTCAATTGAACGTTATTCACACTCTAACGTACATGCTCACCACAAACCTGGACCGGACCGCGGGGCTGAGGTGGGGATAGATATACACCGACCTTAGACCGCGCAGGCTGATCCGGATTGCGCAGTTCGTAGTCGTACATAGCAGGATCGTGACTGGAGAAGGCAGGATAATGCGTAGACAAGCCGGGGTCAGGATAGGAGAAGGCTGGGTAAACGATATCCATGCTGGGGTTCGGCAACAGGATGCTTGAGCGAAGGTGCTCCAACGTAGAAAGGAACAGGAACGGGGGATCTAGTGCTTCAGCAAAAAACAGCACCCCCTAGCCGGGTACAGCTGTAAGTAGTGGAGACCACTGGGAGCAGGAGATTGCAGCAGGTAATGGGAACAACAATGCAGGCCTCTGCAAGGAGAATATGCAGCAGGTAATAGGAAGCACCGATGCAGGCCTCTGCAGGAGAGATAGGGGATCCAGTACATCAGCACAAACAGCACCCCCTAGCCGGGTACAACTGTGAGTAGCGGATGCCACTGGAAGCAGGAGATTGCAGCAGGAAACAGGAACAACGATGCAGGCCTCTGCAAGGAGAACATGCAGCAGGTAACAGGAAGCACCGATGCAGGCCTCTGCAGGAGAGGAAGCAGGGAACAGGTACTGCAGACAGGACAAGAAACACTGAGGCTTCAGTGTAACCGCGGCCGCGCGGCGGGGTCTGCCAGTAAGTGAGAACTAAGACAAGAAGGCCAGGCAGGCCAAACACAGGATGTGGCAAACACAGTTACTATAGAAGGTCTATGTTCAGCAATTTCCTGGTGGGTGGGGCAGGAGTTAAATAGAACAGACAGGCAATAAGACAGAGCTGCATAGGTGGCAGCAAGAAGCAGGCTGCAGTCTAATTGCACAAAATGTAGTAGGTGTGTGGTGCTCCAATAGACAACCCATAGGTTCAAAATAAACTTGACTGTAGAATCCTGCACATGTATACTCCCCAGTGGTTGGACATCTTTTAAATCCCAGGCATTTATAACACTCACAGCTCCAAGATAAACCGACTAGTGGACTAGGGTCCCCACAGGCACTGTAGTAAGGGACCTCACAATATAGTAACCCAGCATAAAATATCCGTATGGAGACAAAATTGAATGAAATAACCCACTCTTGATGAGATGTGTGATCCAGATTGTCCAGACTTTTATCCACAGCAGGGGGTGTGCTTCCGATTTTTCAGCATGCTAGCAAAGGAAACAGATAGGAAAAAGCAGGCACCAGCAAAGCAGGAAAAAAACAAAAAACAAACAAAAAAAAAAAACATCCAAAGAGCGTGTGCCCATTAAAAAAATGATTTAATGGATTGCAGCAAGGGTTACAACAACATTATGGTGTACAGGCCCCCCCCACCAACGCGTTTCGAGCGTAAGCTCTTTTTCAAGGTCCTTGAAAAAGAGCTTACGCTCGAAACGCGTTGGTGGGGGGGCCCTGTACCCCATAATGTTGTTGTAACCCTTGCTGCAATCCATTAAATCATTTTTTTAATGGGCACACGCTCTTTGGATGTTTTTTTTTTTGTTTGTTTTTTGTTTTTCCTGCTTTGCTGGTGCCTGCTTTTTCCTATCTGTTTCCTTTGCAGTCTAATTGCAGAAGCAGGTGATTTTTGATTGCAGGCTCAAGGGGGAGTTTCCTAGAAGCTGCAAGGTTCTGTAAGGACAAAGTTTCAGCAAAACCCAGGACCGGATTCCTTACAAACTCCATCCATTAGCATGATCCTTGGTCTGCCCTGGCTACAGATTCATAGCCCTCGGGTGGATTGGCTCAACAAGGAACCTATTCAATGGAGCTCCTTCTGCAAAAAGAACTGCATCCTTGAAGCAAGTAGTATTGGGGGTACCACCGTGTCCGAGGAGAAGGAAAGGGTACAATTGCCAGAAGAGTATGCTGAGTTCCGGGACATCTTCAATAAAGCCAAATCTGAGTCCCTTCCCCCTCATCGTCCTTTCGATTGTCCCATTGATCTGCTTCCAGGCACCATATCACCAAGAGGGACCTCTTACCCGTTGTCTATGCCATAAAACCATTATTTATTTATTTTAACACAGGATTGATCCCAGAGTCCGGCGGGTGCCCGGTGGTCCCTGTGGATGTCTGTGGGCCCTCCAGTGGTTGCCTGGGGTATCCAGGGGTCCTCAAGTGGTCCTCACGGGTGTCTGTGGCCCTTGGGTGGTCCCGTGGGGGGTCTGGGGTTCCTCAGGTGGTCCATGTGGATGTCTGTGTGCCCTTGGTTGGTCCCCTGGGGAGTCCGGGGGTCCTCAGGTGGTCCCGTGGGTGTCTGTGGGCCCTCGGATTGTCCCCGTTGGTATCTGTGGCCCCTTGGGTTGTCCCCACGTGTCTGTGGGCCTCCAGGTGGTCCCTGTGGGTTTCTGGGGGCCCTCTGGTGGTTCCCATGGGTGACTGGGGGACCTCAAGTGGTTCCCATGGGTTTCTGGGGGCCCGCAGATGGTTCCCATGGGTGTCCGGGCCCACAGGGGTGGTGGTACCAGGGGGCATCTGGGGGTCCTCGGGTGTAACCTGTTCTTATCTTGCAGGCTCCAGAGTGATGGATGGTGCATTAAAATCATTCCAGTGAGGACATGGAATTTTCCACCCAGGGGAGAGTGTAGCCTGGCTAGTCCAGCCTGCCTCTCTGCCTCCTGTCATGTAAGTTCCTGGTACTGTAGCTACAGGCTGTAGAATTCCTCAAAGATTCAGGGGAGCGCCAATGTTCACGTGGTTATATGCAAAAGAAAAATAAAGGCAACATAGTGTAGTATAGTCTCAACGCTTTCTTTCAAGTGTAAAGGTAATCCACTCCCAATTTTCCTCTCATAAGTAAGGCATTACAGAGACACTCCTCTCTCTGATTAGAGTAATGAAACTGGATATCCACAGGTGTAGACCCCTTTCAATTCCTCTCCACCACCGCACGAATACCCAGGAATAATAAGAAACACCAAATAGCGCAATAACGTCTTAAAATGTATTGGAGATCATCACAAATAAAACATATGGATATGCACTCACATAAGGTATAATAGTTACAGTCACTGTACGAAATCCCGATAGGTAGGAGCACTTCACCGGTACACAGTGTGTTTTAACCCCTCTGCTTCTCTACTCCCATCAACGTCACATCCGGTTGATACAGAGCTAAGGGCGGAAGTGCTGTAAGGGGGATCTCCGGCTGCCAGGACTTCGCATCTGAGACTTGCACAGACTGGATGCTGAACCGAAGATTCTACGCGTTTCGTCGGTACGACTTCTTCAGGAATCTACTAGTTGCCCTATCACTGCTTAGCATATTTATAGGCACAGAACTTGTGAATCAAGTGCCAGGCTATACTATACTATACCCCCCCCCCTCATACTGACTCTCTGAGTGACAGAAGAGATGGTGCCCCAAGGTTCTGTGTACAGCCAATCAGGGAACAGACCTTGTACCCTCCCACTCTGGTGCATCAGAGAGGAAGTACTAAATGATAGTGAGTTGTACTGATGCTACCTGCTACTGGGAGTGAGCAAGACGAGTCAGTCCCTCCTGGGCCCAGCACCATCCAGAGGCCTGTGACCCTCTGTCATCAATCTGCATCTGCTGTATACCATCTGCAGTGTGCCAAATAAAGCATCCCTTTTCATATATCCCTGCCTGAGTTTACAGTCTCTTGGGCAGGGGTGTGAAAAAAGTCTGCTTTGGTGGGGGGCTGTATCTGGATATACTGGCGCCCATCGAAGCTGGAGGTGAGTAAAGACTGAATATCATCAAAAGCCTGTCCTGTTCCCCACACCATCGCGGACCACTCAGCTCTCCTGGACCCTCACAGGTATGACTGCACCACAACAGCTGTAACCAGTAGCAATATATTCCAGAGAGGGGGGGGGAAGTATACTTTGTGAAAAATTGAAACATTCCAGCGTAGTGTTCTGCGTTTGTAATTCTACATGTCAATTATAAGTGTAGAGCACTGTGCATATGGCAGTGTTAAGAGCAACTCCCTGTAATTTACTCATTTTTACTCTCCTCAGCAGAGGGTTTGTGGGAGGAGAGCAGAAGCAGCGGTGGTAGAGTACATGATTGCTGGCACAGGAGTTGTACTGCTGCATTGCTTTCTGGGTCCAGACATTCCTTGGTTTGGCCCTTTGGCAGTGACTGACAGTTATCAGTGTTGCCAATCCCTACTGAGCCAGGAAAAGCCATGCACCAGAAATCAATGTGACACCCCAAGTTCAAGGTGTAGCGTAGCAGGTCATATTACTTTCTTATTGTTACCCTGTGAAAATCCATGCAAAGTTTATTGTCTTTGCTTCTCAGAATTTGTCAAAGCTAGCAGCTAATAGCTATTGTATGGCCAACCACCGTGACTTCTTAATAATAATATCAGCATTGAATTACATGGCAAATTTGAACTAGAACAATGATCTCATTCTTTCTGGGTGATAACTATAGTGTAATGTCTTAAAAGGCAACTGTTTGCTGATATAGGAGGTAAAATTAACTTCACCACAAGAATTGGAGAGCAAATTCCTTTCCTTATCTCAGGGTGCCAAATTCATCTAATCGGATGGAAACTATGCAGCGAATGACATAGCTTCCTGTACTTCTTTATCAGAATATGTATAACTTCTTCTGCTGTCGTTGGAACATCAAAACTATGAATTGTGAATCATACTCCACAGATAGATTCTGAGATCCTCTTAAATTCATGCAATAATAGCCTTACTGCTTTCTTCACACGCTCAAAACTTTTAAAGGTTCGAGCAGGGAGAAGCTAATTTGATTGGCCCTAAAAACTAACTAATAAATGCCTCAGTTTTATCAAACCTTATAGTTAGTAAACACTGTTGAATTTTTATGTAATTTAGCATGTTTTGCTTTTGTATTTTCCATGGAAACAAAAGGTCTACAGTATGTCATAAAAAAAAAAAGATAAAAAAATGACTGCAGAAAGCATAAAAAGTCTCTGAAGTGGGAGAAATTACAGACTGCACAGATGGTACCATATACAGGCATACCCCACATTAACGTACGCAATGGGACCGGAGCATGTATGTAAAGCGAAAATGTACTTAAAGTGAAGCACTACCTTTTCCCACTTATCGATGCATCTACTGTACTGCAATCGTTATATACGTGCATAACTGATGTAAATAACGCATTTGTAACAGGCTCTATAGTCTCCCCGCTTGCGCACAGCTTCGGTACAGGTAGGGAGCCGGTATTGCTGTTCAGGACGTGATGACAGGCGCATGCGTGAGCTGCCGTTTGCCTATTGGGCGATATGTACTTACTCGCGAGTGTACTTAAAGTGAGTGTACTTAAAGCGGGGTATGCCTGTGTACATGTTCTTTTGACTTTTGACTTTCCTTCAGTTAACAATTCCAAAACACAAAAACAATCACTCATATTATTCTCCCCAGAACTCACCTGCAGACACTTATTTCTACTATCTTCCCCAGTCATTCCCTTTGTCAATGAGAGACTTTTAATGCACAGCTGTCATTTTCCTCCTCAGTCGTTCTTATTTATAGCCTGACCTTGTTACTTAGCAGTGAAAACATACCTATACATTTATATAACCATAAGGCAATTCGTTATGGCTGAAAGTCATGTCAAGGAAGTAAATTACTCACAGATGCAATCATACCTAGCACAACAAGGAGCCTTTGACATATAAGGCTGCAAACCCGCTGCGGCAGGGAGCGCGCGCGCGGCCGCGGGCCACCAGACCCTTACCCGAATGGTCCTTGCCCCCGCTGCCTCCTTCCGGCAGGGCTGCCTACGTACTGTGACGTATCATTCTGCTGGAGCTACAACCTCCTTGTGCTTTTCAGCGCTGACGCGTCACGTGGTGCAGCAGTCAGCCAATGAGGAGGGAAGGGAGGCGGCTATGGGGAGGGAGGTGGCTACCCTGTCTGTGCAGCCATGCATAGCGCCGCCCCCCCCCCCCCCTCCTCTGGGGCCCGTTTCGCAGGCTGCCCCTTCTCCGGTAGGGGGGGAGAGGAGGGGGCTCTTGGAGGGGGCTCCGGGAGGGGGGGGAGAGGGACCGACAGAGGGGAGAGGGACCGACAGGTTGGGGGGGACAACACGAGAGCCCTCCCCTCAAACCACGCCCCCCCCACTCAAACCACGCCCCCAGCTCCCGCTCCCTACAGACTGCAGGAGTGGTCAATTGCAGGGGCTGAGGGGCTGCTGTGGGGCTGAGGGGCTGCTGTGGGGCTGAGGGGCTGCTGTGGAGCTGAGGGGCTGCTGTGGGGCTGAGGGGCTGCAGCGCTGTGCTGTGGGGCTGTGTGATGGTCCTGCCCCCTCACGTCATGGCCATCCCCCTCCACCCATTTTGGCCACGCCCCCTCCCGCTCCGGCTCCCGGCTCCCTACAGACCGCATATCGCGGTCTGTGCCTGTCAGCGCGCCGCCTGTCTGCAGTGCGGGCGCGCTGACTGAGGGAGCGGGGCCTTAGCCTAAGAAGGGTTCAATCTTGATGGTTGATAATCTTCAATAGAAAAACCAAACTGGCAGCTCCAAGCATTTGAAATCATTTCTCAATATGACTTTGTACACCAGGTAACTGACACATTGGAAGGTTTTACTCCCTTCAGCTCCTCCGTTTTATGTGATTTTACTGTGTGTTAAGTAGGTCATGTGCAAATCTCTTGAAATTTGGTTAAAAAAACATAAAGGCTTAGTGTGCCTACCGCGAGGTTTACTTACACCCCCACCTAGACACTGAGACAACACCGTTTTGTGGAAGTAAAAATTGGCCACAGCTTTATTGCCTTAACAATACTTGAAAATAAACTGTCAGCCAGTCGCTAGTCATTTGTTGACAGCCCTATTCTCGGTATCTTCCGGCGGGAGCCCTCCTCCAAACCGGCCTAAACTACCGACTGCCCTGTCATCCGCTCACCCTAGGTCCCCCTTTTCTTGGCCGCCTGGGCCTACCCATATAGAATAGAGACCAGCTTCCCAAGATTGCTGACAGGTGTACAGCTCACGACCACCAGCGTCGGTGCCACCGGCCCGCATGATCTTTTAGGGGGGACCGCTATCTGGGGCCCATCCGCATAGGGTGGAGCGCCATTTCGGGAATTCATGGTGTCCCTACGATGACTGGCCTGACAGTTCTGCCACCCAGAGGCACCATCAAGGCCACTTACTGGGGACTCACCCCATACACCAAGCTGTAACCCTAAACCCTGACTGCTGGTCGCTTGCAAAGGCCTGCGCATGTTATTAATAAAAATATCAATGCCCTCGTCCACCAGGTGCACCCCGTCCCTCCTGTGCCAAGTACACCCCCTGTCATCAAATTCCACATGCTTCACGGTCAGCCCCCCACAAGAGAGGATGAACTTTCAGATGTCTCTGTTCACTTTTCGCCTTGCCTTCTCGATGCCCACCCAACTGAATACAAGGAATGATCTCTGACCAAATAATGATTGCGTCACTACAGAAGGCTTTGAATCTGGCGCAGTCTGTGTGTATCTGGAGGATTAAGTCTAAATACTTGGTTATCACCATATCGTTCCCTCCCAGGTGAATCATTATCATGTGGGGCTTTCTTCCATAGACTGCCAGCGCACTTGTGGTGGTTGGGACCAAATCTCTCCAGCACATTCCTCTCTTACCCAGCCATCGTATTTTCATGCTCTTTTGTGGAATTCCCAGCTGCAAACCCAGCGTGCTCGCTGCCCGGTCCCAGGTTGTCACGATGTGCTCACCACAAACTAGAGGCCGAGGTGGGGATTTGATTTAACACCAACCCACAGCCGCAAGGGCACGTTTTGATTGTAGATTGGTCAGGGTAGCAGGGTCGGGGATGGAAAGGTACGGATCGTTGCGGGTACTTAGCCAAGGTCGGTGCTGGAGAGCTATGGATCGTAGTGGGCAAGCCGAGGTCAGGAAGCCAGAGGTGCGGAGTCCAATAGTAAAGCCGGGTCGGTACACAGGAGATCACTGAAGCAGAGCAGGGCAACGTAGCGAGACACTGGGACAAGGCACAAGAGAGGTGAACACAGGTAACGGGAACTACGCTCAGCCGGGGAGTGAATGGTGAGCTGGGAATATATAGGAGAGACTCACAAATGGGAAGCCAATCCCCAAAGGGGTGGAGCGGAGGTGCGGCCTCCGCAGAAACAGTGATAGGCTGGGGGCACTAGGGAGGCGAGGACGCTGAAACAGATTGGGAATTCTTGACACGGCGCTTGCACACTGATGACGCGCGACGCGATCCGGAGTCCCTTCCCACGATACGGGGCACGCGCATACGCGCCACGTGGTTAGAGGGCACTACTCCAGCGGGGGAAGCCCTGCGTGTGCGCGAGGAGGCATGCGTGAGAGCGCGGGGTTCCAGGGAGTCGGTGCCGGAATGAAAGGTGAGTGCGTGCGCCGGCGTCTTGCTGGAGCATGCGGAGGTCCGCGCGGCTCCCGAGCCCTCACACAGGCCCAGTAAATGAAAGAATCACCTATCAGCCAGACTACCTGCGCTACGCCTCCTTTTCCCACTACGAAGACAGAAAGCATATTACAGCAAGACAAGGGGACAAGACCTCTATCCCTGGACAGAGAGTGCCGTAGCACACAAGGACGTAGTATTGCTGAGGAAAAACTCTTAAATACAATCCAGTACAAACCTAGAATTTTGGGGGCATAAATGGAATATAACAACATGGTTGTAAACAATATACAGTTGTGTGAAAAAGAAAGTACACCCTCTATGAATTCCATGGTTTTACATATCAGGACATAATAACAATCATCTGTTCCTTAGCAGGTCTTAAAATTAGGTAAATACAACCTCAGATGAACAACAACACATGACATATTACACCGTGTCATGATATATTTAACAAAAAATAAAGCCAAAATTGAGAAGCTATGTGTGAAAAACTAAGTACACCTTTGCTGCTTCCATAGGAATTAAGATGCTAAGTAGCAGACAGGTGCTGCTAATCAAATGCCCTTGATTAATTGATCCTCAGCAAGTGTGACCACCTCTATAAAAGCTGAAGTTTTAGCAGTTTGCTGGTTTGGAGCATTCAGGTGTGTGATAACACAATGCCAAGGAGGAAAGACATCAGCAATGATCTTAGAGAAGCAATTGTTGCTGCCCATCAATCTGGGAAGGGTTATAAGGCCATTTCCAAACAACAAACACCTACTGTATCCCTGTGTAAGGGCTAACTCACTCCCCAGTCACTATCTGTAAAACTGGGGGGAAAGCCACTTACCAGTATACCACACTCAAAGTCTCAGAGGTACCTTAAAGCAGGTGGCCCTTCAGGTCAGTTGTGTCTAAGGGCCTCATGCAGTAAGCGACGATTATGTGAAATCGGCAAGCTTATCGATTAGTCATGTTATTGGCGTTTTTCCCTCTCCGTATGCAGTAAGTGCCGAATACATTCAAAATCAACCCGAAAACAAATCCGCCCACTCTCACGATGATGAGCCGATCACACACAGGTGTATCGGCGTGCGTGGCGGGGTGCTGTTAGGTTGCACAATCACAAATCTTGCTGAATCAGGCGAAACAAGCATGTTTTTGATTGCGCGCCATATTTAAAGGCAACGTGTACTGCTAATCATTCTCTGTGTTGTTGGGAGTGAGAGAGAGAGAGAGACGCACAGAGCTGGACGATTGAACATTTGCATATTGACTGAGAGACTTGTTGTGTATTGGGTGAGCTTTGTCCTTTGTTGTTTTGTTTACATCTTTGTCTTGTTTTATATGTGGAAGTGGGTCGTGTGATTGCCTGTACATTTCTTGTCTGTTTTTTGTGAGTGCTGGAAGTATGCCCGCAAAGCGTGGGAAGAGTGATGCTGGTGGGAGTGGGAGTGCTACTCGTGCGAGTACGCGTCGGAGTGAACGTTCTGTTCAGGGGAGTGATGTTGCTGGTGCACCGAGTGGTGTTGCTGGGAGTGGGAGTGCTGTTGTTGGGAGTGGGAGTGCTGGTGCTGCGAGTGGTGTTGCTGGGAGTGGGAGTGCTGTTGTTGGGAGTGGGAGTGCTGTTGTTGGGAGTGGGAGTGCTGTTGCTGGGAGTGGGAGTGCTGTTGCTGGGAGTGGGAGTGCTGTTGCTGGGAGTGGGAGTGCTGTTGCTGGGAGTGGGAGTGCTGTTGCTGGGAGTGGGAGTGCTGTTGCTGGGAGTGGGAGTGCTGGTGCTATGAGTGTGAGTGCTGGTGCTAGGAGTGGGAGTGCTGGTGCTAGGAGTGTGAGTGCTGGTGCTAGGAGTGGGAGTGCTGGTGCTAGGAGTGGGAGTGCTGGTGCTGGGAGTGCTGCTGGTGGCGCAGTTGCTGATGGGGTGGATGGTGGTGGCGTGCTTGCTGGTGGCCAGCTTTTGGAGGCTCTTCCATTGGAAGAAGGAGAGTCCAGTCAGCACCAGCCAAGCTCTGACCCTAAACCTGCTCGGAAAAAACGTGTGGAGAAGCCACGTAATCCTCGCTTCAATGACCAGGAAAATAGGGCTCTTGTCACTGGCATTCTGGAGCACTATGACAGTATATATGGACATTTAGTAGGTAAGTGTAACTTTACATTTATTATTCAAATACATGTGATCCTAGGTCATCTGAGTTTTGTTCATATGCAAATATGGGTACACAATATCTTTCTATGTTCATTAGTGTGGAAACACAGCTTTTTATCATGCCTTACAAGGACAAATAAACACAGGCGGTCAATTTGCCAGAACTGCATACAATATGAATGCAACCTTGCTTACATGTATAGGTTTAGTAGTGAATGCTCATGTGCTGCACATATTACACATAAAACAGCATGTTTGCTATCACTTGGAACAGCTAGCAGTGTAGGAAACTGGTGCTTATATTATTATTCATTTACCTCATATCTTTTATATGTTTTTCAAGGGCGGACAAGTGCAGCAAGCAAAAAAGAAATGTGGGACACAATAGTCATTGGTGTCAATGCCTGTGGGAATAGTGTCAGGGACAAGTATCATTGTCGGAAAAGATTTGATGATATTAGGTCCAAATTGAAAAAGAAAATACAAGACCAACGCGTGCATGCTACTGGCACTGGAGGTGGGCCCACACCACAACGTCTCATATTGACTCCATTGGAGGAGCTGCTTCGGCCAAAATTACTTACCGTCGTCGTGGAAGGCTTGGCTGGTGACCGTGACATTGGAATTTATCCGTCACAATTTCCAGCAGGTGATAAATATTACTGTACTAGGCGTGTCGTTGCTTACAGTTATTTTGCATAGTTACACTGCTTTTTATACTGTCTTCACAATATAAGCATACCTGCATCTATATATGTATATGTCTGATTCTGTATATATATATCTCAAAATAGACATATATGTAGTAGTCCTACTAAAAGCAGTAACTAATATAGCACGTGCCATTGCGTGCTCATTTACATGTGAATTCCCAAAATGCATAGCTGCAGTGGAAGCAATTGATGGTGGGCGAAGATGGGGAACAACAGGGTAGTACACGTGTAACACATGTTCATGAGAAATTATTAGTAGCTACAGGTACAGAACAGAAATATGTATCATGTTATTGTGTATTTTATTGATTTTACTCCGACAAACATGACATTACTGCCTATTTTAAGCATGCATCAAAGAAATTGCATGTAACGGCCTACAAACATCACTGGCACTAACACATCTATAGTTGCTTATGAAAAGGTCCATTTTTGCTTTATGTCATATACAGACAGCATAATGAGGCACACGTAGCATATGTTATGTCATTGTTTTCATAACTTAAACACTGCAGATGACTACTTAGCTCATCTACCATTGTGTTAAAGCAGCTGCAATTAATATCTCATCACAGCATACACTTCAACAGAGGGGGTGGGGTTCAGCACACACACTAATTACAGCCTCATTTCACGGTCAACTTAGTTCACACCATTTGCACCTGTTTCAAGTCATTGAAAGGTGTGGCTGATTAGGCTTTTTGGGGAAGGGAATACCTTTCTTACAACCTGAATAGCACAACTGAAGTTAATCACACTCATTTGAAAGCTTAACTCTAGCTACTAAATGCCCCAACAACTCATTACTTATCAAAGCGTACGTCACACATTAGTTCACTCATATCTATAGTTGAACTACTATCAAAGACACATTATCACACACTGCATGTGTTGTCTTGTTGAGTCACAGCCACATTCAGGTGTGCCACATCTTCGATTAATGTACCACACATATCCTCTACCAAAAACAACACTTTTTGCAATATGACCACCTTCATGATAACCATTGTGAATGGTCATCTCATGATAGTTATGTACATTATGATACTGATATCACTACACAACATATGATTTTTATGTACTCATTTAATCTATTTATCCTCACGCATTACTGCAGAAACATAGTATGTTGTATGTTAGGGAACTCAAAAATTCTAAGTACACAGGCATGTACAGTGTTATTACAACTATTTATGTTCACTTTCACACACATTTTCGGTTAAGGAACTGATGTTGTTAGTTAATCATAAATACAGAACATACAATAAGTGTTTGTTCAATATTTACACATGTAAATGTAAAACTTATGTTATTGTTATATATAGTTGCCCCTGGAGGACATGTGTCACCTGAGATGGAACAAGTGTCTTCACCTGGGTCAGCCAGCTCAACACTACTAGAAGGTGAGTGTATCATTTGCTGGCCATATAATATGTGCTCTTCTATATGTTATGTTGTCATGTGCATTATTTGTTTTGCACATCTTCTTTAAATAGGATTACTTAGTGTCAGTGAAAATTAAGTGTAAGGCAACATGTATTGTGTTAGTGATGTTAATTATCATGTAGGACTTCTGAGTTTAGAGCAACTTTTCATTCATTCATATTTCATACTGAGTCCAAACATTATTCGTAAGTCAAGGTAGTTTTTAATGAGGTTATAAAACGTATGCTAACATGTTAGGTGTTACTTAGGACATAGTACAATTACATAGTAACACAGCATACATTAACATGCCATTTAATAATGTGTACATTTCTTTTTAGAACATCATGGTGATGAGGATGATGAGTATGATGAGGATGACGCCACAGAAGAGACTGAAATACAATCATGTGACCATGAAGAGGTGCCAATAGAAACTGTTGTACCGCCAAATCGTCCATCAACTTCCACATACGATGCAATTGTAGCTTCAGAGGGAAAAATAGTGGACGCAGAAAATCGTCGCCATTCAGACATGATGACAGTGCTGGAAAGGATGATTGGACTGCAGGAAGAAACAGTATCACAATTGGCACATCTCCACAGAGTCTTCATTGAAGTGCCTAAACAGTTGCAAAAAATCAACACCTCATTCGAAGCATTAGTTGTTCAGCAAACACAAGCTAATTACTGGAGAATGACTAATGTACCACAATTCAACACCTCCCAGCCAGGATCTGTTCATGCAGGTCAGTTTTCACCACATTCATCTGATATTCATTCACCAGGCCCAAATGTTACCGGTCAAGTAGCAGACATTGCTGTGCAGGTTCCTGATGACATCCTACCGCTGCCATCTGTACAAATTCAGCAGCAGACACCTACAAAGGAGGCGACAAAAACAAAACAAGACACACATGAAACAGACCAACCATCACTTGTGCAGTGTCTACCAACTTGCTCACATGTGTCACTGGGCACAAGCCCTGTCCGTGAACAGTCACTACCCAAAAGCCCTGTAGGTGAATCGCTGCCCAAAAGCCCTGTAGGTGAGTCGCTGCCCAAAAGCCCTGTAGGTGAATCGCTGCCCAAAAGCCCTGTAGGTGAATCACTGCCCAAAAGCCCTGTAGGTGAATCACTGCCCAAAAGCCCTGTAGGTGAGTCACTGGCCACAAGCCCTGTAGGTGAGTCACTGGCCACAAGCCCCGTAGGTGAACAGTCACTGGCCACAAGCCCTGCCCGTGAAGTGCCAGAGGCCACTCAAAGTGGCTCTGTTGTGCCTAAAGTTGGTGGCAAAAGAAAAAGGAAAATTCAAGAGACAACAAGCAGGCCTGTTACTCGCTCGCAAAAGGAACAAAAAAAATAAATGTTATAATTCAGAAAATATGTCTTTGGCCTTGTTTTGTTGACTTCAGATTATCTAATTACTATTGTATGTATGCTGAAGACTGTGTTGTTTCCAAACTTTCAACTATGTTCTTGTACACGTGAAGTTTTGGAAATGTTAACACTCATAATTAATTGTGTTATAAATATTTATGTTGTAATCGTCTGTTCAGTAATGGTCCACCAGGAGCCAGTTGCTAAGTTTAGAGAAGCTGCCATTGACTTTGCAGCAAAACATTGCATTTGGGTGTGTTAATTGATGTAAGAATTGCATATGCATATTAGTCACATGCAATTATTAAAACACCTAAGTAAGTGCAAACATCTTTCTTGTACGTGTACAGCAGGATTATGTGTAAATTATTACTTACCTTTGCCTTGCTTGGCCATTGTAATTTTGTCCTTTAATCAGTTGTGTGTTCGTTTCTATAACATCTCAGAATGTATAATAATATATATACACACACACACACACACACACTGAGTGAGTGTGAGTGTGAGTGTGTGTATATATATATATATATGTATATATGTGTATATATATATATGTATATATGTGTATATATATATATGTATATATGTGTATATATATATGTATATATGTGTATATATATATGTATATATGTGTATATATATATATATATATATATATATATGTATATATGTGTGTGTGTATATATATATATATATATATATATATATATATATATATATATATATATATATATAGTACTATATAAACTGGTATACACAAACTAATACACTTCATGCTTCCTTGTGAAAGCACACTATTTTAATAATACAGGCCTAATGTTTGAGAAATATCCTAAGTATGAGACTCTAACAGTATTGTGCTTAAACAAATGTTTATTACTTAATTCAATCATGTTTCTCACCATTTAAATAGGTTTCATACAAGGTATACTTAATGCCATCAATGTTGTGTGTACTCCTGCAATATAAAAAAAAAAAAAATATTATATATAAATATATATATATTTTTATAAGAGATATATTTATATATATATATATATATATATATATATATATATATATATATATATATATATATACACACGTATTTAAACTCATGCAGACAGGGAGTTAACCAGACTTTCACATACACACAGAAATGTAAGCGGGGAAAAAACATTTCTTTTTGCAGGTGTGTTTTTACTGATATGCCTGGCTAAGAAATATTTTCACACACTGGCCTTTGTTAGTTTTCAAAAAAACACTATGTGAACGCATTCACAGTCTAGGGATGTTTTTCACAAACGAGATAAAAGAAGGAGAAATGTTTCTCCCACAGTCCCATATCACGAACCACAACTGTTAACCCAATTAGACAAACAAATCCAATTGGCGTTTGAAATAAGGAGTCAAAGTAGTTACTTTTGTTGACCTTGACAAGGAAAAACAGGAGTTTGTTAGCCATTCAGCACATTCATTTTGATGAGCAAATAACACAGACCTGCACACAGCTTTTGTGCTACTCAGACATGGCTGATGAATTCGTTAACAATATTAATCCCCTTTTAGGGTATAAGTACATGATCTGTGAAGCCATCTTGAACAGTCGCGGACAGAAAGCAAGCACACGCCAAATCGATGATTTCATTCGAGCAAAATATCCTTATTACCAAGACCGTAAGCATGCACGGAATTTTAATTCCTCAATAAGATTCACTTTATCAAGTAATGACTTTTTTGAACGTGACCAGGATAAGCTACAACACACCTATGGTTTCTGGAAGATTGCCCCGGAAAAACAATTTATCCTGAAAGACGGCACTTATATTGTCGTGAAAGGCATATTTATTCCTAATGGCAATAGCAATGTATCCGCTACTACTGATCCGTTTGAATCGATACGTGCTGCAATATCTGCAGCCTCCATTCCTGAAACCCACATTGTACAAGAACAAAAGTACTATGATTATGTACCAAGCCTTTCAGCTGAAATTGCATTGGAATGGGAACCGGAAGAAATGAACCTACCTCCCGACCAATTATTTGAAGAAAGCAGTGGCGATTCCTATGAGCGCATCCTGGAGGAGATATGTGCCATACTGGATTCAGCGGTTGGGTTAAGCGTGGATGAAAATGGCTTGCATTTCTGGAGCGACCAGTTGCAGCCAGGCGAAGAGTTAATTCTAGAAGAATGGTAAATATAACAATCGTTATGCGTTGACTCTGCGTTTAAATTTTTTTTTTTTTTGTAACCACCATTTTCACTTTCAATGCGTGGATACAGCGTAACATTGCAGACTGCATAACATGTAGCGATCACAAACAAATTGTTTCCTAATACAATATAGTAGGACCTGAAAGAGTAGTACACATTGCTGACGGAATAAATATACGTACTTTCCTATCCCTTTAAACATATTAGCAACATTTTACCATTACTCTAACACATACCTGTTTTGTTATCATGCAACATCTACAACATTGAAAACCGGGTCCACCACGTATGACGTGGGACCCTTGTCATGGGCCAAGGCGTCCTTAAAAAGGATTAGTGATGTAAGTCCCGCCCCCAAGCGACGTGCGCGCCTCAAAGCCTATTGGCTGTCATGTTTTGTTATAGTAACGGTAACTGCAGTGTGTGATGCGTGCGGCTCAGTGTTTGTAGGCGTACCCTGGGCGTTAGCCGAATGTTAATTGAGTGGGAGGAGTGTTAGCGTGCGTTTCACGCTGGCTTAACATGACGTCACACGTATTGCATTTGCGCATTGTGTTATCGGCCGTGCTTTCTGTTCAAACACGTCTGTTTAAAAAGAATACAGATGTACTCGTTTAGAACGAATGTAGTTTCGTCTTCATTGTATTTGAAATAAAGATGTTATGTTTACTGGTATTTTCAACATGTATTGAACGCACAACGTACGCTTTGTTTTGCGCATGCGCTAACATTTAGTGGAGCCAAGCGTGAAGTGCGTGCGCACACAAAGATGTGCGCGCACATCTTTCAGTATACAGGCAACGTTCACTTCTTATACATAGTTATGCCTGCTACAAATTTAAAGAAACATTACATACTGATGAACAGTTTTACTTCTAACATATAAGTGAGTGACGTGTGTATCTACACAATCATATAGAGCTGCGTAACGCGTTGTCACGGATGCATATCTAGTAAGGTGCCATCTTTGACCATCATGTGTTTGCTGTATTTCAGAGATGTCGGGGAAGATACAATCGGATCAATGTATGATTTCAGAAGAGTCTACCTTTATATGAGATGATTGTGAGGAGGAGCCACCGACTACTATACTACATATGGAACTAATTTTATATTGCTTGCAGCGCTTATTAACAAACAATTAAAAATGTGATACCCTTATGCCTATATTGCATAAGCACTTAATTAACATAATGATGTTGCAAAAGAGTGCCTCATGAATTTTTATTGAGTGTTCTTTAATGACTACTAACATTTTATGACATGGTGTGTTTTATATATAACAACCATTCCCACTCTGCTAACACATTTGTGTATTCTAATATGTAATGGAACGTATGACTGTCGAAACTATGTAACAATAATAATAATAATATGAGCATGTTCATGTATAGGGCTGCTAGTTGTACGCAGCGATTTACAGACACATGTTTCAGCCTGAGGTCCCTGGCCCGTGGAACGTACAAATGTTTTTTTGCCGCATGAGGCACAGGGAGATAAAGTGACTTGGCCAAGGTCACAAGGAGCCCACACCGGGAATTGAACCAGACTCCCCTGCTTCAAACTATCAGTGCCAGTGTGTGTCTTTACTCAGTGAGCCACTCCTTCTCCCAATGTAAAGGACACTTACAACCAAGTAGCCATTTATTTTTAAAATCTCTTGTTACATGGGTATGTAGATAAAATGGTTTGGGACTGTAGCAAATAATGTTACTGGCCAGATGTTATGGTCCCCTCCAATGCATGATGTTCTGAATATGACATCACCATCATGTTATGAAGTACGTTTCTGTGTATATTTCATTAACCTAACTAACTATAGTTTACTGTGTTTATTAATCGTTTAGAAATACATAGTATAGTCAATATGATGATATAAGCTACCATAATAAAGCTGGTGTTATCATTTGTCGGTGTTATACATGGATCCTACACCAATTGATAGAGACACAAACAGTTGTCTTAAAAAGTGTGTCTATGCTAGTGATGAATGTGCTCCCGTAAGTAAACAAATAAGTACAGTTATCCCCTTTTCTCCAACCACCTCTATATTACATTAATGGAAATTATAAGGAAACATACATAAAATGTGATGAAATGTGAGTAATCATTTTGTAATACAATGCACATGAAAGCTCAAGAGTAGCTAAATGCATATACATGATACAGAAAGTACATATATGTAACATTTGTGTTTAAACCAATATGTTGGGTTTTTAGTTCCAATAATTATAGGAAGATTGAGGTAGCCACATCTTATGAGAGATGTCAGCAAATATACATACCATGATCAGTCATACTGGAGATATACCTATAATGCAAAGGAACAATATATAAATTGCAAACATTGACATGCCATCTTCAGTACCATAAACAACACAGCAAAGTGTGTATTTGGTGTTAAATGTACAACACCATGTATATTTCATGACATTCAAAATGTAAATCAGCCTGGTGTACACATCATATGGATGTACATGTTACACTGCACCAATAACATTGTATGTAAGCATACTAGAAGCATGAATGATTATGGGCATAATATGTGTTTTGTCTTAGCATAAGGAATAACACAATGCTAAAATATTATTGCTTTGTTACCCAAGTTGTATTCACATACACACAACTAAAGTACAATTGAAGAGGGATTATATAACCTGTGCAACAATAACATACCGGTGCCACATCCCTTTGTGCACACAGCAGAGAAAAGAAAGGTGTGCAACCCATATTCATCTGTGTCCTAACAGAAGGTTATATAAAGAAACATTATTGTTAATATAACATAATTAAACTATAAAAGTAGTACTAGGAACATATGAGTTTGTACTTACAAGAAAAAAATGAATTGATGAGATTCTGTCGTGTCTGGCCACCACTGGCTGTTTGTTCATTTTCAGCAGCTACATGGGTGGGATGCTCGTCTACCAAAGCCTCAGCTAGGTCTGACTGTACATTGTGCCTGAGTGCAACATTGTGCAAAATGCAACAGGCAAGGATAATATCAGACACTTTTTGAGGCTTGTATAGAAGAGCCCCACCAGTTCTGTCCAGACACCTAAACCTGGTCTTGAGTAGGCCAAATGTCCTCTCTATAACAGATCTTGTAGATATATGGGCTGCATTGTACCTGTCCTCTGCTTCAGTTTGAGGGTTTAGCACCGGAGTCAAGAGCCACGGCCTAATTCCGTATCCTGAGTCACCTATAATGAATGGAGCACACATAAGCTGACATTAGTGATCAAATTGTACAATGCCAACATTCCTAAATCAACATGTGTTTTGTGTTAGAACATGTAAATATGTACTCACCCAGCAGCCAACCAGGTTCAAAATGTCCCTCTTCGAACGCATGGAAGACTGAAGAGTTCCTCAGGATAGAGGAATCGTGACTGGAACCAGGGAACTTGGGTACCACATGCATTATCCTCATCGTGGCATCACATACCACCTGTACATTGAGTGAATGGTAGTGCTTCCGATTGCGGTACACATGCTCACTCTGACTAGGTGCAATCAAAGCAACATGTGTGCAATCGATTGCACCCAGCACACATGGTATCCCTGCTATATTATAAAAGCCAGTCCTGACTTCCAGCCACTCTGTCGCCTCTGTAGGAAAATGAATATAATTCCTAGCGCGTCTATTGAGTGCATAGAGAAACTGGGTCAAGGCCCGCGAGAATGTAGATTGCGAGACCCCGCCCACTATGCCCACAGTTGTCTGGTATGACGCGGAAGCAAGATAATGTAATGAGCACAGCATTTTAACAAGCCCAGGGACTGCACGACCTCTGGCTGTGAAAAAATCTAAATCCCCCCTTATCTCCTCATAAAGAGCTAAGATTGCTGCTGAACTCAAACGATAGCGACTTACAATCTCCTCCTCACTCATCCCATCTAACAGGGTTCTCTCCCTGTACAGACGCGGACGAGGCACAAGTTGTCTCCTCTGTCTTCTCCTCTGATCTCCTGTCCCTCTACCTGTCCCTCGGCCTGTCCCTCTCCCTGTCCCTGTCGTATCCGCGTCACTGTCACTGTCCCTCGGTGTGTCCCTACCTTGCCCTATATGATTCTCTTGATCATCAAGCATGTCATAGAAAAGAATGTTCCTGCGTCTCCTAAACATTCGCAACATTTTGAAATGAGTAGCTGTGAATGAGCAGGTAATGTGCGTCCTTTAAATAGGTATGTGATGATGTCAGGTGACATAGTAAAATGCAAGGTGTTACATTAACATAATAAAGTACTTCTGTGGCAAGCTGTGTGCACTTGTTGTTCTAAGTATTTGTTGTGTGTATTCTGCAGGGAATGATGATATTTGGCAATGATGTGACGTGAAGCTTTGTACAAAGATTGCTTGCAAATAAATAGTTGCATGTGCAATGCATGTAACACTTGTGAACGCAAGAGTCAGTCATGTAATGAGACAAAAAGGCTGAGATTGACGTGGGAAAAGTTTTGTGTAACATGTGTAATTATCCATGTTATTGTGACATGTTGGCAACAATGAATAGTCGTGTGCATATGCATGCATTTGTGTAAGGAGGATAGTTGGTATAGAATGAGTTTACAAGGTGTCCCAATGATGAATTACTGTACATGTGTGTATAAGTTAGGTTGAAGTGCTTGTAATGCAACGGTTACAATGTAAACATGCAATGTGATTGAGCGTCCAATAAGTGACGTCATGAAAATAGGGAGGACCCAAAAGTATATGTAAACATGAGAAGACAGATGTACATGAACGTTTAAAGATGCGTGTCACATTACAAGCATTGTGTAATGTAAAGGAAGATGAATATACTGTGTATGTGTGACATGTGTGACATGTGTAACATCATGTAAATAATTGTCGCTGAGTTGAGTAAAATGTGTGATATGATGTGAGGTTCTCCTTTAAGAGTGTAGTATAGTATTTTCCCTTGCCACATCATCACATGATGAGTAATGTGACCCGCAAATGCTGCAAACATGTAAAAGTCGAATGTTATGCAAATAAGACACATCAGCTGTGACACAATGCAGGGAATGCCCCCACACTGTAATGCAAATCCCCCTTGTATTGTGAGCAATGAAACGTAAACAGTACTATACTGTTATACGTCCCCGCTCCATTGACTTCCATTGATGTACAGAAGTTTTTTTTTTTCTAAGTGCCGTTCCGGCAGCCTTAGCGATCGTTCTCCCGTCCAAAATGCCAACTTTAGTTGGCGGGAGAAATCGGCCATAACATCTCAATTTCGTAGTGCCGATCAGCCCCGATAAGCTGTTTTTTTTTGTTGAATCCAGCCGATTTAAAAAAGTGGCGATCAGTGTCGAAAACAGGCTTATCGGCAGGCGACTGGCCATAACCAAATAATCGGCTCCGAAACCTGGCGATATGAAGCACTTATCGGCGCTTACTGAATCTCAAACCCAATTTTGGCTATAACATGGCCATATTTCCCTTATCAACGCTTACTGCATGAGGCCCTAAGTGTCTTGGTGTGTTGGAGGACCCAGCCTCTGGCAGGTTCCTTGGTCCTTTGTCTAGGAAAATAGGTCTGGTCCCATGTCTTGTTTTCAATGCCCAATCCTTCGGTGCACTCAAGATCTTTCTTCTTGTCAGCACCTTTGTGTACTGAGGAAAATATCTTTCCTGTGTCTCACATGACACTCTTTCACAGAGCTTTCATTAGGCAGGTGGAGTCTGGTCAATTGCCTGGCTGCACTTAACCAGCTCCCTGCTGCATTTAGAGGCATTTTCTTCAACAGGGATAAGTCCCTGTTACATACCTCCCTGTTTGCCCCTACCAATACTTAGTAAAAATGCCCCACCCAATACATAATAAAAATGCCCTCGCCAATACATATTAAAAAGACCCCAGCCTCCCCAATACATATTAAAAAGACCCCCACTGCCCCGATACATTTTAAAAAGACACCCACCCCCCAATACATATAAAGAAAACAGACTTACCGAAGACACGTGGGGGGCTGCAGCACACCACTACGGGGCGGCAGCAGAGGAGCCTGCTGCACACAGCCCGCAGAGGACTCAATGCCAGGAAAATAGAACCAGGGGGGTGAGGAGGGAGCTGCGGATGCTGGTGGGGTCTGGGGGGAACTCCGGTTGCTGGTAGGGTCCGGGGTGGGGGGGCTGGGGATACTGGTAGGGTCCGGGGTGGGGGGCTGAGGATGCCGTAGGGCCTTGGGAGGGGGGGGGAGAAATAGAGGATCTGGAGGTCTCGATAGGGCCTTGGTGGCTTTGGTCAGCACCACTACCGGCAGAGGAGCCTGTAAATGGCCCACAGTGGACAGCAGGACAGATTTCCGGTCAGGTAGGATGGGGGAGGACGGGGGGGGGGAGGGGCGGGGGAGGGGAGAGATCATTCACATTGACACAACACACAGGGACACAGGACTCTACAGAGACAAACACAGGGTATACTGTGCACACACACATAATAGTACAGGGTGATACAGACAGTACAGATAAGTATTTACGTTCGTATGTAGTTTGAATAAGCAGCTGCACAGCCGGGAACATTCAAACACGTTTCTCCCGCCTGTGCAGTTGCGTATATTAGCTGCTAGTCCCCACACATGAGGAAGGCCCTGATTGGATCTCCTCTCCTAAAGCATTTCAGCTGGGTTTTTTTCTCTGACACGGCCGCCAACAGTGATTCATGTCTGGCGGCGGGGCCTGGGCCACCTGACTCACCAGGCCGGGACACCGTTACAGGCTATCCCCCCCTGTCGGCGGCCAGTACATAGGCCCCCATATCATTTATGTTATTGGGGGGGGAGGGGGGGCTTACACGCATACTCTTCTGGCAGAATATGTAGCCACCTTAAAAATTAGTAAATTGAACAATTATGTTTTCTCCCTTTTACTTTCTTCTTCTTACAGTATCTGTTGTTCACCACTCTCTTCTCTACTTAGCAAGCATTCTCTCCCCCACACATCCTACACATTATTTTGTCTTATAGCCTTCTGCCAATGTGTGTGAGTAGTTAGTGGATGAACTGCCTGAGCTCTGCATATGCATGCTGTACCCTCACTGTGATCTATTATATACTCAAAAGAAAGTATATAATAGAAAAGTACCTTTTCTAGTACATATTGTTCTCTCGTTATTGTGTTGAAGGAAAATCAGTAATCGTTTTGCATTTAAGATGTATCACATGATCACAGTTACTTTATTTGTTTAAATTACACATGTTTTTTCAGGATTACTCTTTTTATATGTAACCCTGTTTCCCCCACCCAATCTCAGATAGGGCCCTCTGGGGAATCTAACGCTCAGGTTACATGTCTGTGTGTGGTGCGTACCTGCTGGCAACAGGGGGCCCTGAGTCTCCCACGATGACATGCGGGAAGACAGGACAGGTTTCTGGGGTTGTGCCTCCTTTCTCTTCACTGGTGCAGCGCCTCCATCTCCTGCAGCCCCCAGCAATATGGGGTGGAGTACCTACAGAAGAATTTGTCTCCCCCTCCTCCTGATAAACTCCACTCTCAGGCAGGAGCTTGTATAAAAGTGCAGTCTCTTTATTCCTCTCTTCTCAATGAGTTACAGCATACCGTGCACACAGCAAGCTGTCTCCCAGCAGGATGTCCCTGACTCCACTCCGGCCTAGGGCTACCCGAAGTGGGTCTAGCTCTTCCCTCTTCCCCTACCTCCTAAGCAGGGTAGGAGGTATATGTCCACACTCTTGAACTCTAACTCCAACTCCTACTCCTACATCTCCAACACCAACTTTTCCTACATCTCTCACTAAATAGGATGTGCAATGCCCTAAGTAGTTTCAACAGGCACCGCCCCTGTGTCTCTTGATTGGACACAGAGTCAGGTGACCTGCCTTCACTGCCTCGGTGCACTTGCTTGAGGTGGGGAAAACCCATGATAACTCCTGGCAAACCTACCCTTATGCAGGGATTACTGCCAGGAGGAGGGCAGAACTATAGCCCAAATCACACAGGGCTACATATATATTTAAATTCCCAAATGATGTAACAGAATTCCAGTGACATAATCATACAGTATATCTATGCAAACAATAAGGCACTTTATATAAATATCTAGATAGATAGATAGATACTTTACCAATAATGGTGTATATAAAAATATTACAGATCAATTAAATATGCATAAAAATATAGAAGGCAAACCACAGCTTCCTCTGGTTGTTGAGTCGTCTGACTATCAGCAACTCTCTGTAACCTCGGGTTTTTTTTTTTTGAGAACGATTTCTCTTTCAAACTGCTGGCTCTGAAGGCTCAGCTCTATGAAATGATGGCTTTGCTGGCTATCATTGATTTTAGGTCCTGTGTTTAAGTATTATATAACTTGGATTCATTTGGTCCAGCCCAGACTTTCTGTTTCTTGCCTTTACCCCTATTCCATCCACTTTCCGCAAAAGGCTGAAGTCAAGAACACATACACCACCAAGCCCACCAGCCCCAAGTAAGAGCTTCTTAACCACGTTACTCCAAATTACATTTTGTGCACCACTCTTGTCACATGCGTTTTCTGTCTTATTCACAGCCATTATTTAGGACTTGTAATTCAATTATTATAATTCCCTCCTAGTATGGTAACAATGGTTGCCATTGTTCTCCATACAGTACAGTATATCTAAAAATTTAGCTGATTTAACAGACCATGTTGTATAACTTGTTTAATACATCATGTGGCTAGATGCACATTGATATTGCACGCTTTAAGTGATTTATTTAAAAATGTATTCTCACGCCAAGTAATATCACTAAGGGGGATATTACTCTGACAAACCCCACTGACATTGCAAATGCATTCAATGTTTACTTTGTGGGGTGTGCCACTAACTTATTAGCAAAACGCAGCCCAAACCACAAACCTGAATCTCATCCTGGGAGTACCCCTATAATCCCACCCCCTCCCAACACTGCCCACAATTTTCAATTTGGCCCAGTATCTCAAGAGGAGATTATACAAGCGCTCCTCAAACTAAAACTAAGCAGCCAATGTGGACCTGACTTACTACAATCTAGGTTCCTACGACTTGGTGCCCCAGCCATTGCCAAACCAATTGCTTCCATAGTCAACTCTATCCTGTCTGCAGGCCATATCCCTAAGACCTGGAAAGCTGCCAGAGTTGTCCCAATCTTCAAAAGTGGGGATAAAAACACTGTCTCAAACTACAGGCCAATCTCACTTCTCCCAATTCTATCCAAAGTCATGGGAAAATGTGTCCACTCCCAACTAAGCGATTTCTATACCAAAACAAATTTCCCTAGCCAATTACAATCTGGCTTTCGTCCCAAACACTCCACCGTAACTACCCTGCTAAAAGTTTGCAATGAAATCCAGTGTGGAATGGAACGGGGACAACTCACTGGTGCAGTATTCCTAGATTTTGCAAAGGCTTTTGACACAGTTGATCATGCTATCCTGCTTAACAAACTCCAGAGCTCTGGAATAGGGAAGCATGCTTTAAACTGGTTTCAGTCCTACCTATCAGGAAGATCCCAACATGTGTCCATCTCAGGCTCTAACTCCAACCCCCTGGATATCACCTGTGGTGTCCCGTAAGGCTCTGTTCTGGGGCCCCTACTCTTCTCAGTGTTCATTAATGATCTTCCCACAGCTTGTAAGGAAGCCTCAATACACATGTATGCAGATGACACAATCCTATATGGACACAGCCATAGCCTCTCTGACCTTCAACACATATTTCAGTCTGACTTTTTGAGACTCGAAAACTGGATTTCTCAAAACAAACTGTTTTTAAACACTGACAAGACTGTAACAATGGTATTTGGGACCAAGACTAAATTTGTAAAGCTTCCAGTGACTGAGCTCCTGATTAGAACCAACGCTAACACCACCCTAACACCTGTCACTAGTTTTAAATACCTGGGCTTATGGTTTGACTCCCACTTAACATTCGGAATGCACATTGATACCCTGACAACAAAGACCTACGCCAAACTAGGGGTACTTTACAGGAACAAATCCTCCCTAAGTCTCCTGGTCAGAAAGCGTATCGCACAGCAGATGCTAATGCCAATTATTGACTATGGAGACATAGTATAAAGCTCGGCACCTCAAACCCACCTTAGCAAACTTGACACCCTCTACAATTCAATTTGTCGTTTTGTTCTCCAATGCAACTACAACACACATCACTGCGAAATGCTCAAAGAACTAGATTGGTCAACACTAGAGTCTAGGCTCAAAGTTCACCTTTCCTGTCTTGCCTTTAAATTCTTCATGGGCAAGCTACCCAGCTACCTGAACAAGCTCCTCACCCCTACCACTTGCAGCACTTATCACCTGAGATCAGACTCCAAAAGACTGTTCATGGTCCCAAGGCTCAACAAAGTATCCGGACGTTCCTCCTTCTCCTACCGTGCACCCCAAAACTGGAACAACCTACCAGAGACTCTCACATCCACCACCAGTTTAAGTTCTTTCAAATCTAAGGCTGTCTCACATTTTAACCTGGTCTGTAACTGTTTCATACGCTCATAATATATATTTTCTTTAACTGTGCATGCAATGTCTTGTACAGTATATAATGTATACCCTGTTCATTTATGTAACTGTACTTGTAACCATGTATTATTTGTTTTACTCTGTGCCCAGGACATACTTGAAAACGAGAGGTAACTCTCAATGTATTACTTCCTGGTAAAATATTTTATAAATAAATAAATAAATAACAGTGTGCCCTGAAAAAACTTGCAATTTTATAGCCACACTAGGAAACAGCTAATGTTCCCTGTGCAAGGACAATGGGGGCTAAGGGTAAAAAATACTATTAATTCACAAAACACTGCTCCATCCAAAGGCCCTGAAGGAATTCAATGTGTTATTAATTATCAAAAAGAAACAAAACAGGAGAAATCTTTGTTTATAGCATGGTTAGATTCATTTGAGAAAGCTAATTAGTCTGTAAAATTCTTTACAAAAGGTTGGTTTTGGCCAGCCATATGGGATCGCACCTTTAAGCCCCATTCAAGTGAGAAATGTGCAAAGGCTTAGATACTTTGGGAATACGTATAATATGTTAGTTTGTTTTTTAAACATTACTGTTGACACAAAGAGAGGAGTGTGCAATTATTTGCTACTTTCAGAACCTAATCTTTTCTCAGTCTGTAAAAAATCACAACAGTAACAATATTATGTATATATAATATATCATGTAATATTTAATAGTAAGTAGTAATATTAAAGTAACTAAATCAGTGTGCGCTTAAGTCTATGTACAGTAGGGCGTTTAGAAGTGTGTTATCTTCCCCTCCCAGTTACAGAAAACAATAATTGTTTAAAAAAAGTGTACTTTGTGATCAAAGAATAACAAATATCTGAGTGTGCTTTAACTAACAAGTCTGCGTATATAAGCTCGGGTGAACATTCTGTACAAATGCTTGGGCCACGCAGATTCTCTTTCACTGTCAATCGTCTAGAAATAACTAGGACAACTTTTCCCATCCATGCTCACAATGTAAGCCCCTACTTGTACTCATTTATATTTGTTCAAAAGCGCATTAAGAGCCAAAATGTACTGTGAGCTTTGTAAAGCTTAATAAACTCTATTATGCATGCTCCTAAATTAGCATAAACAAGACGTGTACCAGGATAAACGTGTGCATTTATTTACTCCACTGTGCATCCTTTAGTAATTATTTACAGATGGTATTCATCTGGCTCAAAGGATTACAAGCCATCATTGAGTATATTGCCAAGATAGGCATGTTAAGCTACAGTCCTCCAAATATAGAATGTACTTTCCGATGGACAAACAAACAAGTGGGAGACAAAGAAAGAGAAAAAGTGATATAGTGACTATGTTTATGTAGTCCCCATGCTAGGGAGTACTAGTAGTTAATGGATTATGGACCATAGAGGGTTTACTGTGTGGGCTCCCCTCCCCACCATGTGATACAGAATGACTTGCAGAAAGGATAGCCACACCCCAGTAGGTCTTGTGACCAGTGGAGTTACCATAGGGAGATATGAGGATATATATCACCGAAACCCTGGGTTCTAGAATCAGGTTCCTTGGGAGTAACAGTTGGAGTGGTGCCCACTGTAAATTATGTATATATGTTAAGTGTATAGTTATGTGTAGTAATGATGTCCTGTCACCTTTATTGTTTTCAGTTAGGGAATGTGCCCTTTACAGATAGAGCCCATAGTAATTAACAGAGATTATTCGCTGACCAGAAGAGGAGCAGGCAAGTGCTCAACTGGGAGTTCAGAGTAGAAAATCTAGAGCATAGTTACATTTGGTCTTCCGGAGAGTCCCTTGTGAAGCACCACTCCAATAGGTATGGACAAGGTAGGTGGTGCAAAGGGTGACAGCATACTGATCCCTGAAGATAGGGTGTAATCCCACCGACAGGTCCTCTGTAAATTGCCGATCTGTTAAGTATAGGCGAAGAATGCCATCCAGAGTAAAGGGATAATGATCCCAGTGAACAGAATGTACCTCCCAACCAAGGTTCATCAGATACATGGGCATTAAGAAAGCTATACAAGAGGTTGCCAATCGAAAATTACTAAAGGACACAAGTACTGTATGTGACGGGAGCTTTGTGACAGGCTATAAATAATACACCCCCAAAAATATAACTGGGTTGAACTGGACGTGGCTTAGATATGATAAAATATAATTTATTCCTTGAAAAAGGTGAACACACGAGATTATACAAATAACAGACAAAATATGGCACTTACTTAAAGGTTAGGACAAGAAAGCCATCAGGATACAGGATGGGCCATTTCTTCCATAATCCAGGTTCAGATGTTGACATCACAGCAATACATGAAGATCATACATGAAGACATTTGAGTAAGGGCTGACTCTGGTTTAAATACCATTTCAAACCCATCTCTTAACCCTAGATGCCGAGTTGGCTAGAAAAAATCTCTTTGAAGCAGATTTTGGCTTCCATTGTAAATGTGAAGTATCACACTTAAAAACACTCAGTTCCTTGGTTCCTGCCCCCAGTATAAACAATTAGGGCAGTTACCTTTTGATCACTGGCCTATGCTAATTCTTTCAGGATGCTCTCCCTGCCCTATTAGCATAGCAGATGGGGGCCTGCATTTTCAGAGCAGATCCAAAATCCCATATACACTTTAAATAACTTCATAACTTCAGTTCAGTAGTACTTACTGGCACGCGAGCATATTAATACATTCCGTCACGCATGACGCTCCCAATGAGACTAAATATTACTGTGTAATACTAAAATGAAGAGAGATATTAATATCTGTCTCTTAGTACCGGCTAGACATAATGTGTCTGTAATCCTTATGTGCGAATCAGTCCCACGAATACACATACACTGGCGACACACTTTATTCGAGCTCGGCTAGTCCCACGAATTCGGGTATACCCGGGTGTATTGAGGTTTGTGACTGTTTTCTGCCCGAGTGCATTGGGTTATTTTCCAGGCAGGGATTGAAGCATTTTATTCCCGCTGGCTGCAATACTGCACAGTATATATATATATATACTGCATTACAATTCATGAATTTATGCCATCTGGTAGACACGCGAAGCATTGCAGCCTATTAAATCCTAATCATTATCATTTAACAGATCAGCCGCCCATCAGCCAGGCATGAACCCAGGCTGGGAAGGCAAACACAACGGGGCTTGTCAGAGGTGAGGAGCGGCGCATTCCAGGTATCTGCCAGGTACATACTGGGTATTTGCTCGAATAAAGTGTGTCGGTGCAGTATGGAGCTTTTAGCACGTTCAGCCGAGGACATCTCATAATATTCTTATATTTAATAAGGTCACTCATTCTGTAACCCCACTCCTAAATCAGGGGCGTTTGGCCAGTCTACCAAATGGGGTGTCTGGCAGGATACTATGGTTTGTAAGTGTGAGTTATAACACTCACAAACCACTTCAGCTTCATGCAAACAGGTAGAAAGGCTGAGCCTTTGATCAGGGGTCTGCTTCCTAAACATTTGGTCGCATTCCTTAGTAGGCAGGCATCTTTGAGGGTAACTTAAACAAAGGGCTATTATCACTATTCAACTATTAACCCTTGCCCTCCCGGATGGATCCCAGTGTTTGTGTGGGGCAGTCACTGGAACAGAAACAATACATTTTTACAGGGGAATAAACAGTTGGATGGCTGAAGCAAGGCAAAACCACATTACTGGACCCCAGTCCAGTTAACCCCTTGATTCCCAGGTGAGAGTAGAGGGTGGCCAAATGGGTGTAACCCCTTTAATCCCGGGCCAAATCCCCTCTCTCTTGACACTGTATAAGTACGCATTATCAATGGATGGGAATAAAGCTCTTTGTTTCTACTATAAATGTTAGAGGCGCCCTTCATTCCAACATCTACATATCTACATCCAGCCTGCATGGATCCAGCAGTGCAGAATGATGCTGTCCTGCGCTCTGGAGTGCGCTCACTCAAATAAGGTAGAGTAGAGGTAGGATCGGGGGAAAGAAAATGGTTGAGGTCTATCAGGGAGCTGTATGGGGTCTTGGAGGATATAATGAAAGTACTATCCTCCTATTAAAACCCACTGGTGTAGCTAGAATCCCTTTTAGTTCAGGAAATCTGATGAAGAACCGTTGGGTAGCTATGTGGGGTAATGCAGGTAGGGAAAATCCTCTTACCTCCTAGTGCAGACCCACTCGTTTAGCTGGCTATGGAAATCCAAACCGCTCTGTGGTGATGAAAAGAATCCTCATCCTCCCCCCTCCATGTGCCGCCGAATCCAGGAAGTAGCAGTGAATATGCAACAGGAGATCTAGGGCACTCACGCAAAAATCCTCGATCATAAGACAGGGAACCCAGGTATAGAAAAAAAGTGAAGGCTTTATTAGAACATTTATGAAAGTGATAGTCTCAAAGAGAATGATTCCTCCCACTCGTCTCACGCAACAGTTGTGCTTTGTAAATACTATCATCAAGTTCAGGGGATAGCCATGGGGATCACAGTGACACCCATCTATGCCAATTTATGTCTGGGCTGGTGGGAAGAGACTGTGGTCTTCATGGAGGAGATGGAGATGTATACTACACACGTCGAGCTATGGATTCGTTACATAGACGACATTTTCCTTGTCTGAAAAGGTGCCAAGAATCTGTTAAAAGAATTTATTGAGATCTTGAACAAAACAGTTATAATTTGAGATTAACGTACCATGTGAACTCTACAAGTATAGCCTTTCTAGATTTTACTGTCAGCAAAAATAACGAAGGAAGATTAGAGACCACAATTTACAGAAAGGCTACATCTACAAACAGCCTAGCAAGTAGTCATCACCCACGACACACCTTCAACAATATCACTATGGCACAGTTTCTCAGACTTCAGAGAAACTGTTCAACAGTGAAAGAATACAAAGTTCAAGCTGCGGATATGATTGATAGGTTTCTCGAAAGAGGACATAGCCAAAGAAACATTAAAAGAGCATACCACCAGGTCGTAGTTACCCCAAGACCACAACGTCTGACCACCAACAGCATTTTTACAGGGGAATAAACAGTTGGATGGCTGAAGCAAGGCAAGGCCCCCCTTGTGAACCTACCCCATGTGTATTTATTTGTTACTGTTTCTGTTTCCCCCCCCTGTCCCTTTTCCCTATTGTATTTACCCCATTATCATTGTTGTTGCATTATGTTACTACTGCGTTGCATCACTCTCTGCATTAGCTTTTGTTCACATTAAATATCTTTCAGTGACATAATCCATAGTACCATTCTTCGTTAGACAGTGTGTGCTGGGACTTTTTGTGTGGTAGTATTGGTTAGGGGGTTTGGGTCCCCCTAGTCCCGTTGGCACCCTGCAATTTCATTTATATATTCTAGAGAGTGCGGTCTACTCTATATATATATAGAAAGAATTTTCAGATTCAACAGTATTGGTAAAATATTACATAAAAGATTTTATTAATTGCTTTACAACAGGGGTTATCTATTTAATCAATTGCTCATGTGGAAAATAATACGTGGGGAAAACTCATGACCCTTCAAAATAAGAGTCCTTGAGCATTTAGGATCAATTCGAAACCAACCTGATACCCCTGTAGCAAGACATGTATTACAACAACATCAATGGGATAATAAAGTACTAAGATTGACAGGCATCGAAAACATCCCTTGGGGAATAAGATGACTCCTTCAAAAGGAATGTTGTTGGATCCATACTCTGCACACACTGACACCGGCTGGACTTAATGAAGGATTTATCTTTACTCCATGCTTCGAATACAAACTTAGCAAGCCAGTATTAGAATCAGTTACAGTTCTTGGGCGCCCTCATTGGGCGAACCGCTCACGTGACCGGCCTGTCAAGCCAAGAAATTCGTTTTAACTGATTTCTTGCGCAACGCGCGCCCACTCCCGCTTCTGCACGCACACACCCACACGCCGCATAGACGCGAACACTGCCTAAAGACAGTCTGTTCGCTCAGCGTGCAGACGTGTCCATGCGGTCTGCCATACCATGGACGCAGCCTTAGGCATTTAGCCTATTTAAACATCAAGGAGCTTCAATACAGCTATTTACCGAGGCAGTTGATACCTACGACTATGATGGTACAATATGTTAATTATACCTCTAAGAGTTTAGCATTTTCCCTAAACGCCATACATCTGATTAATAATGCATTTAATTAATACCTTGCCTAATTTGTTACAGAAGGTTATCATTTATACCAGTCAATATATGCATTTCTAAGGGTATATATCTACATGGTTACTACCTATTTAGAGGAGAATTATTTTGTTAGTAGCATTGGTTTGATGGATCCTAAATACATGTGTCGTTCAAATACAACTATAGGCACCTACTATACCCAATAACGGATACCAACAATACTGCTATACCAATCCAATAAGTTTGGATATTATATTTATCATAGGTTAGCAGTTATGTGCCGCCTCAAACATGGGGAATTTTAATCACACTGTATAAAATGTCCCCAAACGTCGTTGTTAAAGAATAATACAACTTTATTGTTTAGGAAAAAAAATTACTAGTGGAATATATGAGATATACTATATATTCTCTTCATAGGAATATTTGCATTCTTTGATTATTAAATCTACTATATACTATACCTATGTACTTTGAGTGCAATTTATAGGGATCTTTGTGTGAGGACTCTACCTTACATACCTATTTGTTAACCTAGTTAATATTGTCCCTTTGCACCATAGTATCTTTTAATCTATGCAAAATTAAAAAGCGGCTTCAGGGATTGAGCAGATGGTTAATTTTAGTGGTATACTGTACTTCTTGCAAGGAATCCAGGATGTCCCTGCTTCTTGCTGAACATGCAGAGACATGCCAGTCCACATCTTGATCACTTGATTCCCCCAGAGGATCTCCCTACACTGGTTCATGCTTTTGTCTGCTCATGCCTAGACTACAGCAATGCACTTTACCTGGGGCTTCCAGAAACAGAGCTGCACCATCTGCAACTGGTGCAGAATAAAGCTGTCAGGTTGTTATCTAACTAGTATCAAGAGAAAAAAACTGGCAACAAGCCAAAAGACACTACACCACTTCGTTTGAGAGTGAAGAGGGTGAAAAAAACGATTTATTTACAGCAACTCCCCCCTCCCCCCCCCCCAAAACGGGAGAAAATTATATTGACGTGCTTGATAAAGCTCTATGGAGCAAAACATGTCAATGTAATTTTCTCCTCTTTTTGTTGTTGCTGCAATTAAATCGTTTTTTCACCCTCTTCACTGTCTCATATGAAGTGGTGCAGTCTTTTGGCTTGTTGACAGTTTTTTTCTCTTGATATTGCTTATCTCCAACATTTTGCATACTAGAGATTGCACTGGGCAAGTGAAGACTCCAGTTTCAAGTGGATTACACCAGGAGAGGAAATTCATTCATCTGTGAGTTCTTTTCCAAGCTTTGGATTGTCTTGATACTAGGAGGTTGCCCTTGGATATTGGGGCATGCAATGTCTTTTGCCTATTACACTCTGCAATGAGTGGGATCCCCCACAAGATTAATGCTCGAGAATGAACTTATCATAGATTTTGCCTAGTGTGTATCTTATATTGCATATATCTCTAATTCTGAGTAAACATATTGGAAGAATTCTCTCTCCTTAAGTGTTTTCCTCATTTAATTAGTGCATCCCATACCTTTGAGTCCCATTTTCTCCCTACTGGGAGTTTCTATTGCTTTGTTATTTAACTAGACCCGTTCTTGCCAAATGAAACCTGTTCTCAATTCTCTGCACTGGCAGATAATAAAATAGTTCATCTGTTCAAAGATTTGTTTCTTGACATCGAAAGACCTACATAATCAAGGTCCCAGCTACAGGAGAGAGCTCATGGTCTGTCACTCGTTCACTTTGATCCTGTCACGGTGTGCTCACCACAAACAAGGCGTGACCGCGGGGCCGAGGTGGGGATGGATACAAATAACATTGCCTATTGTGTACAATGAAGGACTGAACTAACAGGGAAAGATGGACCCAATAAGAGAGTAGCTAGAGAAACTAGAGCCAGCCCTGAACTGAACCCTTAGTAACTCATTAGCATACAGTTTAACTATGTCAACGGCAACTCGTTCAATCTCACCTTTACTTTACAGCATCATCCACATCATATACACTATTTAGATCTTAAACTATTCATTGCTAACACCTCCTCCTCCTCCTCTATTGATCTCTCTGTGGGGGTACCCCAGGGCTCTGTCCTGGGATCTCTTCTCTTTTCTCTGTACACACTCTCTCTAGGTGACCTAATAACATCTTTTGGGTTTAAATATCACCTCTATGCCGACGACACACAAATATACTTTTCAACACCTGTCCTTACACCTGCTGTACAAACCAAAGTTTCTGAATGTCTCTCTGCTATATCATCCTGGATGGCCCTCCGCCGCCTTAAACTCAACATGGCTAAAACAGAGCTCCTTATACTTCCTCCCAAACCTGGCCCTACTACCTCCTTCCACATTACTGTTGGAACTACAATCATTCACCCAGTAGCCCAAGCACGCTGCCTAGGGGTCACACTCGACTCCTCTCTCACATTCGCCCCTCACATTCAAAACATTTCTAAAACTTGTCGCTTTTTCCTCCGCAATATAACAAAGATACGCCCTTTCCTCTGTTGCTCGACTGCTAAAACTCTGACTCAGGCCCTCATTCTCTCCCGTCTTGATTACTGTAACCTCCTGCTGTCCGGCCTTCCTGCCTCTCACCTGTCTCCCCTACAATCTATCCTAAACGCTGCTGCCAGAATCACTCTACTCTTTCCTAGATCTGTCTCAGCATCTCCCCTCATGAAAACGCTCTCCTGGCTTCCGATCAAATCCCGCATCTCACATTCCATTCTTCTCCTCACTTTTAAAGCTTTACACTCTTCTGCCCCTCCTTACATCTCATCCCTAATTTCTCGTTATGCACCATCCAGACTCTTGCGTTCTTCTCAAGGATGTCTTCTTTCTACCCCCTTTGTATCTAAAGCCCTCTCCCGCCTTAAACCTTTCTCACTTTCTGCCCCACACCTCTGGAATGCCCTTCCCCTCAGTACCCGACTAGCACCCTCTCTATCCACCTTTAAGACCCACTTTAAGACACACTTGCTTAAAGAAGCATATGAATAGCACTGTGGATATTCTAAACACGATACATAAAGCTTGGCCCCCTGCAGACGCACTTACCAGAACTCCCTCCTACTGTCTCTGTACGTTCTACCTACCAATTAGACTGTAAGCTCCTCGGGGCAGGGACTCCTCTTCCGAAATGTTACTTTTATGTCTAAAGCACTTATTCCCATGATCTGTTATTTATATTATCTGTTATTTATTTGATTACCCCATGTATTACTACTGTGAAGCGCTATGTACATTAATGGCGCTATATAAATAAAGACATACAATACAATACAATACAATTGGTCTTGATCGATTAGTTCATACAGATATTTATAGAAAAGATCATTCCAGAAACACTCTTCTTCATGCACACAGTGCACATAGTCATACTCTTTTCAGAGGAATACCTTTTGGCCAGTTCATACGCCTACGCCGAAATTGCTCTAATCCTGATGATTACCATCATAGAGCTATAGAGCTTACTAATCGTTTTATGAGGATATAATCATAAAATCTTGATGGAGGCTAACCTTAATGCTCTCAATGAAAACAGAGAGGAGATGCTGGATGCGAGTCAGGTTTCTCTTAAAAAGGACCAACAAAATAGAATTAGATCCGACCTGGATTCTCCTTATTTTATAACAACTTACAGTAACCAGGCCCATGCGATTAAACGCATAATTAATAAACATTGGTCTATCCTTAATGTTGATCCCCTTTTGAGAGACATAACAACAATGACTCCCAAATTTGTTTTTAAAAAATCTACCAACATTGGGTAATATCATCTCTCCAAGTGTAATCAAAACAGACAAAATTCGTTCTAAAAGACAATTTTTCCAAAACTGACAGGCTGTTACCCTTGTAACCGATGCAAAATCTGTCCATATATCGCTAAAGTAGAAAATAGCTGAAGCGCTCAAATGCAGGTGTAATGAACAAAATAAGCCAAACCACTAAACCAGGGTACTAATAATATAATATAGTACTTAATGTGCAATAGTATGGGTACTATCCTCCTGAAGACAGGTGGTAGATGGTACAAGCCCACTCACCCTCAGTCTCATTGGCAGGTTCCCCTGAAAATAAGCAATACTCACATCCTGGTAGTAGGTAGGCAAGATGTGCAGCTACATTTATGCAATACAGGAAAAGGGAGACCAAAAAGCGCACCAGCACAAACGGAGCAGGAAGGACCCAAAACAAAAAATGATTAAAAGGGCACTTTAATGTGACAAAAGACCCATCCAACGCGTTTCGAACGTCACAGCGTTCTTTTTCAAGGATAAAACACAATGTAATAACATCCATTATATACCCTCTTACCTGTGGGCCGTTTCGCGCCAAAAAACGGAACCTGATGACGTCATGACGCTACGCGCGTCATCGCGCATGCACAGAGCAACTCAGTGCCGATCTAAGGGCAAAGCAAGTCTCACAGGCAGTGTGGCCATCTTGGTTAAGGGCAAGTCATAGAAAATCACTGCCCCACTAATACAATACATCCTTACGACGCATACATGCAGTGCTAATCACTGCGCATGCGCATTGCGACGAGGCAAACATCAACAATGCTGAAATCCAAACGTTAAGAAATATAGAAGATAGAGAAAGAAAAAACATTCTATAATGAGGGAAATTGAGAAAAACATAATAACTTATACTGACACATAAGGGAAAAATAAGAGATATATGAAACATATAAACACAATTTGACAAATAATTTAAAACAACCAAATAACTTAAAAAATATATGTTTAAACATAAATACTGCATAACACATATTGTATATCTAAATCCTATGAACCAGGGAAATATAACAAATATAATATATATAAAGAACATTGTATAAAGGTATTATCAACACAATACATCAAATAACCAAGTTTATCATAAACTTTGTGAAACTTTATGAGATTTAAAGGGCTAATTTGATCAATCCTTATTTGTTGAACGAGATTGACCTAAAGTGCAATCGACTCTTAAAAATTATCGTATATTTTTTGCTACCTCTGGTGAGTTGATCGGTGCTTTCTCTGGGTTCCTGCTGTTCCACCAATTTTTTCAACTCTAACGTTAATGTTGTTACAGTTTGATTTACAAAATACAAATAAATGTTTTATGGCCTGTTAAACCCTTGGCTAGGCCTAGTTTTAGAACTAAACACACAGATACCCAGCAAGCTCTGATGAACCCCAAAAATTACCACATAATAATAAATGTATACAACAAAATACAAAGAAGCTCAGAGCTTCATCCAATATGACCAAAATACACAGTGAAATACCTATATATCTCTTGAAAAAGGGTCATTTAGGTAAACCCTTTGGCAAAAGCATTTAAAGCCTGCGAGCCACATCAAGGCATGATCACATATCACAGGTCCTAACACTAACTGATTAAGATTCTTAGTTACCTCTATAGTTAGACTAAGAATGATTACATTGGACCTGTAACAACCAGTTGCATGAAAAGTCATGTTTATTTGGAGAGTGGGGAGGGGCGAGCTTAAACCCTGGGTGGAAGGGGCCACTGACCTCTAAAACAGCTGAGACCAGCTGGACACAGTAAATAAGGGTCATTACATGTATATATTATGTGGTAATTTTGGGGGTTCATCAGAGCTTGCTGGGTATCTGTATGTTTATTAACTGTGTCCAGCAGAACTCAGCTGTTTTGGAGGTCAGAAGCCCCTCCCCCCCAGGGCTTAAGCTCGCCCCTCCCCACTCTCCAAATGAACATGTCTTTTAATGCATATTTTTGTGACAGGTCCAATGTGATCATTCTTCCTCTTATAGAGCTAACTAAGAATCTTTATCAGTGATATTCTTTATATATACATACAGTAGAGGCAACGTTTATTCTAACATTTGCTGTAAACTAGCCGGGTTACATTCTGGGTATGTGCTGGGTATGTGCTGGGTATGTTCTGGGCTAGTTTGAGGCACGTTTAAGGCATTTCTGCATTGACTAACGACCCATACACTGGCGACACACTTTATTCGAGCTCGGCTAGTCCCACGAATTCGGGTATACCCGGGTGTATTGAGGTTTGTGACTGTTTTCTGCCCGAGTGCATTGAGGTATTTTCCAGGCAGGGATTGAAGCATTTTATTCCCGCTGGCTGCAATACTACACAGTATATATATATATACTGCATTACAAGTCATGAATTTATGCCATCTGGTAGACACGCGAAGCATTGCAGCCTATTAAATCCTAATCATTATCATTTAACCGATCAGCCGCCCGTCAGCCAGGCATGAACCCAGGCTGGGAAGGCAAACGCAACGGGGCTTGTCAGAGGTGAGGAGCGGCGCATTCCAGGTATCTGCCAGGTACATACTGGGTATTTGCTCGAATAAAGTGTGTCGGTGCAGTAGGATTAACACAGCAGGGATCCCTGGCAGTCCAATTCAGTTTGAATGGTACTGCCAGGGACCCCCCGCTGTTAATCTGATAGGCCATTAATCAATGCAGAAATGCTGGGGCTAGTTTAAGGAAAGTTTAAGGCATGTATTCAGAATGTACCTGGGTGTACCTGGGTCTTTTGGGGAATTGACACTGGTTTTTGTTAGAATAATCGCTGCCTCTACTGTATGTTGGCATATTTCTTGGGTGGTGGCAGCAGATAAATCATTTGCAATCGTGTAAGGGGTAAATATGAACTCATTGAAAGGATTTTGCACTGAAGAAATGTGAGTTGGCTGGAGAAGCCGTGTGTATTAACCCTGGTTCCATATACAGTATAAGTCACGTGCTGTCAGGTGTCAGATAGTATATTGGAATGGAGTGAGGGGAGATATTACTCATTTGTGGGACCATTTGTGGGAGGTATACATTAATTTGTAGATAATGTGCAGGGTCACAATGTGCCAGGTATTCCATATTTTCACATAATATGCACATTATCAACAAATTAATATAATTATCAGTAAATGTACTGTACAGGCATATTTAGATAAATATACACAATATGACCACATTTTGATCACCTCAACTTAAAACGGCATGATGAGGTAAGGACAGCAAGGATTATAAAATATATGGAATACTGAATATTGAAGAAAGCCTGGATAAATATCACTCTTTAGTCTACAATTGACAGCATACAATTGAAGGGGGATATTAAAGAAGTATTTATAGGAAGTAAATACTATAGGTAATTATATAAACTGTTATGTAATCTGCCCATTTTTTGTTTTTTTTTATGATTATAGAAAACAATATAAACTTGGTAGTTGTTTTTATTCTCTGACTCTTGCTCTGTCTTTTGCCTTCCAAACTTGGCCTTTATTATGACTGATGACAGACATCTAAAATATGTTTACTGTGTCAGGCTCTTGAACATGCTTATCTATCAGTACTTCACATTGTCATCATTTTCAATCTGTTTGAAGTTCTTCACTCCTTAATTTTTAGATTGAGGTTAGTGCATGAGCTGACCTGCTGTCAAGATACCTGGCACAATAGGCAAGTTTATTTTGGGACCGCATCTTCAAAGGTTATCCCTACTTACATGCTATAGTGCTCAGATACTGCTCTATCTAGATATATCTAAAACTTGTAGGTACCTTTGTTTAACATCACGACCGTATGAAAGTTATGCAAATGTGACTTTCAAGGTTAACTGGGAAGGTGATTCTCTATATGAGAAAATAGTGGTGTAATAGAGATTCCCAGTGTGAGAAATCAGTAATAGCAGGAAAGATGAGTAAAACTATTTCTTCAAAGTACAGGTCTCCTCTAAAACAGAGATACAAAGTAGAGCTCTACTCACAAGTTCATAATTACATTCTCCTTTAATGTGTCAGCCAAGAACAGTGGAAGACAATGTTTCAGGTCCCATATGGACCTTTCATCATGGGACCTGAAACGTTGTCATTCCACTGTTCTTGGCTGTCACATTAAAGGGGAATATCATTATGAACTTGTGAGTAGAGCTCTACTTTGTATCTTTATCTTAGAGGAGACCTGCACTTTGAAGAAATTGTTTGGCTATGTTGTGTTGGGTGCACAAACAGGATTCTCCTCGTCTGAAACTGTTTCCTTGCACTTTGGAATTGGGATGATGAGTGTCAAGACTTCAGGTGCATGTACAGTAGGACCTTAGTGGCCAGAACAGCAGTGGGCAGGCAGGGCATAGTCTGGTTCACAGGCAGTGGTCTAGGGCAAGTGGCAAGAATCATAGTCAGGGTCCCAAGCAGGGGTCCAGGGCAGGCAGAAAGAATTGTAGTCGGAGTCACAAGCAGGGGGCCAAGGCAGGTGGCAAGAATCGTAGTCTGGGTCACTAGCAGTAGTCCAAGGCAAGTAGCAAGAATCATAGACAGGGTCACAAGCAGTAATCCAAGGCAGGTGGCAAGAATCATAGTCGGGTCACCAACAGGGGTCCAAGGCAGGCGACAAGAATCATAGTCAGGGTCACAGGGAAGGGTCGGCAGCAGGGAATCCACAGGGACAGAGGCTATGGCAGGGTAAGGCAAGGAACAGACAGGGACAATTCTTGTTGCAGGCAAGGGCCTTTATTGAAAAGGATAGGACAAATACAATCACAGGTTCAGACAGAGGTCAGGGAACACAAAGCAAAGGAAAAGAGGAACAGAAAACAGGAAACTATAAAGTTAGGCAGGGACAGAGGACAGGAGAACCCAAGAGGAGACTGACAGAGGAAAACCCAAAGCAGACAGAAACAGCAGCACAGCTGGTGGACAGACAAAGAAACTGTGGCTGGGAGCCAGACATCCAGAAAGACCCTGACAATGAGTATGCAGTCAATATAGGTGAAAAGAGGTGACTCAACTCCTGGGGAATTATTTAAAATAATTAATGGTAGGAATACTCACCTAGAAGTTTATTCTAGCATTATAACTTTGTATAGGGATACATTTCTCAGGCTGATATAAGGTTTGGATTGTAAATTGCATTACCCAGTAACAGTACATGCTGAGGCTCATTTAAAAAAAAAAAAAAAAACATTAAAAATAATATACAAACAGTTTATTCCTGCTCAGTCCTTTGGGCATTCCCATCAAAGCAGTGGGTAAATCCAAATGCTAACCCATCAAGGTAACTACAGGAAGGTATCAAAATTGTATTATATGAAGGACACATGCATATTTTATATGCTTGCAGTTAAAAAGCAGTCACAAATAGCTGGCTGAAAATAAACTCCATCCATCAGAAGAGTGTAATTGGCATCATTAGAAAAAAAAATCAATATTTATTAAAAAAGAACAAAGGAAAGATATGGGGGTTGACACTTTGCCTGCAGATACAAGATTCCACAAACCAAAGCTTTATTATGCATATCTTAAACATTCGGTTGGTGTATATAATAGTATTTCAGCAAGATATAAGATCTACATTTGTTTATCAAAAAGCAACCTAAGTTTAAATTGAGGCTTTGTAGGTTTATTATCTCCAGAGCATGGATCCATTTTAACTTCAGTTCATAATAGTGAATTAGCTCTGTTACTAAACCTTTGAGATAAAGTCGTGTGGTCGCCATTTATCATAAAGTGGGTAACTGATGCCCAGATTGATGCCCAGATTTCACAAAGTTTGTTTCCCTTTCTTTTACACAGAACCCCTAGTGACTAGTGGATCTTCACTGGATTGCTGTACTGTTTCCACTAATGTGGGTTATGCAGTCCCGTTGCCAACCAACTGCATAAAAGGGACTGAACCAGCGCCAGCAGCTGGGATTACTAACTCTCATGACCTAACTTGGGAATCAACTGACAGAGCAGGCTGCCTGTAGCAACTTGTGGAGCTGTTACCCCACAGACCTCCTCATCAGCGGAGACAGACTGATATTGATCGCTGACACTCCAGGCAGAGTGACACTTTGTTTTGGACTTTGTTGATATAATGTTCCCCTGCTGATGATGCCCTCCCGGTTCCGATCCCCCTGTCCTGGTATGCAGGACTATGTGGACACACATCCAGCACTTGGGCTGGGATTATGGTCCCTACTGTATGTCGCCGCATGCGATCGAGCGTGCCACCGCGTGCACTCCTGCAGCCAAAGCGATTTGTGAACTTGGCTGCAGGAGATTGTAGACGCGATGCAGGGGCGTGGTGGGGGCGTTGCGGGAGCATGGCGGACGCATCACGAAACTGGTTTTCCCTTATTGGCCGAACCAGCTCACGTGCGCTGACGTCACGCGACAGCCGCCTGAAAAATACATTTGTTGTATTTTCAAAATCGTGCCGCATCAACGCACCTCTTTGACGGCAGGCGTGAGGACACTGGGGTAATTTCTATAGCCCACTACAGAAAGAGTGCTTGCCGGGAGAGCGCACACAAGCACCTACACGTAGCGACGCCGACACCATAATCTCAGCCTAATGCTACATTATACTACAGCTGTACTGATGACACCGTTGGTTGTTGTGTGTGTGCACATCACTATATCAGTTGACAGTATATTGACACATTGTTTCTTTATTAAGGGTTCTGATGTGTTTTTACCATCTTCTGTGTTCAGCAGTGAGTGGAGCTCCCTTAGCTTAGTATTCACTCCCTTTACAACACTGTGGCCCGGCCACTCTTCCACGTCACTCCTGTGATGTTACAGGGTGTTTCACTAGGGCAGCGTTTTCCAAATGGGGTTCCCCCTCAACATTTCCCGAGCACGGCTTTCCCCATCAAACCTCCCCCCCCCCACTGAACCCCCTCTCAGGTCAGGACTGCCGGAGCGCGCTCTAGCTGTGTGGCACTTCCGGTGCCTGCTACATCGTGTGCAGCCCTGACTGCCTCGCCGCCGCTTCACTCGCCCCTCTTCCCCCCCGCTGCCGCCGCTTCCTCTGCCGGCACCACTGCCACTGCTTTCTCTGCCGGCACCACCGTCAGCACCGCTGCCGCTTACTCCACCGCCACCACTGCTTCCTCTGCCGGTAACCGCAGGACAGGATACCAGCCTCTCCTCCCACCTGAGGTAGGCTGAGGGAGATATATGTATTTGGGTAGTGGCAGTCTTTTAAAAATGTATTGGGGCGGTGGGGGTCTTTAAAAATTACCTGGAGCATTAGGGGTCTTTTAAAAAATGTATTGGGGCAGTGGGGGTCTTTTAAAAATGTATTGGAGTATTTAAAGGTGTTTGATCTTGTACCACGAAAATTTTTCGCCTGCGGCGTATTTCTTTTATGTTTTTCATGTGCTACGCTAAAAATATTTAAGGAGTTCCATTCTGTTTTACAAAATATTAAAGGGATCCACAACTAAATTTAATTGTGAAACACTGCACTAGGGTGTTTAGCGTCAATTTTTTATTTAACACAGGGTGACGCGCGTGTTTTCCGATGTGGAGGTGGGAGGGGCGCTGAGCGGTGACTTTGTAGTGTAGTGTTGTACACTGTAGGGGACAATATACTGTATAGGCAGTCTGTGCTGCAGTGGAGGGAGGGGGGAAATTGTGGGTCTGACCGGGTTGCCGCAGGACGGATCGGGCTGGTGTGGATCCCGTGCCTGAGGACAGAGGTAGCAGACCGGGTATTGCCGATACTGTCAGCAGCAAAGGAGCCGGTGAGATCTGGAAGTGCAGCGGTGAAAGTGAAACAGAAGGCGGCGCAACATTTTGGCGCAAGGCTGTTGGCACTGGGCCAGGAACAGTCCCAGAGGAGGCTATGTACCCACCCAGTCAGTCACCCTCCAGCGGGAGCAGGCAAAGATTGCTGGGTCACGGGCTGAGGCAGATGGCAAGCGGCAAGTCGGATCGTCGTGGACAAGCAGAAGTCCATGGCAGGCAGCAAGCAGGATCGTCGTGGGCAAGCAGGGGTCAATGGCAGGCAGCAAGCAGGATCGTCGTGGGCTACATGCAGAGGTTAAGCAACAAGAAGGCAGGAGCAGAACAGGGGAGCAGGGACAGGTCTGGGACTTGCTAGCAGGAAACAGACTGGGGCAATCTAGTTAAATAGCAAGGGCCTTTAATATGAACAGGACTCCAATACAGAACAGGACTGGTACAGGAACAGATACAGGAACAAGCTGTGGCAGAAGCATGGGCAATAGCATGGAGTGACATAAAGCAAAGGCAAAGGCCCAGACAGGAAACAGGAACTCTAAGGACAGAGAACAGGAGCAACAAGAGGAGACAGACAGACAGACAAACCCAAGAGCAGACAGAAAGCAGCAGCACACCCGGTGGACAAGGAAAGGAACTATGGCTAGAAGCAGGATGTCTAGGAGATCCTGACAGTCAGTCACCCGCCTAGTCAGTCAGTCACCCTCCTAGTCAGTCACCCACTCGGTCAGTCTCCCACTCGGTCAGTCTCACACTCAGTCACCCGCCCTGTCAGTCAGTTACCCACCCACCCAGTCAGTCACCCACCCACTCAGTCAGTCACCCACTCAGTCACCTCTCACTCTCTCTCACCCCCCCTCTCTCTATCTCTCACCCACCCACTCTCTCTCTCGCACACACCCTACAGTATCTCTCTCTCTCACCCACCCTCTCTCTCACCCACCCTCTCTCTCTCTCTCTCTCTCACCCACCTCTCTCTCTGAAACCATGCGCCCCCCCCCAAAAAAACTCTTGCGCCCCCCAGTTCTGCGTACCCCTGCTCTATGTTATACTGTACCTCTTAGACAGTATTGTCCTATATGTTCTGGGTAATATCTTAAACTCTAACCATAGGCAGCTGTGTATGTGGCGTGGATTTTTCATAATTGTGATTTTTTTTTTTTTTACTTAGTCTTTACGTCTTGGACTTTTTCATATGAGCATCTACTTGTCCCTTAATTGTCTATAAATGGGTTAGGCATTGTCCTATTATAGCCTCAATCCCCACTTTGTTCCCTTTTGATTTAAGGCTACAATGTCTATGCAACTAATACCATTTTCTGCTTTGTCCTGTTTCCTGTCTGAGTACTGCCCTTGGATTTTGTGACTGATCGGTTCCGCTGGCATTGGTACGGAGTCTACCTGTTACTATGACTACACATCAATACAAGCGACCACCATCTTTAGCTCTGGTCCACGTTGAGCTGTGATGTCATCCATAATGGCCTTTATATGCCTCGCGCAGCCTTTACCTTACTACAGACGGGAACTCATCTAAACAGCACCAGTTACTGACTCTATGGATATCACAGACTTCTGCTCTTTGCTGATTTACCTTGGACTTTTCCTACGCTTGAATTTTGCTGGGAGTTGAAGGCTGGTAACACTAGGAAGACATTATTTTTTTATTTGTCTATCAAAGGGAAGTACTACGGTTACCTAGAACCTGTGGGAACAGGCCTGAAGATGGGGTTTTCCCCAAAACGTTGCCCGGCCCCCTTTGTTTTTGTGAAATGCTCCTGATTTCTGTGATACACTTTGTCTCCCCCTTTATCCCCACTTATTTTTGCTATTTTGTGACTGTCTTAGCCTCTCGTGTGTCACCACGCTTGATTACCAGCTTTTTGTGTTCTTTACATGCCAGTTTTGGAGCTCGAGATAAATATTGTTTAAGTTGTTGTTCTTTTATTTTTGTACATTGGGCTATGCCCCCCGTGAGAGTGCGCATGCGCATGCGATGGAGCGCCTAGTGGCACCCGTGCCCCTCACCCGAGCGATCTGAGGACTTCAGATCACTCGCAATGGGGAGGCGGGGGCGCAGCCATGACATCATGCGGCTGGTTTGCCCTCATTGGCTGAACCGCCACCGTGACGTAGCCATCGCTCGACCACAGCCAAAAGACACATTTCTTGTCTTTTAGAAATGTGGTCGTGCCATCGCGCTTTGAGTGTTCGCGCGCACACACTGACTGGGGCCAGCCCCATAGAGGGCCGTCTCTTTGTTCGTGTCACGTGGTCACGTTCACTGGGGACGAGGCTTAACTCTGGCTGAGCTCTTGCAATGAGTTTTTTCATATATATCTGTATATTTTGCATTTTTAGTAAAACGCCTTTTTTTCATCACCATCTGGATCTCATAGTTTTTGCGTCATTGAGTACAGGTTACCATACTTTTTCTAGTATTTACTCTAAAGTATTTAGGGGTCCCTTCGGTTCCCATGCACCTACAATTATATACCTACTCTTATCACTACACTACTGTGCTGATTCCTACATTCTTTTTGTTATTGGGTGGAGCTATATATACCTTTTTATTCTCCCTATGGTGACATCACTGGTCACAAGACATACTGGGAAGTGGCAATCCCTTCAACATAGCGATCCTACATCACATAATGGGAAGGGAAGAAACCTGAACGAGCCTGCCCAATAAGCGATATACTGTAGTAGTCCCAAAGGGGGCTACACATTATTAGAATAATTCAACATTACAGTAATAAATACAGTTATACATTATATTACAGTATATGCACCACTTCATACTAAGACCATCGTAAAAACCTTGGCCTAGAACAAGATATAATCTAAACACTGTAGGGTGCTAAACATACACACTTGTTAAATTATCACTACCATTAGTTAACGTTGGCCGTAGATATGACTACACCATTAAGTACTGTACGAAAGTTGTTAATCAAAGTTATGCTTATTATTTAGAATGAATTACAGAGTGAGGACTATAAGTGCCTCTACACCCCCACTGTCCTTTTCACTCAGCCCTTCTATAAAAGTACCTCTTCCTCTCTTGCTGGTGTGAGGTACAACACGTACTAAGGTACATAGTGCAGCAAGTGGGGGATTGTATGTCCTTTAATTTTAACTACTGCATTTTTTTTTATTGTGGTTTATATATTTAAAAATACTGGTAGGCAACCAGTTGTTATGCAAAAAATGACATCCAGTTTGTTTTACTTAGAGACACCCCAGGAACCCATGCTAGTGGTGCTACAATTCCATCCTCTTCTATTGTTGACTCTAAAATCTTTTGCACGCATTAGGTTCTTAAATTAGAACTGGTAATCAGTAGCTGCTTTCTCAGGAGAGGTGATAACGTGCAAAACACCATGGAGTGGGAGTCTTTTATCTCACGCAGCTGCCATAAAATCACACATACTCATCCCTATTGCAGAAGCTGTACACTCATCGCCCTCATACCATTTTTTTTTTTACTGCTGTTCAAATCAGAATACTATTTAATAAAAAAAAAACAAGGCTGAAAAAAGAAACCACGGCAAAAATACACAAAGCTGCATATAAGGTGATTTATTTTGCACTTAGCATTAACTCATACAACATTATTTCTGTTGGCAAATGTGCATATTATTCTTATAATTGGCACGCTAACTGTGCTGGAATTTAAAAGGAATTTAAATTAATTGGAAACCTTCAGTTCCTGAGTAAACATTGTTCCTGATGAGTATGCGCTTAAAAAAAGTGTGGCAATAACAATTCAATGCAAAAACGTGTTAAATTATGCACGTGGGCAAGAGAAACCTTGTGGGCAGAATACATACCCAAAGGTATTAGAAAATATTAGATATCCCAGGCACTCATGCGAAAGACCCAAATAAGAATTAGATAATAAAAGGAAAAAATGTATTTCAGACACTGATAAGGAGCAATAGTTGAGCTCTTCAGACCCTTTGTACATTGATAAACAAGCTCTAAAGTTATCACAGAACTAGGTAGAAGTTACACTTATCCAGAGTGCAGATAGAAGTCAGGGCAGGGCCGCTTGTAAAATTGCAGGGCCCAGCACAGAGTGTGTGCGTGGCCTCTTATGTTCCCCAGAGCCCTACCTGTGGCGCCGTTGCAGCAGCTGTTCTTGAGGAAGCCCACCCAAGGGGTCCTAACATTAAATTTAGGCATCTCCAGAATTCTGGCAAAACTGCCGTAATCAACACTTGGGTGCAGTGGCTCCCCCCATCGTTACTGCCATCCTCGTCACTGAACATTGTGTGTTACATGTGTACTGACTGTGTGTATTATATAATATGTGCATATAAATGATGTATATATTCTGTATCTTTCTAATTATAGTCATTGTGTATGTGATGATGACATTCCCTCATATACTGCAGTAGACATAGGGCACCTCACCAGGGTGTGAGGGCAAACCTCCATGATTACTGCTGGCATCCCTGTTACTTACCAGGCCTTACTGCCAGCAGGAGAGGAAACTGCAGTCCATTTTATAGCATGGCTACATTCTCCCCCTGGTGAATCCCAACGGCCCGTCTGGGACCTAAATTTGTTGTACCTTCTCCGGGAAGCACTGAAAAATGGAACACATAATTGATTACAACATTTGAACTTCACAGTAATGGGTATCGCACCAAGCACGCCCTGACCAGCAGGCACTAACTCGCGCAACATCTGTCCTGTACCTCCTAGTAATAGTGACGTGGGTCGGGCTTCTTAACCTCCCGTCCCCCCATATCCAGGACCATGATGCAGTAGGCAGGACGAGGTAGCCCATTTTCTGGTCTGTATACTACCTTATGCTTGTAAATGTTCCGCCCTATGCTCCATACCCGCATAAGCTGTGCGATCCTTTCCTCGGCCTTGTGCCCAGTAATGGCGCCTTGTTAACCATATATAACTCTATCGTTTCGCGCAACCACCTATCCCTGTTGTCCTCAATTTCCTGCATGAGGGGTTCAGGGACATACGGATACTCCAGGCTATGAGAGTTTTTATACTTCGTGATAATGGCCCTCTCCGCTCTACTTACACGGGTCAATTTGGCATTACCTGCCTTTCCGGGTAACACCCATGATAGGGGCTCATCTGGTTCTACCGGATCTGTTAATCGGCTGGAACCCATGGGCTCTATGTTATGGTGGCGGATCTGGTACCACCGCTCCTGCATTTCCCTTTTCCGCTCTTCCGCCGTAAACTCCCCACAAGCCCACCAGTAGTCAACCACGTCCTCTCTCTCTAGTAGGAACCGAGTACGGTCCAACCAACCCACATAACCCTCGAATAAGGGGGCCCACCACCGGGTCTCCCTAAACTCTTCAGGGGCAGATTCTAGGGAGTCCCATTCCTCTTGCTCTCCCCAGGAGGACACCCCAGATGTCCTGTTAGATCGGGAATTAGGCCGCCCCACTTGTTTGGGCCTATTCTCTAGCGTTACGCTCACCACGCTAGGGCACCCGCTAGAAATTGACACTTCCCGCGAATAACCCCCACCCAACGACCCATCATCCGATGTGAAACCCCCCAGTCTCTCTCCAGTCCGTTCTTCGGAGGTAACCTCCAGACATTCCCAAACTGGACAAGGACCCCCGAGAAAACGTGACCGGGACAGGGGCTTTAGCTAAGGCGTGGGGCTGGGCATAAGGGCGGACTATGGGTATCTGCGGGGTTCCAACCCGCTCACTCCCCCTACATTGTCCAGAGTTACCGCAAGGGCTCTCCGCTGGTCGGGTCTCACCGCTCTCCTTTCTCGCCGCTGCCAACTCTTCTTGGGACCGGGCGATCGGGAAGCATTGCCTGATCCACGATGCGTAGTCGTCTCTCCAGTTGATCTGCCACGCCCGCCGGAAGTGACGTCATCTACGAGGCTGGACGCTCTGCCATCTTGGGATGGGTCCCCAAGCGGGACCTCTTCCTCCACCACGACATCCGGAAGTTCCGCTTGGTTCTGCCGCCCCGCCTGGGCCTGGTAACGCCTTTCCTCCGCCGAGGTCGCCATCAGCGTCAGGTAAGAACAAGGACTGCTCTTACTGCTTCGGGGTGTGGGTGTGGATCGACCCTCACCACTGGACCCGCCGGTCCCTGGAATCGAAGGACTCCATCGTTCAGTCTTTCGCGGTACTTGTGACACCCGGCTCCATTCACCGACAGCTCCGGTAAGTGGCACCTTTCTCCCGTTACCGCCACAGGAGGTTGATGGTTGGCGAACCACCACACAGGACGACACCATGGGTTCCTCGTCCGAGAAATCCACTTCCACCTTGCTTGAGGTCACCGGTCGGGGTGACCATCGCTTAGTCTCTCGGCCGATACACTGACCGCTAGCTTCTCTCTCCGCAGGCTCAGCTTTGGCAACCGGCCCCAATCCCCATTCTCCGGGATCCGCACCTTCCCTCCACAGCGTACCGGGAAGCTCGGCTGACAGCATAGCCGCATCTCTCACTGCTTCGACGGCCTGGTAGGGCACGAAAGTAGGCATGGGCCACATGTACTGGATGCCACAGTGCGGGCAGCGTGCCGCTGTACCCACGGTACCACCGGGTAGTCTGCACTGCAAGCAGAGGCACGCCACTGTCTCAGTGCCCGCCACCCGAATCACTAGGAAGCCTCCCGGTGCCGAATAGGGTTGGGTGGAGACCATAGTATTTTCTTCCTGCTTACAGGCCATAGTCACGATAGGAGGTACTTGCAGTAACGGTCTGTTCAGCGTACTGGCTCCTCGTGACTGACGAGCAGGGGTTGGATTGCCAACCACTCCCTTGACTAGCTCCACCCTCATCTGACAAAGCTGAAAACCACCCCCACATGTGAAGATTATGGGAGGGTCCCACAGTCTTATAGGATGTCCCGGAATTAGGGCTGTACTTTTCACAGTCCAGGGGGGCGCGGCTTCAGGTTTCGCGCCAACACCCGAGCACCACTCCTTATTTGGCGCCATCCCCGGCCAAAGTTTCTCAGCCTCTTTGTCCTTTCCTTCACAGGCAGCACCAATTACAGGGATTACTTTCTGTAAGGGTGCAGCCGGTTCACCAGCTCCTCGCTTGACAGGATCCGTTCCCACTGGGCACAGTTGGAAACCACTCCCCATGGTTGAGATTAGGGGAAGGTCCCACAGGTTGATCGGTTGACTCAGCACTGGGGCTGAGTTAGTCATTGTCCATGAGGGCGCGGCCTCAGGTTTCGCGCCATACCCCCCAGCAGGGTGGGGTTTTCCTGTTGGCGCCACTCCTGGCCAACTTTCTGTAAGTCCAGAATCTGCAGAATTTGCTCCATGCGGTCTCCCAGGGAAGTGGGAGCCGCCATTTTGGGTTGCACTGTCAGTCTCTTTGAGCGGTGAGGTAGCGTTTAACTGTTTGTATGCCGACTGACAGTCAATCTCATAATGTTCTCCACAAATCACGGTAATGTCCTCCTCAGTGTCCTCAGGGGTAGTACCCCTAGGTCCTAGGCAGGACCAAAACGGCGCGGCCACAGCTTTCGTGCCACTCCACAACAGGCTTGCCAAAGTCACATCAGTAGCTTGCTCTTCAGCGGAACGCACACCACATGCGCTCCCTCCATCGGCCTCCGTCCGCCATTTTGGACCTTCCGCACCACGCGGATCCTCCACTCTTGCGGTCGCCATTTCGTTGCTGTACTTGCGGTTATTGTACATGGAGCTCCTCTCTGCGGGGCAGCCACCACACTGGTACAATAAAGATTGCCTTGATGCACCACCTTGTGTACCTAATGTAGGCTGGACTCGTGTTTGCACTACCTCAGGCTAGGCTCACTCTCTCTGTGTCTGCTGTATCTCCTTCCTCCCAGTCTGTGCTCCCTTCGGTGAGTGGTCTGGAATGGGCTAGAGTACTCTGGCTCTTCCATGCAGTACTTGGGCGTCTACCTACTGTTGGCTAGCCTAGCGCAGACCCTTTCCAGAATTCCTGACCTCTTTAACAGGCTATCCCTCCAGGCATCCTACCAACTAGCACTGCCTCAAGGTGACTAGAACAGCTATAGCCCCTCTCCAAACCTCCAACTCCTTTCAGGCCCCTAGGTCGTCCCTGCGAACTGACAAACTCCATCAGCCCCCTGACTACCCCTAGGTTCCGTCCCAACACAGCACAAAATGGCAGCATACACTCTCCTGTTTCCCAGTGTGCCTAGCAAAAGCCTGTCCTGTTGACAGGTCTCTCAGCAGCGCCTCCAAATGTAACGGATTTTCTGGCCTGGCCTGACCCACCCAATCTCACATTGGCCCCGGTGGTCTAACCAGTCCCCATTACAGGGTCGTGTCTGGTGGTGCACCTGTTGGCAACAGGACTCCTGAGTCTCCCGCATGATGTTGTGTGGGGATTGCCAACCCAGACAGGCAGCTGAGGTAGTGTGCATGAGTCCTACCTATATCCAGTGCAGCGCCTCCACCTCATCAGGATCTCTGCGTCCGCAGGAAGATGGTTCTGATGAGGAACTCCTTCTTGGTGGTGCCTTCCCCTGCTGAGTAATTCCAGACTCACACAGTGAAGTGTCTTTATTCAAGGTCATTCTTTATTGCTTGATGTGGGCTAGCTGCCCCTTGCAGTAAGTCACTTAGCCACACATTGCACCGTGTGCTCCTTTCAAAGGTACACCCTCCCAATGGAGTGGGATCCCCTCTCCCCTCAGGGAGATCACCCCTGTGCCAGGTCCCTGGACACAGTATGGCATACACAGCTTGCTGCTGATTTAGTTAGAATAGCACCACTAGTTACAGCACTAGCGCCCTCTTTCCCCAGGTCTCAACGCAGACCTGCTCCTTTCTCCAACACCTAACTTTGAACAGTGCTGTGCCTTATATCTCCAGGGGGCGGGCACATCTCTGATGTCACTAAAGGTGGACTCAGAGTATGTAGCCACTCCCATCCAAACATAGGGCACCTCACCAGGGTGTGAGGGCAAACCTCCATGATTACTGCTGGCATCCCTGTTACTTACCGGGCCTTACTGCCAGCAGGAAAGGAAACTGCAGTCCATTTTACAGCATGGCTACATATATATATATATGTCTTTATTTTTATAGCACTTCACAGTAATACACATGACAATCATATAAATAACAAATTATACAAATAACAGATCATGGGAATAAGTGCTTCAGACATAAATGTAACATTACGGAAGAGGATTCCCTGTTCCAAAGAGCTTATAATCTAATTGGTAGGTAGGAAGAACCTACAGAGACAGCAGAAGGACATTCAGTTAAGTGCGTCTGCAGGGGGCTAAGCTTTATGTATCATGTGTATAATATTAGCCACGGTGCTACTCATATGCTTCTTTAAGCAAATGTGTCTTAAGGTCGGGTCTTAAAGGTGGATAGAGAGGGTGCTAGTCAGTAATTGAGGGGAAGGGCATTCCAGAGGTGTGGGGCAGTCAGTGAGAACGGTTTAAGGCGAGATACGGCTTTAGATACAAGCGTCGAGATGGTGCATAGCGAGAAATTAGGGCTGAGATTTAAGGAAGGGCAGAAGAGTGTAAAGCTTTACCAGGGAGGAGGAGAATTGAGTGCGAGAAGCGGGATTTGATAGGAAGCCAGGAGAGGGATTTCAGCAGGGGAGACGCTGAGACAGATTTAGCAAAGAGTAGAGTGATTCTGGCAGCAGCGTTTAGGACAGATTGTAGGGAGACAGGTGAAAGGCAGGAAGGCCGGACAGCAGAATGTTACAGTAATCGAGACGGGAGAGAATGAGGGCCTGAGTCAGTTTTAGCAGTCGAACAACAGAAGAGAGGGCGTATCTTTGTGTATCTGTAATATTGCGGAGGAAAAAGCGACAGGTTTTAGATAAGTTTTGAATGTGATAGGAAAATGTGAGAGAGGAGTCGAGTGTGACCCTTAGGCATTGTGCTTGGGCTACTGGGTGAATGATAGTACTTCCAACAGTAATGTGGAAGGAGGTAGTAGGGCCAGGTTTGGGAGGAAGTATGAGGAGCTCTGTTTTTGCCATGCTAAGTTTAAGTTGGAGGAGGGTGATATAGCAGAGAGACATTCAGAAACTTTGGTCTGTACAGCAGGTGAAGGTCAGGGGTTTATATACAGTGTTCGACAATCCTATCCTATACATTTACACGCCCGGGGCGTCTGGATTTAACCCCCGGGCGAGTAAATATTGGCCCAAGCAGCACACGTGTTTTTTTTTAAATTTCCCCCGTTCGCGCTCAAATTTCCCCCGTTCGCGCTCAAATTTCCCCTGTTCGCGCTCAAATTTCCCCCCGTTCGCGCCAATTTTTTTTTTAAATAAATAAATAAGTAATCTCCCTCCCTGATTGGAGGAAGAGGGCCGGCTGGCAGCTCTGGGTCCCCTCAGGTCCCCGGGTGTAGGATGGGAGGGGGGGTCCCCGGATGTAGGCTGGGAGGGGGGGTCCCCGGATGTACAGTAGCGACATCTTTTATTCGACTAAATGCCGGCGGCATGCCGGGATCTACCCCAGCTGCCGCCAGTCAGAAACGCGCGCCGCCGCGTTTCCCCCACGCACCCCCCCCTCCACATCGCGCGCAATTACCCCCCCAAAGACACCCCGAACCCGGCTTCTACTCTGCCCCTCTGCTTCCCCGCACCCCCGCTTACCTAGATTTGAACTCCAGGGGTGTCGGGGAAGCCTGGGGAAGCCGGGGAAGACGGGGAAGCCGGGCGCGCTTGTGACCGTGACGTCACAGTGCGCCGCCACGCGCCGCGGCTACCCGCTTCCCAGCCTCATTCAGCCAGCGGCATTTGCTCGAATAAGAGCTGCCGCTGCTGTAAGCAGGGAGGGGGGGTCCCCGGATGTAGGCTGGGGGGGGGGGGTCCCCGTGGCTGCTGCTGCCCAGGGCTGGAAGACAAGGTAGGCGCTTCCCCTCCGTCCCACGCTCCTTTGGCACCCACGCGGGCAGGGTAATAGGAGCGGGGAAAAAGGGAAGCAGCCTGGCGGGAGGTAGAGGGAGGGGGTGCGCGTGCGCACGCGCTGGAGGGGGGGGGTTGGCAATGTTCCCGGCCACGTTTCCCATCGGGGAGGTTGGTGTGGCCCGTGCGGCTGTTCCCAGCATGGCTGCCTGACCCCCCTCCTGGCTGCAGCCTGGGCGCACGCTCGGCTTGCCACGTTTCCCATCGGGGAGGTTGGTGGCCGTGCGCCTGTCCGGCTGTCCCCCCGCTGGTCCCCGATCCTCCCGCTAGCCCCCCGATCCTCGCGCTGGCCCCCCCCATCCTCCCGCTGACCCCCCAATCCTCCCGCTGACCCCCCGATCCTCCCGCTGACTCCCAAATCCTCGCGCTGGCCCCCCCATCCTCGCGCTGACCCCCGATCCTCCCACTGCCCCCCCCCATCCTACCGCTGGCCCCCCGATCCTCCCGCTGCTCCCCCGATCCTCCCGCTGCCCCCCCCCCATCCTCCCGCTGGCCCCCCCATCCTCCCGCTGGCCCCCCCATCCTCCCGCAACTCCTGCCCGATCCCCTGGCATGTGGAGCAGCATGTGGAGGACAAGCAGGCCCTGGTGGAACAGATAGGCCCCCACCCTTCCAATGAATACCAACCCAGTGTCTGTGAGTGTGGGTGTGTGTGTGTGTGTGAGTGTTTGTGTGTGGGTGTCTGTGAGTGTGGGTGTGAGTGTGGATGTGAGTGTGTGTTTGTGTTTGTGTCTGTGAGTGGGCGTGTCTGTGAGTGTGAGTGTGTGTGTGTGTGTGTGTGTGTGTGTGTGTGTGTGTGTGTGTGTGTGTGTGTGTGTGTGTGTGTGTGTGTGTGTGTGTGTGTGTGTGTGTGTGTGTGTGTGTGTGTGTGTGTGTCCGTCTGTCTGTCTGTCTGTTTGTGTATCTGTGTGTGTATCTGTGTGTGAGTGTATGTGTCTGTGAGTGTTTATGTCTGTGAGTGTGTGTGTCTGTATGTGTCTGTGAGTGTATGTGTTTGTGAGTGTATGTGTCTGTGAGTGTTTGTGTGAGTGAGTGTTTGTGTGAGTGAGAGTTTGTGTGTCTGTGAGTGTTTGTGTGTGTTTGAGTCTGAGTGTGTCTGTGAGTGTATGTGTCTGTGAGTGTATGTGTCTGTGAGTGTATGTGTCTGTGAGTGTATGTGTCTGAGTGTTTGTGTCTGTGAGTGTTTGAGTGAGTGTGTGTGTCTGAGTGTTTGTGTTTGTCTGAGTGTTTGTGTGTGTCTGTGAGTGTGTGTCACCCTCTCCCTGTGTCACCCTCTCCCTGTGTCACCCTCTCCCTGTCTCACCCTCTCCCTGTGTCACCCTTTCCCTGTGTCACCCTCTCCATGTGTCACCCTCTCCCGGTGTCACCCTCTCCCTGTGTCACCCTCTCCCTGTGTCACCCTCTCCCTGTGTCACCCTCTCCCTGTTTCACCCTCACCCTTTCGCTCTTTCCCTGTCGCCCTCTCCCTGTGTCACCCTCTCGCTGTCGCCCTCACCCTCTCCCTGTCGTCCTCACCCTTTCCCTGTCGCCCTCTCCCTGTGTCACCCTCTCCCTGCCGCCCTCTCCATGCCGCCCTCTCCCTGCCGCCCTCTCCCTGCCGCCCTCTCTCTGCCGCCCTCACTCTGCCGTCCTCTCTCTGCCGCACTCTCTCTGTCTTTGTCTCTCATTCTCTCTGTGTGTGTTCTCTCTATCTCTCTGTGTCTCTCTCGTTCTCTCTCTCTTTCTGTGTCTCTCTTTCTCTGTGTGTCTCTCTTTCTCTGTGTGTCTCTTTTTCTCTGTGTGTCTCTCTTTCTCTGTGTGTCTCTCTTTCTCTGTGTGTCTCTCTTTCTCTGTGTGTCTCATATCTCTCTTCTCTCTCTCTCTCTCTCTCTCTCTCTCTCTCTCTCTCTCTCTCTCTCTCTCTCTCTCTCTCTCTCTCTCTCTCTCTCTGTCTCTCTCTCTCTCTGCCTCTCTCTCTCTCTCTCTCTCTCTCTCTGTGTCTCTCTGTGTGTGTGTGTGTGTGTGTGTCTCTCTCTCTGTGTGTGTGTGTGTGTCTCTCTCTCCCCCTCCCTCTCTCCCCCTCCCTCTCTCCCCCTCCCTCTCTACCTCTCCCTCCTCTCTCTCTGTCTCTCTCTGTCTCCGTGTCTCTCTGTGTCTCTGTCTCTTTCTCTCTGTCTCTCTCTCTCTGTCTCTCTCTCTGTCTCTCTCTCTGTCTCTCTCTCTGTCTCTCTCTCTGTCTCTCTCTCTGTCTCTCTCTTTGTCTCACCCTCTCTGTGTCTCTCTCTGTGTCTCTCTCTGTGTCTCTCTCTGTGTCTCTGTGTCTCTGTGTGTGTCTCTCTCTCTCACACTCTGGATCTCTTATTTACCCTATATATCTTAGCAGCCCTATACTACACCGCAATAACCTATACTGCTTTCTTCCAGATCTGACTCGAGCTTCACACGGAAGACATCGGAACCCCCCCTAACCCAGAAGACAGGTAGGGAACACCTAACATTGCGGGAATGAAGGTACCTGGACATTGAGGGACTGCGGATCAGATAAGATCCCAGGCGGGATTGCTGCTTTAGATATTGTGAAGCAGGGACGTCCAGACACTGGTTAAGGGGTTCAGGAAACTAGTCATTCACACCTGGCTTTTATTTCTAGATCCGACACACACACACACACACACACACGTAACAAGGACTAATTGTAGTATAATGTAATACAATAAATTAATTTATGTCAAAAACGAATGTTGTTCTGGCTAGGAATTTATTAAATGTATTTTATTTATATATTTTATTTTAAAGCGGGGTTTGGGGGCGGGGTTAGGGGCGGGGTTGGGGGCGAGACTAGGTGGCGAGTAGATTTTTTGGTTGGGCGAGTAGATTTCTGGGTGATTTGTCGAACACTGTACATATACACATATATGCAAATATAGCTGTGTGCTCATCTGCATGTCTTAGGCAGGTCTGCAACCCCGCCTTTCCCCATTATCACCCAGCATACAGCACTTCCACTGCAGCAAGCATATATATATATATATATATATATATATAAAATAAAAAAATAAATAGACGATACCGTTCTGTGGCTAACGAAATGCTTTTATTTGTGCGAGCTTTCGAGATACACTGATCTCTTCTTCCGGCGATGTTACAATGAATGAAGCAAAAGGTATACTTAAAAACAGTGTCTCTTGGAATGTTATCTGTGCTGTTCCTTCCCCCGGTGTGGACACTGTTTTTAAGTATACCTTTTGCTTCATTCATTGTAACATCGCCGGAAGAAGAGATCAGTGTATCTCGAAAGCTCGCACAAATGAAAGCATTTCGTTAGCCACAGAACGGTATCATCTATTTATTTTTTGATTATATATATATATATATACCATAATACTGAGTTAAGTTATGGTGAGTAAAAAAGTGACAAAAACCCTCCACAGGAAAGCAAATATGCAAATACAACTGTATGCTCATCTGCATGTCTTAGGCAGGTCTGCAACCCCACCTTTCCCCATTATCACCCAGCATACAGCACTTCCACTGCAGCAAGGGATTCTGGGAAATGACATGCAAATGAGCACACAGTGTCACTTTTTGCCTCAAAAACCATTTTTAACATGGTTCCCTATAGGCTTAAGCTTGCTGCATGGTCACAGCTTTGAGCACAGCAAGGGTTAAGGTGCATACCCAGAAAACCACCCACAGACAGCTGTTTCGACCTTGATGGGTCTCATCAGTGTGGGGTTGATTTTAACTGGGTATGCAAAGAGGCTATGGGATAGGCCAGGGGTGAGCAAACTTTTTATGCCGAGCCCCCCTTTTTATCCATGAAATTTCTCGGGCCCCCCCTGCCTGATGTAATCAAAATCCCATGAAAAAAAAACCTTTATTAAATGGTATACAATGTAAATACAAATATGTCTAAGGCCGCGCGTATAGTGCCCGCGACGTCACCCGTCGCCGCTAGCGAAAGTTGTATTTCGCTTTGCGGCGGCGGCGTGGGCGACCAGGCCATTGATTGGTTCAGGGGCTGTCACATGAGGCGACAGCCCCTTAAAAATCAAATATTGCCGGCTTCAAAAAATCACGTTGCCACGGCACGCTTACTATAAGCGCACGAGGCGGCGGCGACAATGCATTTGTTTTCGGGCGACGTCGCATCGCCGGCACTATAAGCGCAGCCTAAATACTTACATACTTCAACAGCTCGCTCTTGCAAAATTATGCTGCGTCCACACTGCCGCTGAGAGCGGTGACATCACCAACTCTCCAAGCATGAGCACAGGGTGTCCTGCATAATTTTGCAAGCACGAGCGGGGAAGTGTTTACACTTTTTTTTATTATTTCTGTACATTCATAGTATGATTGATATAGTGGCAGCCTACCCTCTCACATGAAGAGGATCGCAGCTAGGCAGGTTGCCAGCGGAGGAGAGCAGGACCACAGCGCTATTGTAGGCAGACACCGGAGGGAGGGGCGTTTGACATCACAGCGCTGGGGCGTGCTCCTCCGCGTACCTCCGAATCACGTGGCCCCACCTGCACTATTCTATTTGGCCGCCCGCGCGCGCACATCTTTTTCGCCTGCACAACCAGGTTTTTTTTCTGCACGCGCCCCGCCTAAATAATCTTGCGCCTGGGGCGTCCCCCCCTCAGTTTGTGCAACGCTGCATTCAATCACAACACCCACAACCAACACACACACTCAATCACAACACACACACACACAACACACACTCAAATCACAACCAACACAGCACACACTCAATCACTACACACACACAGTCACAACCAACACTCACATAATCACCACCAACACACACAACACTCAATCCCAACACCCACACCCACAGACAACCAACAGGCACAGCGCACACACACACACACACACACACACACATCCACACATATATACACACAAACACACACACACACACACACACACATCCACACACACACACACACACACACACATCCACACACACACACACACAACAATCCATATATATATACACACAAACACACACACACATATATATATATATAGATATACACACACACACACACACACACACACACACACACACACACATTCACATACTTTATATATACACACACACATACATATATACACACACACACACACACATATATACACACACACACATACATATACACACACACATATACATACAAAACACATACACACACATATACATATACACACACATACATATAAACACACATTTCTACATATACACACACACACACACACACACACACAGAGTGGGTGGAGGGAGTAACTAAACCTGCTCCGGTCCCCCCATGTGCTGCTGAAAACGGGCGGGTAAAAGACAGGAGGAGGAGAAGGGCTTGTCTGTGTGCAGGGAAGGCCCCGCCCCCTCTGCAAGGCCCCGCCCCCTCTGCAAGACACAGCAGAGAACTGGAAGCAGCCTCTGCACGGAGCTTCTGGCACAGCTCTGCCCGCCCCCAGGTTTCCCCGCACGCAGCCTGCGCCCCCCCTACATAATCTTGCGCCCCCCCAAGGGGGCGCGCCCCCCAGTTTGCGCACCACTGGGATAGGCTATACCATAATACTGAGTTAAGTTATGGTGAGTAAAAAAAAGTGACAAAAACCCTCCACATGAAAGCAAATATGCAACTACAATTGTATGCTCATCTGCATGTCTTAGGCAGGTCTGCAACCCCACCTTTCCCCATTATCACCCAGCATACAGCACTTCCACTGCAGCTAGGGATTCTGGGAAATGACATGCAAATGAGCACACAGTGTCACTTTTTGCCTCAAAAACCATTTTTAACATGTATATATATATATGTAGCCCCGAGGTAAATTTAAAATCCCTGCCCTTCTGCCGTGAGCGCCGTGGGGTCGCGTGTGCCGCCGGAGACAGCGGTGGACCCGCCGGCGCTTCACGAGGGTGGGGGCCAGTGAAGGGAGCGCTCGGCATCCCTGGAGGTTCGGGCGGCTCCGAGAGCAGGGCGCCGCCATCAGCCGTCAGGTCACGCATGCGCGGTAGCAGGCAGGCGCAGGGAAGGCCCCAGATAGGTCGCGCATGCGCAGAGAGGGGTAGAAAGCCCCAGGGAGATCGCGCGAGGGCAGGACAGGGAAAAGAGGAGTTGCGGCGGCCATTGGTAGTTCGCGCATGCGCAAGGCTAGTGCGCACGCGGCCCCAATGCTTTAGGCAGCCCCTGGGGACTACAATTCCCAGGAGGCTTAGAGAGACAGGCATCAGGTGCCTGAGTGTGGCCAATAGGGCTGGAGGAAGCTCAGCCCGGGAATATAGATACATTTCCCGGGCTTTGCATGCGTCAGTCAGACAGAGGCAGAGGAAGGAGTAGGAAGGGTGCAGGGAGCGCGTGGCTCCTGCATCAGGTAAGGGTTCTCCCTAGATCCCCAGGCAGGCCCCAATTCCCGGGAAGGGCAGGGGGTAACTGAAGAGGGACGGCCATAGCTAGGGAGGTGACCCTTAGGTGAGCAAGGTGCAAGTTTGGCAGTGCCACAGCGGAGAGGGCTGTGGGCACTGGCAAAGAGGCACAGTGTGCAAGCAGTGGATTGGCTGCGGGATCCAGGCAGCTGTCTGTGTGTGGTGTCGCTGCATGTGCTGGGCGCAGTGCGTGCAGTGTGCGTGTAGCGTGTGTGAATCCCTGCAGGCTGACAGTGTGAGCTGTGTGTCGGCTGCAGGTGAGTTAGGCTGGTAGGATTAGCCAGTTACAGATAGGACTGGGTAGCTAGGGGAAGGGGGGCAGGTTATGGTTCCAAAGGCCCTAGGAGTTTCCCCAAGCCATCCCAGGTTGCGGGTTCATCAGGGACAGGCCCTAGGTTAGGGTTGCTGTCACTCTAGGAGTAGTTAGTGATAGGAAGGGATAGCGGCGGTTGCTGTTCCCATGCGTGTTGCCGTGATCCGGTTGCAGTTCCCGTGGAGCGGTGGGACCCTCGTTGGGGTCCACCGGCAGAGTACCTGGAAAGGATCAGACGGACGTCTGACCCTTTGAGAAGAGAGTTGCGGTCCCGAGCATCGGAGTGCTCGGAAGGTATCTCAAGTATTCTAAGTGCACCAACTGGGCCCTAGCTTAATTTAGTGACTGCGCAGTCACCCACGACCTTCCGTAGGATTGCGGGACATTGGGTGTAGGGGATCACAGGACACTGGGTGGGGAACACCAGACATTGGGCTGAGGTGATGCGGATAGAGCATCAGGTTATGTTATGTGATGTTATGTAATGAGTTATATGTGTGTGTTAAGTAAAGTGTAGTTATTGGTTTATCGTATACGTGTGTTATTGTATTTCTTACCCAGGGCTATCTTTCCTAACGGGGGATCCTGGGTAAGTGGAGGCGCTGCACCAGGTAATGGTAAGGGTTCCCCCAGGCTCCCAGCTAGCGGAGGCTCAAATCTCCTGGAGCCACAGGTGTTATACAGTTACCAGTAACCCTTTAGGAGCAGGTGTGTTGCAGGGAAAGGGACCGGTTAGACCACGAGGGGCCAATGTGAGATTGGGTGGGTCGGCCGGTTCACAAAAAGGGTTACATATATATATAGATAGATATATATATATATATATATATATATATCTATCTATATATATATGTAACGGCTGGACCCCCCTTGTCTGACCCACCCAATCTCACATTGGCCCGTGTGGTCTAACCGGTCCCCATTACAAGGTCGTGTGTGGTGGTGCACCTGCAAGTAACAGGACTCCTGAGTCTCCCGCTTGATGGTATTAGGGGATGTCATCAGGACAGGTAGCTGAGGTAGTGGGTGCGAGTCCAACTTACTTCATGTGCAGCGCCTCCACCTCATCAGGATCTGTGCTTCCGCAGGGAGATGGTCCTGGTGAGGAACTCCTTCTCGGTGGTGCCATCCACTGCTGAGTAACTTCAGACTCACCCAGTGGAGGTATCTTTAACAAGGGCATCTTTATTTGCATGGTGGTATGGGCAAGCTGCCCCTCACAGATAACAGCTCAGCCGCTCATCTCTTTGCAGCACTTCATTAGGAAGGTCCCTTTTCCCTAATAGAGCTGCTTTCCACCTTTACTCTCAAAGAGATTCCCCAGCTTCTCTGGCTGCTGTAATCTCCTTTCCTGAGCTGCTTTGTCTCTCTCAGCTCCTCTCTTGAGCTGCTCTGTCTGTCAGCTCCTCTAACTCTGTTCACTCTGCTGCGTATGCTCACTGACTCACAGCTAGCAGGAGACACTGCAACATTGTTGCAGACCTTCACGTGCCTCTCAGTGAACAGAGCAGCACAACAACAGGAAACTGAACTTCTAACTTTAGGCAGTGATGTGTCTTATATCACCCCCCAGAGAACAAACCTGCCCTGTACCACTAAGTGTGGGCACATTGCATCTTGTCACTTCCTTTGGGGATATATGACACCTCACCAGGGTTTGAGGGCAAACCTCCATTGATTGTTGCTGGCAATCCTGCATACTTACCAGGTTTACTGCCAACATGAGAAAGAGATATGTACACCAATCTTACACATGGCTACATTCTCCCCCTGGTGGAACCCCAACGACACGGCTGGGATCTAAATTTGCAGAACCTTCCTTCAGGTAGCACTGCAAAACATAACAACACATTACAGTACATATCTTTTCATCATAACATATAACATATACATCTTAACTTTAGATGATAACAACCCGGATTACTCCCTGATGGAGTATACATTAGTGGTACTACCATACCCTCTTACGGTGGCTTGTAACACTCTAGGGGACATACTGGACACCCACAATCAAACCATAACTCTGGCCTGGATGCTAGTGAACCAAAAGAATCATGCCCATACACCTCCCTAAGGCATCTCCTGGAGATGTAGCATATCCTCTCTTGACTACACCACTTCTCATCTAACCCGCCAGGATCCCAATTTTCTTCTCCTGATCCTTCCTCTTCATCAGTGGAACCCATTTCGAACTTACTTTCTCCCTCCCATGGATGGTGAAAATAAAGTAACCACTTTTGGCGATCCCTAATAACTCTTCCTGACAGTGAGGGCACATAGGGGGCTCCCCGGGCAATAGGCACCATATGCACAACATTACCCAAATCCCCAGATGAAACTCCCAATGTCCCTGGGGACCCAAAGTTTGACCCAAGGCTCTTAGGATCACATCCCACCATAACAGTACGATTGTCATCATTAGTGCAGTATAACATTCGTTGCATAGACATTTCCCTCCCCGACCCCTCATCGGAGACAAAACAGTCACCCCAGTCCAGATTTTCCCCAGTCCATTCTTCAAAAGTGGCTCGGGACTCCCCAGACAACCCGTGGCTAGACTGGGACCCATAGGAAAAAGTGACAGGGGCAGGGATTTTAACTATGGCCGGGGATTGGGCATAGGGAAACACTGCCGGCATACGCGGGGCTACGACCCGCAACTTCTCGCTACCTTGCCCGGTACCATCGGACTGGCACTCTGGTTCACTCGCCTCCTTACTCCCAGGCTTCCGCAGGGCCTGCTGGCTCTTCTCGGACCCAGGCAACCGGGTACAGCTGCTTGGCCGAGAGGACACGGCCATCTCGCTAGACTCGCCGCCATCTTGCGTTGGGTTCCCAACCGGAACCTCTTCCTCCAGAACGACCTCCGCCGCTGGAAGTGATGGTTCTGCTCTCTGCTCCGTCCGGGCCTGGGCTAGGCCTTTCTCCGCCGTTGCCACCACCGGCGCCTGTGGGGGGTTAGGAGGTTCCTCACCACTCCGCTGGATTGCGATGTGTTCCTCTGTGGTAGGCCGGACTGGCCGTTGTAGGGCACATGGGCCTACATCAGGGTCCGCAGCCGATGGGATAAATGTCTCTTTATCTTCAGCTTCACTTGTGTGGTCCGCCGGCTGGCGCATCACCACAGCTGGTTGACTACTGTCTTCAGTAGTACAGGATGGGGGTAGGGACATCTCCGCAGGGGAACAGCGTCGGGGCGCTTCGCATTCGCTGGTGGCCATCGGCCTGAAGCGGTCCTGCTCCGGCGGTACCAGTGGTAGCGATCCCCCTTCTCCCTGGGCAGTCACCTTACCCTTCGTTGATTCCGTCAGGAATGGTTCCATCATCTGGGGTTCCGGTATTGGAACCGGATCTGGAGCCGTCTCTGTCATCGGAGCTTGGAACTCCTCACGCTTAGGCAGATAAGGGCTAGACACAAGCTGGATTGCTCCTTTTGCAAAGAAAGTAGCTCCCCAAACAAGTTATTTTCCCAGAGATACACAATCAGAGTCCTCACACCTCAAGCTGGTGATTCCGTCATTGGATACTTCCCGGAATCCTTTAGGCAATGAATAACAGGCAAAGATCCTATCACCCTTCCTCACTTTATGTATACACGGGCACAAAAGAAAGGGGTAAGTCACTCCTTTGGCCGCCATGCCCCTGGTAGCTGAGGTTGTGGTTTGCTGCATTCTGTTTCTTTCTTAGGGGGAACAGAAGTTGCTACTGGCAGTTCAATGTGCTCACTCCCCCTGGTGGACTCTATAGGAGGGTCTCGTAGACTTGTAGGCTGACCCAGCACAGGGGTGGAGTGAGTCATAGTCCCTGAGGGCGCGGCTCCAGCTTTCGCGCCAAACTCCCCAACAGGGTGGAGTTTTCTCGTTGGCGCCAATCCTGGCCAACAATTAGCAAGCTGCAAAGTTGCAAGACTTTCTGCAGCTGGCCCACGCGGTGTCCCGGGAACGCGGAAACCGCCATTTTGGTTAGTACTGTCTTTCTTCATCACATTTGAGGTAGCGTTTGGCTGTTTGTATATTGAATGATAACAAAGTCCATTTCGTTCCTCCCATCTAGCAACACTGTCGTCCTCACTAGCCTCAAGGTTACTTTCCCGAGAGCATAGACAGGACAAACCCGGCGCAGCCATGGCTGTCACGCCAGTCTCCAACAGGCTCACAGAAGTCTCTTCTGTAGCTTGTTCTTCTTCCACGCACAGGTCATATGCATGTTCCTCGTTTACCCGCCTTCCTGGACCTTCTGCGCTCTGCAGATCCTCCATTCTGACGGTTCTCTCTAGAGGAGGGGCACTTTCTACCAAGGAGTGGTTCTGACTCTGTGCTGAACTACTCACAGTGCAGGGGCGGGGTTCAGGTGTCGCACCCAACCCGGACAATACTCTGCAACAATTTCTTGCACAGTCCTGGTGCTCTCCCGACTTGGCGGGAGCCGCCATCTTAGGTGTGACTCACTGCTTGAGAGAGCCTCCATTCTTGCGGTCGCCATTCTTTTCTCTGTTATAATTTCTGTTATCGCACATGGAGCTCCTCTCTGCGGGGCAGCTGCCACACCGATGCAATAAAATGCCTTGTGCACCACCTTGTGTACCTAATGTAGATCTGACTCGTGTTTGCACTACCTCAGGCTAGGCTCACTCTTTCTGTGTCTACTGTAACGCTTTCCTCCAGTCTGTGCTGCTTGGTAAGTGATCTGGAATGGAGACTAGAGTACTCTGGCTCTTCCATGCAGTACTTTGGGCGTCGACCTACTGTTGGCTAGCCTAGTGCGGACCCTTCCAGAATTCCTGCCCTAAGTTACCAGTTTACCCCTTCAGGCGTCCCCCGCTAGCGCTACCTCAAGGCGACTAGAACAGCAATAGCCCCCGGCTCCAGACTCACTAACCCCTTACGGATCCCAAGGCGTCTGTGCGGCCTGCAGCTCCAGCAGCTCCCTAACTACCCCTGGGTCCGTCCCACGCAGCACAAAGTGGCAGCAGACACTCTCCCTGTTTCCTAGCGTGTGCCTAGCAAAAGCCTGTCCTGTTAACAGGTATCTCAGCGTCGCCTCCAAATGTAAAGGCTGGACCACCCTTGTCTGACCAACCCAATCTCACATTGGCCCGTGTGGTCTAACCGGTCCCCATTACAAGGTCGTGTGTGGTGGTGCACCTGCAAGTAACAGGACTCCTGAGTCTCCCGCTTGATGGTATTAGGGGATGTCATCAGGACAGGTAGCTGAGGTAGTAGGTGCGAGTCCAACTTACTTCATGTGCAGCGCCTCCACCTCATCAGGATCTGTGCTTCCGCAGGGATTGGGCCTGGTGAGGAACTCCTTCTCGGTGGTGCCATCCACTGCTGAGTAACTTCACACTCACCCAGTGGAGGTATCTTTAACAAGGGCATCTTTATTTGCATGGTGGTATGGGCAAGCTGCCCCTCACAGATAACAGCTCAGCCGCTCATCTCTTTGCAGCCCTTCATTAGGAAGGTCCCTTTTCCCTAATAGAGCTGCTTTCCACCTTTACTCTCAAAGAGATTCCCCAAAGAGATTCCTCAAAGAGATTCTAGCTGCTGTAATCTCCTTTCCTGAGCTGCTTTGTCTCTCTCAGCTCCTCTCTTGAGCTGCTCTGTCTGTCAGCTCCTCTAACTCTGTTCACTCTGCTGCGTATGCTCACTGACTCACAGCTAGCAGGAGACACTGCAACATTGTTGCAGACCTTCACGTGCCTCTCAGTGAACAGAGCAGCACAACAACAGGAAACTGAACTTCTAACTTTAGGCAGTGCTGTGTCTTATATCACCCCCTAGAGAACAAACCTGCCCTGTACCACTAAGTGTGGGCACATTGCATCTTGTCACTTCCTTTGGGGATATATGACACCTCACCAGGGTTTGAGGGCAAACCTCCATTGATTGTTGCTGGCAATCCTGCATACTTACCAGGTTTACTGCCAACATGAGAAAGAGATATGTACACCAATCTTACACATGGCTACATATATATATATAGTATGGTAACCATCAAGCCAGCCTGTTATTAGTATTACAATATTTGTAACCACATACTGTAACTTGTGTGGTCTTCATATATAAGAACGTTGACTTGTGAGAGTACTGTTTAATGTAACTCTGCTTTCTGCAGCTTAAATCTAATCATGTACAGATGCAGCGGACTTTATTCGAACAAACCACGGCGCCGTTTTGTTGCGTACTGCTGTACTCCACGCGGCATTAACGCGGCTAATTGCCCCAGGCACACGTGTTTATCGCGGTTGCTTTGTTTGAATTTCATGGTTTTTGTTTCTTTGGTTGCAATGAAATGAATGAATTGTAATGTGTACAGTACTGTGCTACTGTGCTACTGTGTCAATTTCAGGTGTTTAAAAGCCAGAACATTAAAATGCCATTTTCTGACTCGCATCTAAAGACGGTACAGTTGGAAGAAATCACGCGCCATCACATGGGTATTCTGAGGTATACACCGCGTGAAGTGTTAGAATAATGGCCGCTGCATCTGTATCAATAAGAGTCTGCCAAGTACTAACGCTGAGCAATCATTGGTGCAACACTTCCACTGCCATGGAAAAAAGCTCAAGTAGCATGAATTGTTATGTTTTCAATAGTATTTAATGAGCATACATTACTACTCCATAAAAAGGTTTATTCATGTTAGTCTAAAAACACAAATCAATTGGAGCTACTACTACAAGGTGTTTGAATGTCACATTTATAGTTACACAGGCAATCATTTTAGATAAAATATCAGTCATGCATTGTACTGTTATTAATAATTAAGTGTAGCTTTCCCTGCCTGGAAACTAGGGAGAATACATCAAATGTCTCTTAACTTGGCTTGCTCAGAGTTGATTACCTTCTCAGGGTGCTGGATTTGTGCAGGCTGAGCTTAGTAATGAAACAAAAATTGGGAAAGTCTGGGGAGCACCACAAGTCCAATAAAGTGGAGAAAGGGTGATTACCCCAAAAAATTGGGGGCGGGGGGGTAATCACCCTTTCTCCACTTTATTTGACTTGTGGTGCACTGCGCTTTCCAAATGTTTGCTACTGTCTTCGTTCTGTGGATCTGCACACTAGAGGGCCTGGCCTGGATGAATGAATATACTGTATTGGTGCCCCAATACAGTATATATATAATTCGAAATATAAACCATAATAAACCGTAAAATAAAATTGTATTTTTCGAAATGAAACAAAACTTCCAGTAAAATGGAAAATTATGTTTATTTTTGTATACTTCCACCTTATTTATATTTGAAAAGTTATTTTCTACTTTTTCTACTGTAATTGCAAAGTCTTTGATCAGATCCTCAAAACTAATCTTACGTAACACATCTGCTTCTATACTTAGTAGTAGAGATAAGGCACCCAGCCTGCCTTGTTGCATAGTTGTTCTGTTGGGATTTTTAATATACTTCAACTGAGAAAATGAACGCTCAGCTGAGCAATTTGTGACCATTAATGTTAAAAATATATGAAAGCAAATGTCTACATTTGGAAAAGCACACTCAATATTGTCTTCTACAATTATTTTATAAAGTTCAGCATGACTGAATCTTGTTTTTACACTTAAATAAAAAGACTGTGACATGTTGTCTTTTTATTTAAGTACTATTATATACATGACAGTCAATTGTCATTCACTTTTTACATGATACCTTAGAATCGGTCATAAATAAAATGAAACTCTAGGGTGATTCCCTTATCAGTTATCATAAACAATAGAGCGTTTGGTATCCAAACTAATGATGTGACGAGTTCATATAGTGATGCGCGTATAATTTCATCGTAAGTTGACATATCGATTGCCTCCAGAATCTAAGCGGTTAATATTTTGCTCCAAAAAAAAAACCCAAAGAAAAGTTATCTCCAAAATTCTCGCCAAGGCCTTTAAAAACCTCCAAATTTGGATGACCCCCCCCATCTGGCAACACTGTACTGAACGCCGCTGCACTCACTCTCAGTGGACGACTGAACGGGACAGCCGACATGACCAAGTCAAGAACGATCACATGAGCCTCGGAGGACCGTGTGGCAGTTTACTAGTTACCAGATTCTAATTTTCTTGTATTATCAAGATTAATGTATATCATTAACCTCTATTATTACTATTTTAATATTACTTTTATTATTGTATATAAATGTATGTTATTTTTTCATTTATTGTGAGAGACCCTTTTTGTGGAACCTGGTTCAACTGCACCATTTGCAGTTCTGCACCATATGGTCCATGGTAAATCCGGCAATGGAAAATTTCTGTGTTGCCCCCCTTCAAGGGCCCCTTCCTTGATGCCCTAAGCACGTGCTTATTTTGCTTAATGGTTAATCCAGCCCTGGTTGTAGGAATCCCAGACCAGGAGTAACCACACACTTTCCTCCTGTAGCAAAGGGGTAGAAATCTTCCCCCCACACAACAGTGGCCCTTCTAAGGGGCACGTTTCCCTTACTAGAAAACAATAAAGGTGACCATATGATTAAACATAAAGTTGCACATTTAGGTCCAACACTTAACATGGTGATAACCTCCTCTTGTTCCTGGAGTCCAGGGACCAAAATCCTCTCCCCTATTATTTATACTTAATAGTGACATCATGGGTCACCATAGCTACAAGGGGAGTGGTTTGAATCCTTTTGTATCACCCCACCCTGGTGACAGGGTAGACACCTTCTAGAAAGTGGGCGTAGCTAAATTTCTGTTAAACTATTTAGCAACAAATATTGGAAATGTCACTAATTTGCAACAACCCACAATATTTAACCATTTACAAAAAATAGTAATTCCAATAGGGGGGTTGCACTTTTTTTTAATTCAGGGCCAGTGGGGGTCTCATTTTTCCCTGGGCACCTAAGGACTAAAGTGGACTATGAGGTGCTGTCTGACCTATTTTTTTTATACCCAAAGATAATGTTCTTACTACAAGTAGAAAGTAACTTAAACCCTGGTAGCAGAGGAGGGCTGCTACTGGCACCTAATTCAGAGGTAAGAATCTCCAAAAGCAGGGGTCCCCAGAGCTGAAATTAATGGGCTTCAGCTTCGGAGACCCCCAGATTCAAATATATATATATGTCTCTAGTGCTAGATTGGGGTAGCTATGGGACTTTCCAGCGTACAGAGAGTTAATTCCCCTAGAGAAGCCAGCAGCAGCTGCAAACTAATTGAGCAGGCTGAACTCCTGATTGCACATGGTGTTTTAAAAGTCAGGAAGTGACTACTGTCATGATCGGGATATGAGGGGTTAATGGGATCTGTGTATATGTTGATCTGCATCCCCCTGCTTCAGCAGAATTGTCCCAGGTCTCAGATTATTTCCCCAGCAGTCTGTGTTTTATTCCTGTATGTGTATAAATCATGTCGGGAGGGAAAGGGTTAACCCTATTGTGTATGTTGAACTGCATTTCCCCGCTTCAGCAGAATTAATTGCTATGTTATATTTTAACATGGAGAGAGGGGAAAAATAATATTGTATCCCTGACAATGGATAAAGTGAAAAAATTATAACTTTCGTTGTATACATGCTATAACGGTGATATTTGGACATACATTAAATCCCACTATAGCAGGCGGACCACGGATTGTTAACCCCTTCTTACCAATAGAAAGTATGATTTCCCATGTTATAGTTTATGCCATATTTTTGTTCAGAAAGGCTGTGTGATGTACTGTACTTCCCCTGTCCCCTGTGGAGAAGTTACGTAGAGGTGAGAAAGACCTGTACATCAATGGAGGTGACTCGCCTCATTGCATATGCAGCCAAGTGTCACGGATGGACACTAACCATTGTGACCTGTTAAATGTAACACCCTACAGGAATGGTCTCTGCCCATTAACCATTTTTACTAGACATAATGGCATAAAGGGCATTTTTGCCTGAAATGCGTTGGTGGACCCCTGCTGCGGCTTAGGGGGGACCTGTTTGTCCACTTTTTTTATGGAATAAATTTGATCTTTTGCTTAAAACCGTGAGCCTCCTTCTGTTACCTTGGCAGTGCACTGGCTTATTTTTTCCACTTTTTCCTGCTACCTACCTGGGCGATTGCACGCCTAAGAAGATTCTGATGTTGGATACTCCAGGAGAAAACTAAGTGAGTGCACTTTATGGGTCGCTATACCCTTTTCTTCTCCTCTGAATTATGGGACGTTGGTCTGTACTATTCATTTATGGTGCCACTGGCATTAGGTACTAGTCCCCTAACCCTATTAGGGCTATTTTATGCTATATGCTTACATGAAAGGAGTTCATCCCAACTGCAGTTTATCATGCCTAACAGGACTTGTTTTTTCTGATGCACTGGCTTTCTACACAATGTTAAATGTAACACCCTACAGGAACGGTCTCTGCCCATTAACCATTTTTACTAGACATAATGGCACCCAGGCCTCTTGTCATATTTTTTTATAAATGGGCTGGCCAAGTAGGAACAGGGGAGGTGTGTATTAATGAGGGGCTGGGTAAACCCTGCTTCTCACGTTACCTGGCAACCTGTAATTGGGACAAGGTAATTGTTCACCAATAACTGAACTGCCATGTTAGGAATGGGGTCGTGCATCTATATAATTGCTGGCACCCCTTATTCCTGAGCTTGTCGTGACTGTAACAACTAATGAGCTGCTATTGTACTGAATATCTCATTATCCAACCCCAGTAAGTGTAAATATTTCTGTAATGTTATTGATGTATTGTCTGTTCTGCTCATAAGAAATAAACCCATTCAGTTTACTATATCCTAATCTTGTTCAATCTGGCCCGGTTATTATATATATTGTCTGTTCTCTCGTGACAACTTCACACTGAGAAAGACTGCTGTTCCCAGAGAAGGAGGATAGAGACCAGTTCTCCTCAGCTGTGGAAGCTGGCACAGTCCTCTAGGCGCGCTGGATGGTGGTCACAGAGCCTGCTGGGACTGCCTGGGTTGTTAATCTCAGGAAGAAGCAAGGACGAGAGACCGTGTTGAAGCGGGAATGTCCTGTCCTTAACATTAGACTGACAGAGGAGAGATCCTCTGAGCTTTCGTGGGGCTGAGCTCCCCTAGGATAGAAGGACGCGTGACCATGCTGAAGCGGGGACATCTGCTCAATAACCTTATAGTAACAGATAAGAGAAACGCTATATTGCTGTGTGCAGAGACTGTATATGTTTAACTATAATAGTACTTGTTTTGGGGTGGTAACCAGCTTAGCTGTCCATCCAGTTAGTAAAGGTTGAAGCTGAATGTGTAGTTAGTCACCTAGGAAAAGTAGGCGTTTATTCTATGATTTGTTTTGACTTAAAGGGACGTGGGCCTGTTAGTGTATTATTTAACCCTGTAAATAAACCCCATATAGAGAAATACTATGTTTCCTGTCTTAATCTGGGACATAAGATCTCCTACGCTGTGACGGAAACATCACGAAATACTGTATGTATATATATATATATATATATATATATATATATATATATATATATATATATATATATATATATATATATAGAAAATAGAAGAAAAAAGCTCCCAATCCTAGTGCATTACTATGCAAAAAATGGTTCAATTCCCAATAAAAGGCTCATAAAATGAACTCACAAACATAAAAGATAAAAAAGCATTGTATGAGTAATACTCATGCTCCAAAGGATCTGGAAGCGCTGCTACTCTGCTACTCTGCTCCGTGACTCCACCGCATCCAGTACAGCCCTCGTGTATCTCTGCCTGCAGGAACTCACATCATCAGGCTCATCACAGTATTCTTTCCCCGGGAACACACCTCCAGATAGTTTAGGTTCCCACCGGGGACAATGTGTACGGCGGAACGAACAGATGACGTCACGCCGTGCACGGAGATGGCAGGCAGGAGAATGTCAAGCAGAACTCATGAATCAACACTGAGGGGATCCACAGCACACCTGGCCCTACGCGTTTCAACAGCTAAACTGTTTTCATCAGGGGATGGACTATGGGTGTGTTAGACACATATATATACACCCACATATCCAATTAGCTATGCAAAGATTGATTAAAAAATCAGGTGCAAACAATTAGCATAATAAAAATGAATCTGATACCACCCACATAAGAAAAACATATGCAGCTATAGATTTAAACCATAAAAATCTTGATCTTACGCAGAATAAACTTATAAATAATGTATAATACATAATATTACTACGCTTGCAATTGTCATTATATTTCTGAAGTAAACAGACCATAAAATATCTATATATAGTAAATATCTGACATCAACTGAGTGAACAGTGAAAAGAACTATTTGAGATGTTATCAATTTTTTAGCTTGAGGAGAATGGACTTGATAATATTACTGGATCTATGATCTAAAAAAGAAATAAAAAATGTAATATATAAGGTAAAATAAATATAACCTAGAAAGAACAAAATAAACAATTAAACCAAATGAAATAAAAAGATAAAAAGAAAATGTATATATACCAATATGAATCATAAAAATATTAATACAATAATAAAGTAAACACAACATGTATTAGATATGTCTTTTAGTTAATGAAAAATGATATATTCAATAAGATATTAAATGAACACAGAAAAGGGGGAAACCTTATTCATATATGTGCATGTATGTACTCAATATGAGTGTGAGAATACACTCAGAGAACTAGCGAGGAAAGGACCAATATATGTGTATATAGAGAGACTGATTGTCTCATAAAATACCCCAAAGAGAGATAGATGAGCAGATAGCACATGTATCCAAGATCAACAAGAGTCTCCGACCTGACCAGACCGTGCAATACAGTCACTAACACCTCGCTTCTCATGATGTGAGTTAAAATAGTGATATAAATAACCTAAATATAAATGTATAGTAATTATAATAAAAATCGTGATGTATGCTTATATGTAATAGTTTATCATTACCACCCTGTGTAAGTGTCAAAAAGGTGATCTATAATTTATACTATGTGAACAGTATATGTGAAGAAACATAAATGAAGACTACATGATGTATTGTGTCTAGTGTTAATAAATTTAAATCACATCCCCATATGGACTGACCCGAAGGGAACATGTCTAGCATGTTCAACCCAGACCTCCGTGCCCATCCCACATGGGGAACAAAGACCACTAGGCAAAGGGAAGAAGAAAGAGGGAAAATCAAATAATCTCAGGATTCAAACAACAGTGCTGATGTCAATACAATCATTCAGTCCTTCTGGACTAAGTGTATTTAGTTCATAGATCCAGTATGTCTCTCTTAAATTAAGAAGTTTATGCCTGTCTCCACTTAGAAGTGTTGAACTAATAGCTTCAATACCCATAACTTTCAAAGAAGAAGGATCTTTATTGTGTTTGAGATTGTAATGTCTAGATAGACTGTGTGATTCTAATCTATGAATAATATTTTGATGATGCTCTAAAAATCGTGTTGCCAGGGCCTGTTTGGTCCTGCCAACATATTGAATCCCGCAGGGACACATACACTGGCGACACACTTTATTCGAGCTCGGCTAGTCCCACGAATTCGGGTATACTCGGGTGTATTGAGGTTTGTGACTGTTTTCTGCCCGAGTGCATTGAGTTATTTTCCAGGCAGGGATTGAAGCATTTTATTCCCGCTGGCTGCAATATTGCACAGTATATATATATATATATATATACTGCATTACAATTCATGAATTTATGCCATCTGGTAGACACGCGAAGCATTGCAGCCTATTAAATCCTAATCATTATCATTTAACAGATCAGCCGCCCATCAGCCAGGCATGAACCCAGGCTGGGAAGGCAAATGCAACGGGGCTTGTCAGAGGTGAGGAGCGGCGCATTCCAGGTATCTGCCAGGTACATACTGGGTATTTGCTCGAATAAAGTGTGTCGCAGCAGTAATGGCATAGATAATAAAAGTGGACACACAGTTGATGTAACCCTTAACTTGATGTATGGATCCATTTGAATGAGACCTGATGGTATTGGACTTGTACAGATGTTTGCACGTCAGGCATCTCGGACGGTTACAACAAAAATTCCCATCTTTTATACTTATACTGGGACTAATGTCAATATTATTCTTTAGTTTTTTTTAGTCTACTAGGTGCTACCATAGATTTTATATTTCTTGCTTTTTGAAAGACGATTGGTATTTTTGAGGGTAATTTCTTTCCTATGACGGGATCACTAAGTAAGATCTCCCAGTGTTTATTAAGAATGTTTCTTATTTTTTGAGAGGCACAATTGAATTGAGTAATAAAGAGGGGTGAACCAATCTGATCCTGATTTTGTACAAATGTTTTCTTTTTCCTAGAAAGTATGTTAGTTTTTGATTTTTCCAACAGCATATGTCTATCAAGTCTACCCACTTGTTTAAATGTCTCCTGAACTGTGTGTCTATTATATCCTTTGGCTATAAATTTCTTTACCAGAACGTCCCCCTGGGCCAGATAATCGGAGTCCAGAGAACAATTTCTCCTGATTCTAAGAAACTGTCCCCTGGGGACGTTCTCCAACCACTTGTGATAGTGGTTGCTGGTATGATGCAGATATGCATTGGTGGATACCTTCTTGAAAAATGTTTTCGTAACAATCTGATTTTCATTATTAAAGAAGGTATCCACCAATGCATATCTGCATCATACCAGCAACCACTATCACAAGTGGTTGGAGAACGTCCCCAGGGGCCAGTTTCTTAAAATCAGGTTCTTATTGCTTTAGCAGGGGATTTCCCATTAAGAAACAAACATTTAATTATCCATTTATAAATCTCAATATTTTTTGTTTTTAAGAATTCCCGAACAAGGTCGGGTACTGTTGCTAGTAGCTTATAAAATGTCAAATATAATACGGTAGGTTGATTAAATCTACTTAAATGCAAAGGGACAATAATTGGTTAAATGAGTTAAGGTGACTGTTTGGGTGCAATTCATACGCAAATCATTAGGAAGAAGTGGAGTGGTTATATTGCATCACTGAAAAATAGGTCCTTGATAAATGTACTGTATGACAGGCGAACAATGTCTAGGGGAAATATTGCTGTTTGTGTTACATGATATATGCATACTATTTTATATATTTCTGCTGTACAAATAGTATGTGTTTTTTGTATAAGATCACTTTAGTAGGGAAGAGATGCTATAATTATGGAGTCTACTTTTTTTTGTTAAGGGGTTCTCCAGTTTCACTGTGCACAGATATGCAGCCATCTCTAAATAACATACTGTATTCTAAGAATGCCGATGTTGTACTGATTACAGAATTGTGATTGCATTTCTTTCTCTGTTTGCATGTTAGAGCTGCTCAACTTCCCTTTCATTGAAGCCCTTACAGAGACATGTTTCACTAGCTATAGTATATAGCAAGTGGGTCCAGCTCAATCTTTCTTGGTGAAGTCAGGAACTATTCATAGGTCTTTCATGTTTTGTTGTACATTAACTTAGTTGTTATTTCGATATCAGCTGAAGCTCCAACATGTTTAAAAACTATCCAGTGGTGCAAATCAACTAGAATATGACCTTCAATATAAGAATGTTACAGATAAGATGATCAAATGTTTTATTTTATCATTACTCGGGACAGCAATGGTGCCTGGCTGACATTCTTTTAGCATTGCTGAAGCATGATGTCTTATAGCATTTGTATTTGTACAGCAATTCTTCTGAAAAGGGATATGATCTCAGCTGCTTCCTATAGTATAATTGCTGTCTGTTCTAAGGACATGGCATAAAGATGTATTTATTTAAATCCACTGCTTGTACAGTTCATCCAAGATTTTCTTTAAATGCATCTTGTTACCTTTAGAGAAAATGCTATGTGGACTGTGCAACGTCTGTACGAGTTTGAAAGAAACTGTGGCTACATGTGAAAGGTCTTGAATCAGGAAATAAAGCAGAAGATATCTCTATAGCTACATAATTTTGGCAGATAATTCTGTGAAGGTCTTTATACGTTTGTATAAAATGCAGCCGCCATGACTGACAGATTCCTCAATTTCCCCACATATCTTCCTCTTTTATACTCCAAGATCAAAACACCAACACAAACCTATGGGTGAAAATAGGCAAAGCATTTTATTCACAATGCTATATATAAATTAAGAGAACCTTGCCAGCACCACATATAGGTAGACAAACCTTCACATCTTCAACCAGCTGTACACACTCAGTGAGCAAATCCAAGTTTCATAACCAACCAATGGCCCTGCCATTTACTAGTGAATATTAGCACTGTCTCTACAGTACCTCCATGAGAGGACAGCACCAAATTCTGCCACCAAACCCTAGCGGTAATAGAGCTCTTTTATCCACAAGAGTACATCAACATGCCCTTCCTCTCACCAATGGGCCACCTGCCCCTCCATAGGAAGATACCACCACACATTGTATGGGCTGTAGCAGCTTCTCTCCCACTCTCCAAAGGGAAGCGGACTGATATTCTGGGGATTTGTTTGGAACGGTTCTTACACTGCTGTGATAAAATATTTCAACTAGATGAACAAGAATCCAGCATTATGATAATCTGGTTGCTTAGCAAGTAAGAACACCAATAACAAGTAGTGTCAAAATTAAGAATGTGAACAAATAAATATTGACATTAACATGTACATGTGTGTTTTCTTTTTGGGTGATGTTGTTAAGGAATATATTTTAGGAATACAATACACAGAAGCACTGGAGTAATCCTTCAGCTGGTTTTACTATGTTGTAGATGTGAGTAATAAGCAGGGGGTATACACACACGAGCTAACAAAGGAATTGCAAAAACGATATATTCTGCCTCTTACAGGGGCGTAGTATACATTTGATAACATTGGATTGGATAGAGTAATACATCTATGACGCATGCTAGTGTCTGATAGGAGAATAGAATTTGTATCTCCTCATAGAAATAGTAAAGTGTGCAAAAAATGTGTGTTCGTACTTGATTGGCTATAATAGAAAGTGAGTGAAGGTCATCTGCCGAAGAACTGTGAACAACACTTGTGATGCCAAGTCCAGGTGCAAAAATGAAAGTAACGTCCAGGAATAAAATAAATGAATAAAATAATGAACAAAGAAGCTGAGAAGAAGAAGAGATTTTTGTACTCATTCCTGTAGGGACAGTTAAACAAATCCTTTCAATATGACGTCACCTTAAAGGGAGGGGAAGCATATGTACCTGATTGAATGGCTTCCCTCCCATTAAGGTGTCGTCACATCACCCAAAAAAGGGAAAGCCTCACATGGTACATCCACCAAATCGGATTAGTGGATGTACCATGTGATTCCATCAAGTTTGGTAGATAAGTAATAACCCTGCCTAGACACGTGGTACATACGGATTGGTGGATATATACCATGTGTCTGTTAAATGTGATGTCACAGGCCTTTTATAAGGCCTGTCATGTCTCATTTGACAGGAAAAAGCCGGCAACATCTGCTGCATCTGTTGAAGAAAGAAGAGAAAAAAAGAAAGAAAATAAAAAGACCCCTCTTCAAGCAAACGAGGAGCGTGGACTTCTGCAATCATGTTGTACTTCAAGCTGAGGATCATTGCGTCGCGAGTGCCACAGTTGAATGAGGAGGATGAAAGCCGTCATCCCGGTGTAACCCTTATCCCCCCCCCCTAGACTCATCTGACATATCTAGGGTGTGTGAGGGCAGATTACATGTACTTCGTGGTGCGTACCTGTGTGGAATAGGAGGGCCCGAGTCTCCTGCGGTGGTGTGGGGGATCACAGGACCAGGCTTCTGGGGTAGTAGCCTCCATGCTTTCAGTGATGGTGCAGCGCCTCCATCCTCTATACCTTCCCAGTGTATGGGGTAGGACCCGTATATAAGAGTGAACCCTGGTCCCAGGGTGGATGCTCCAGAATCACACAACAGTCTTTGATAAAAAGGTAATGTCACTCTTTATTGGTCCGAGCCGCGCCCGGCAGTAGTGGCGACAAGCAGCCACAACAACAACAGCAATGTCCCTCTTATCACTCGACCCTCCACTCTGTACAGGTCTTTCTTCCTCTCCTTCCCTCCAAGTGTACACTCCGACAGGATGGACTGGGCTGGGGCCTCAATACCCTACTGCCCACCTCAGAGGGTATCCTCTGGGTGGGGGATGGATTCTCTCCATCACCCCAGCATCGGGGTGAGGGGCATTGGTCCACCTGAACTCGGCTCGCTCTCCAAATGTATCATAGGCCAGAGTTCTTTCTCTTGCTGCTCCCAGGACGGAGCTAGGTAGGCACTCCTCACTCCCAGGACAGACTCCAGCATCGACTAGCATAGAACTAGCACTAGAACTAACTGTCACTTACAGGAATGGGCTGCTAAATAGGCTTATCCCCACCCATCATGCCGTCAGCAGTACCTCCCCTCTGTCTCATGCCTGCAGCAGAGTCAGGGGCCTGCATCTATCAATAAGGGCAGGGCTTGAAAGGGGGGAAAACCCATGATCACTACTGGTGCCTGCCCTTAACAGGACTTACCACAGTAGGAAGGAGATAGGTATAGCCTGTGCTGTTTACAGGGGGCTACACCGGCATGAGTAAGAAACACTTTTTTTTTACTATAGGGTGCCCATTGATTGCCAATGTGGCTATCTGTGCTCCCGTTGAGTGCATAGATAACCACAGTGACAATCAATGGATTTATTGGCTAGTGTTTGTCTATTTTATTTAACTGTGTTTTATTTTTGCATCACAAATGGGCAAACATGCTATTAGCCATATTTGGATAACAGTTCTATTGCCCATTTGTGTGTGTGGTGATGGAGATAGAGGGGATGGGTGATGGCGATTGTTGCCCGGGGAGGTTGGTTGTAGCGGAAGGGGGGGGAGTTGTGGCAGGAGGTGGCAACCGCTAAGGTAATTTAGAGGTTACTGGCCAGTAGCTAGTGTTTTATTTTAAATGTTGGTGCCACTGAGGTTGGCCTTCATCCTGACAGGCGTAATTACCACATTTATTTACTATGAGGTGGCTAATAGGGCTTTTGCCCATTACTGTGTGTTTTTGGGAGGGATGCTGGAGGGTTTGTTGGGGGTAGAGGGGGTAGGTAGTAGGGTGCCCATTGATAACCAATGTGGCTCTGTGCCCCTGTTTAGGGCATGGATCATCGTAAAGACTTCCTTTTGAGCGGAATGCTGACACGAATGGTGAAAGTTTGGTCCACGAATGAGCCTGCAGCCCCCCAATCCACGAAAGCCAGGGTTACACAGAGAGACCCTGTCAGTAGAGGTGGATGGGTAACATCAAACAGCTGGGGGAAGGACAGAAACTAGATGTGCCCAGAGAAGGTCCTCCCTCCTTCTCTAGACATCAGTATTTCCCTGCTTCTTTGGGTTATCGAGCTATATCCTCCTTCTCACCATAGTAGAGACACAACCCGGTAGTATGTCAGAGGTGCTTAATTTCCTCCGAAAGTCGTATACCCCCTAAATGCATGCGTTCTTCCATAGATATGACAGGAAAGAGGTTCGGAGGAGGAGGTTACGGCAGAACCGACAGGATTTTGTGATCTCGCCTCTACTCCTGTTGCCTTTCCAGGATGCGGATGTCCAAGGAGATACAGCGAGCGATCAGTCCTTCTAGGTCTGCCAGGATGTCTCTGCAGGTAAGTTCATCCTTGATACTTTAGGAGAGACCTTGCCAAAAAGCAGCTTTCAGGGGTCCCTCATTCCAGTCGGTCTCCGCAGTCAATGTCCAGAATTCTGGTGTGTAGCGGCCTACCGGGCGATTTCCTTGTTGAATCCACATAAGGGTGGCTTCAGCAGTGATTGCCCGACCTGGAGTGTCAAAAACCCTTAGGAAAGCCTGGATGAAGGCTGCAGAGTTTTGAAGGAGGGGATAACCCATCTCATACAAAGGCCATGCCTATACCAGAGCCTCACCAACCAGGAGAGACATGACAAATGCCACCCGAGAGCTATGGGGACCGAAAGAGGATGGTTGTATTTCAAAGTGGATCTGGCACTGATTCAAGAACCCCCTGCAGCCAGAAGGCGAGCCAGTAACGTTCAAGGTTGGGGATAGTTGGCCCTTTGAGAACTACCAGAATCGGTGCTGCTTGCTGGACCAGAGGAGTGGGTGCCGAAGAGGAATCAGCAAGAGATGCATAGAGAAACCGGGTAGCGAGGGTTTTGCTTTGTGGAGGCGATGGAGTCCAATTTAATATCCAACATAGCCAAGTGGTTGGAGTCACTTCCCAGGAGTTGGCCTTAGAAGGACACGGCCTTCTCCACCTCTGCGGGGTCCATTGCGTGGCCTGTGCAATCTGTTACATTTGCGTATTTTGCTCTGAACTGCCAAGGAGACAGACAGTAGGCAGAGGTGGAAATTATAGTCTGACCTGTACCTGAGATCTAAACCCTGAATCAGTAAAATAGTGAGGTTCAGTCCTGGGGTCAGGCTAGGACAGAGGCAGAATGGTCATGGTCACAGTCACAGTACTGGTGTCAGGACTGGAGGCAGAGAAGCCAGGTAGCAGGCATGGGTCTGAGTAAGGCAAAACAGCAACAGGGCTTCCAACAGGTAACAAGGTAGGGAGTACCTTGCACAGGCAAGGAGAGAGGAGAATGGAAGACTTATAAAAGGAAGAAGGCAGGTGTGAGCAATCCAGCTCAAGCAGAGGACGACTTCCTCCGTCGGGGGCCATGTTGGTAGAGGCAGCAAAGTCAGGGGGCATTAATGTTGGATGTCAATGCAAAGTCGCTATTGGATACAATCCGGACAGATTTTTAAGAATCTGATCCGCTGATTCTATAATCCATGTCCAGATTGTTAAAGATCCACACAAGGATTAATCCGCAGAAAGAGAGAGAGATATCCTACCAATACACCCCCACCCACCCACCACCCCATCCCCCGTGTCTGGATTTTTAACATTCTGGATGCAGATTTCGGATTTGCTTTTTGAACTGAGACACTAAAGGGAAATCTTTATTCAACTTTTATACAGTCATGAAACTTTCAAAGTTAGCACTTATATTTAATGGCAGCCGATACAATGGGGAGCCCTTTTGATTGCACATGAATGTGAATAAGATCTATTTTGTAAGTTTAAGGGTTTCCTCCAGCCTCTATGCAATTACCTTTTACAATTGAGTATATATTGATGTGGTGAATTGTCTTTTCATTGTAATGGTATTATATTGTATTTTCTTTAGTTTATGAATGAATTCTACTGTATATGAGGTAATTCATGATTAATACATTGGTATTTGTATAGTACAATTCTTAGCATTAGTTGATGTTTATTTAAGTGATATGATATATATATATTCTCATAGAGTGCAGTCAATTTCCCTACAGAATGTTTTTCTCTTTTGGTTTTCTTCTTAAATACATAAGCAGACCATTATGACCCTATTAGTCATATATCACAAGCCATAGCTTACATTTTAGAATATGCCATGTTGACTTTGTAATTCTATCTTCTCGTGTTGCTTCTAACCATTACAGTTATGCTACACTCCAATAATATTATCAGACAACTGATTCATAGAGTGCATCCAAATAAGAGATTAAGTTGCTGTACTACTAACTGCTAACTAGAATGGTCATCAGGTCGTATATTACATAACATTGCTCTTCCTTTGTGTAAATTAAAATAATGTTATAGTCATTACATATGACCTTATGACATAATGAGACATCACGGGCCATGTTTACCAAGTAGCGCTATGCTTTCTGGCGTCAGAAGACAATTTACGGCCCGTTCACCGAACTATTCACTTGAAGTAGCCCCAGGGTATCTTCTTGAGCCAGAAATTGCCTCATACAGTAGCAAGGTTTGTAAGTATGGGTCTACTGTACATTAACTTGTTTAAAATATTTGTAATGATTATCAATGAAAACATATAATTGAAAATGATTCTGTTAATACGTCTCTCCAAAAATGATTCAGTGTTCCTTTGACACTTTGTTGGGTTTAACGCTGGTTGATTGTTTCTGGATAGCATATAACATCTTCAAAGATAGTCATAAAATGTCAAAGCCGTAAAGATTGTCCTTGGATTTTTTGTGACATTGAAAGCTGACCTATAACAATTTTTCTAAACCACTTTCATTTAGGTCCACAATAAATATACTTTTTTTTTTCTGTGACCAGAATTCTATTAAAATTGGACGTTTACTTGTACAATATATTTTCAATTGAAGCTGTTATAACTCAGTATGGAGTTGTAGTCGTTGTGTCGATCAATTGAATCTTGATTGCTTATTTTATGGCAACAAATAACTTTATATGATCCAACATGAGATTAGACAACTACGCTTTGGAGACTTCACTAGTCTCTTTGTGAAATCCATAAATCATAGTCAATAGATTTAATTAAAAAAAACTTTATAATGTAATGCAAATCAAAATAAAGGTGAGTGAGGTAAATGAATGTATTTATTAATTTAAGCTTATAAAGGTCATCAGATTAAGATGCTGCAGTGCAGTGACAGCTCTGGGATTTGTTTGCTACCAGGGAACATAGTGGATGCTAGAGTTTCCATCCCAGATACCCACAGAGGAACTGGAAGGGCACAATCAACTAACCCTCATTTTATACCTCATATATACCTGTATGTAGCCCTTTAGTTTTCTGAGAATCTCAGCGGTAATATCCAGGTTACCTCTTTGGTATACAGTATAATGTGAAGTAAAATCTCTTAAAACAGCAATCCTCTCCAGAAGCTAAATATAATGTTATTTAATGTTAAAAAAATCTGGGTTTCAATAATCTCCGATGTCTGAGAAATTGCATTGTTGTCTTGGGAGAGATCTATTTTAACCTCCTGGACCCTAAATATTTCAAATCATTATATCTCCTGAACAGAACATTGGATTTTAGCAATAAAAAAAGCATTGCAAATGGCAAGAAGAGATCTCTAATAAATACAAAGAAAAACTGTAATCAGTGCAAAAGTCTGCTTTGAGAGCCAAGACATGAGTACATAATAGTTGTAGAAATTTGTATTCCCTAGCAGTGTTTTTCAGTAGAATGTTACTGTGTTGCTCATATGTGTCACTTTATCTACTGATGTAGCCAGGCCTATTGTCTCTGGCACCTGGACAAGCTGTATGACTGATCAGTGTTGTATCCACGGCAAACTCCTGATTGTTCTCTAATATGGCCAACGTCCAGGGTCTGTTGCAGCCGATTAGTGAGTATCTTTGTAAAAGTCTTGTAAGTGTTTGGAAGTAGACTGATGGGTCTGTAGTTCTTGAGGTCTTCTATATCTCCATTCCTGTGAATGATGATAACTATGGCATTGATCGATTGTATTTTACTGTTCTGCGAGCATGTAAAGAGTTTTGCAAGGATTTTTTCTACTTCTTCCTCAGCTTTTTTCAACATTTTCATTGTAATTACACCTTCCCCATGTTAGTCATTCCTCCTTTCGATTATAATCTTCATAAATTCTTCATAATTGTTTGTTAAAGGGTCCTCCTCCTCATGCATTTTATTCAAGGTGAAGGGATTTTTCAGCTCTAGTTGGAATTCTGGAGGCTCTTGATGTTGATTGTTTTTGTCTTCTTTTACAGAAGATCAGTTTTCCTCTTTCCATCTTTGCAATCAGATGTAAATTGCAGCAAACTAATTGGTAATCAGTCCTTATGTCAAAAAGGTTAAAGGATGTGCAGTCTTCAATCACCTGTATTTGTTAGCTAGAATATAGCCAATGGCCACCCCATGTACATTTTTTATTTGGATTCTTCTTGAGGAATGAATTCATGATGCAGAAGTTTTCACATTCTGCAAATTCTACCAATCTGTCTCCACGATTATTCCTGTTACCGTAACCATACTCACCAACGTATGCTTCATCTCTCTGCTGGGCACAAATCTTTGCATTGAAATCTCCCATAATGATCTTGAGGTGACAATTTCCTTTGTTAAATTGGTTGATGTAATGATTAAAGTCTTCCACTTCATTGTCCATGTGACTTAATGTTGGGGCATACACTTGGATAACTTGAAACTTGTATTTCTTTGTCAACGGAATAACGATTCTGGCTGCTCTTTAAATCTCCACTATATTGTTTCTCCCTCTCTAGTTAACGATGAAGCCTACTCCACTAATTCTTCCATGTTGCATACCTCTGTAATATAATTGATATCTCCGCTTGAGCTCAATTACGCCTTCATCTCTTATTCATCTTTTATTTCTAACTTTACTAAGGCCAACAATATCCCATATAATCTTTTTAAGCTTGTTTTCCAGTTCTTGCATGGCTGCTTCATTGGAGAAAGTCGGCCACTGTAGGTAGCCAGATTGAGGTTTGAATAATAGTTTTTGTTTAAGCTCTGGGGATTCTTGGGACGCTCTGGCTTTCTGTCTTCTTGAATGCTGTCGTCCCAGAGACAATCTGGCCTCCGGAGAATGAGGGCACAATACATCTTCTTGCACACCTGTTTCCACCTTTCCTTTTTTCTATATGCAGTGGGAAAAATACAAAGGATACAATATTAAATTGGTAGTGTATGAACCTGCTGAAGGGTCGGTCTCTCTCTCGGTCTCTCTCTCGGTCTCTCGGTCTCTCGGTCTCTCGGTCTCTCGGTCTCTCTCTCCAATTCCTTTTAAACCTAAAAAAATGGTCATTAGGCAATAATAAGACTACCTAAATGGATAACGACAAACAGAGAATTGAACAAGGGTGCAGTTTATTTTACATTAAACCTCTTGAGTTTAGTATTTTAGTCTTCCTAGTCTCTCCTTCATTTCTACATAGCATTACATGCATTCAATGGGTTCATTGAAAATTGCCTTTAATTATCTACTTTATGTAATGTATATAGTTTGTTGAACATGGGCTATAACCCTACTAAGTATGTTGGGTTAATGGGTGTTCATGTCATGAAGATGGTGATTTGTATAGCTTTGAGCTATAGGTGATGGGCTGGGTTATTAGAGTAGGTGGTTTGAGAGTAGAGGCATCTAGGAGGAAGGCGGGATTTCAAGCTTTATATCCCACCATGCTGGAAGGTAAATAGTGTATGTTTACTAATTTATTAAACTCTTTTAATCATGTATTATCCAGGTAGTCATACAAGTGTTATGGACAGATAGTGACTTGAGCTACTAAAAAGGGGTTTAAATAACTCACGTAAAGCCTTATCGCCACACCAGGGTTGTGAGGCCAACATTGATCTATCAAATCATTTATAAATTATGATTTTTATTCATTTGTGAATTTAACGAAATAAAATCTCCCATGCAGTGGTTAGTGAGGGTTACATTCTCTAACAGGAAATTGTATGTGTTTTACAAAAATCCTGGTGTTTGAAGGGTAAGTAATGATAAAATGGGGGACCTCTAGGTTCACTTATTGTTTACTTAAGAGCTGGCTCTTTCGTGCAATCTTAACATGATGGTTCGGTTATTGCAATGCCTGGATGTAACACCCAGTTTAAGGACGACCTAAATCCCCACATAAACTTGACTGGCCTCTAGTAGATATGCGCTGCAAAGAGGAATGCCTTTTTTGTACTGTATCTCTATCAGTAAGGTCCATTCTAGTTAATGCAATGCTGTTTATGGGAGAACACATGAAGATATGTGGTATGGCGTAACGTGACATTAGGTGAACGTCCCTTTAAGTCACTTAAAGCTTTATGAATCTGGCCCTTAGAGTTAAGCACTGCAGAGTCATCAACATCTGGTCTTAATATATGATAATAAGGTCTCCGTTAGCGTCATTATCTATGCATAATGTTTAGATGAATAGATACGTCCTGAGGAAGTGTTTTGGTGAAAACCAAGTAAAGCCATGATCGTACAGTAGTATTTAAACAGATTGACCACAGAAAGAGATCATTTACTGTCTACTATATATCCTGATCCTTTTGTTCAAGTGAGCTTTATAATGCATTAGGAAGATTATATGCTATGCCCAGTTATCGCCCTAATACGGAGTGGTTGGACCACTCTCTCCAGTGTTCTTACCACATGAATATGAGAACCTTTATTCAAAGGCTCCCATTTGCAAAACTGGGGCAAAATTAATGAAAAAACATGCACCAGAATCCCATTACTTTCAGTGGGGTTAATTCACTTTAATAAATCAGGTGCTATTTTTGGATCCAGTTTTGCTCCTTTTGCTAAATATTCCTTTCATTCTGGAAAAATACTTCTTTTAATTTAAGAAATACATTTTATTTTGGTTGATGCCAACGATTGTATTTATCCAAGAATGCATTGCAATTTTGTAAATATCATTATTCAGATCAGATAAATACTTTTTCCCAAATGGTGGGAACTTTACATGTTTAGAACCCAGATTTAGTGCCTAAATTGTCCCTTGAGCATATTTTTAGTACAATTCCATTAATGGTTCAAAAGTAATAGGTATTTTACACTGACCCATAACTACACAAACATAATAAGCATATATTGTCCCACTGATTCAGTGCCTCTTGCTTCCCTTATCCTCACAATCGCCTGTATTTTATTACTGAACCAGTTGTACATTGTAGTGTGAAATGTCTGATCTTTGTGTTACTGGATGGAGTGTCCTAGATCATATTTCTTTATTTCCTGTTCTCCGGTCACCAGATCCATGACTTTAGACATTCTCTTAAAGGTGACAATGCTTCTTTGACTCAATCTATCATTTGTTTAGGACTCTGGAACTTGGCAGTAATGCTTATTCTCCAAGGAACAACACAACAGTCACATTCTGCAATCATATATTTTTAATAGAAATTGAATTCCCAGTCAACAACAATAGGGTTAGTTCATTATTTTACCAGAAATGCACAAATATAGATAAAGGCATACCCTGGTTTAAGCACACTCACTTTAAGTACACTCACGAGTAAGGACATATCACCCAATAGGCAAACGGAAGCTCATGCATGCGCCTGTCAGCACGTCCAGAACAGCAATACCGGCTCCCTACCTGTAACGAAGCTGTGCGCAAGACTATAGAGACTATAGAGCCTGTTACAAATGTGTTATTTACATCAGTTATGCACGTATAGGACGATTGCAGTACAGTACATGCATCGATAAGTGGAAAAAAGGTAGTGCTTCACTTTAAGTACATTTTCGCTTTACTGCTGCGGCCAAGTTTATTCGAGCATTTGCCCGTTCTTGGCCGCAGCAGTATCCTGGCGCGCGCCGCAGGGTGACGGGCGCGCGCCGAAGCAGCGGAAGAGCGCCCTCCGATCGGGGCGCTCTCCCTACCGCTGCCGGGTCCGCCGGGTCCCCCGGAACCCCCTGCCGCCGTCCCGTGATCGCGGGACACCAGGGCTCCCTCGGGGAGCCCTGGACGCGCGTGCAGGGGGCGCTGGCACCCGATGATGCGTGAGGGAGTGCGGCTCGCAAGCCGGGACATTTCCCGGCTTGCGGAATGAGCCGCACTCGGATAAACTGTGTCGGCAGTGTACATACATGCTCTGGACCCATTCGTATGTTATTGCGGGTTATGCCTGTACCATGTAATCTCTAGTCTACTGAGTAAATGTATGCAGGGTTAGCATACATTTCTAATAAAAGAGATAGAAAAGGAAACACAGAATCTTATGTACCATCTGATCTTTATCAGTTTGTGTAACCAGCATTGTCATTAACTCTTTGTGATACTGTAGATGGGACATTGACAGCTGAACATTATGTCCAATCTTCTCTGTAGCAATGTGAAGACCTAACTTGCGATTCAAGTAGGTTAAAGAAGCCCAAAGACGCATGGTGGGGAAAATACGTGTGCTTAACATAATTTTCTAGTGCTGAGTTGGATTCTTCTACTGACATGTGTAGTGTGCCCAGAGAACCAAATGGGGCAATAAAACAATGTAATTTTTCAGCAGTATGTATTTGTCATTAGATGGTGTATATCCAGGAAAGTAAAGCAGTTCAGTAATTTATCAGTCTGCCAGCTGCAAAACTGGAGCATAGGAAATGTCAACAGGTTTATCAAGGAAAAATATTCCCATTTTAACAAATTGGACTTTGTTCTTTGATAAATCTAGCGCAGTATTTCTGCACTAATTTTCTTTCGTTAGCTGCCAGGAGCTTTATGAATGGAAAGTTCACTAGTGTCTAAAGCTCTTGGGAGAAATTCACTTATCTCTGATATGGGGTATGGCACAGTTAAGTGATTTATGTCAATGGCAGATAATGCGGACCAATGCTCCATTGATTGCCAGACCTAAGTAAATCTCTGCTTTTATGGTAATACATTATAGGTATATAAGCTGAAGCAGATATCATTTGATGTACTATGTGCATTTGTTACCCGCATTATGGTATCACTAATGTTACACGGATATAATAAATCAGACGCTGTGGCTAAATATTTAGTGATCCAAGTTTTTTTTCCTCTTCTTTTTGTCCTGAAGAAACCAGATATGTTTTTCAACACCCACTGAAGATTATATTATTTGGAAATTGTGGTGCATTCTTCAAATATAAAAATATTTAGAAAGAAAAGAATGTGAGAGAGGAGTCGAGTGTGACACTTGGTCAGCGTGCTTGGGCTACTGGATGAATTATAGAATGTAGCCAGGTCCCCTTTGGCTCCCCGTTCCTCCGGTGTCCTTCCCCTTACCTCTGACAGGGTGTGGGGACCCCCGCAACATGTCAGGCAGCTGCAGGGAGAGCACGTCACCAGGGGCTCCCGACGGCATCAGCTAGAGGGCGTCGCCATCTTGGACGTACTCGCGCATGCGCAGATACAATGCGGCAGCCATTACAGTGTTGGAGAACTGGCAAAAGAGGAGCTCCGTAGTACAGGGACTGCGCACAGTTGCGCATGCTCAGTTGAGAGTAGCGACGGCCATTACAAATTCGCACATGCGCAGTGTAGATCGCGCACACGGCCCCAATGCTAAAGAGGACCATGGGGAACTACAACTCCCAGCAGCCCCAGGGGCTGGAGCACAGGTGACTCGCAGCAGACAATAGAGTTGTTAGACCCCTGCTGACAGGATATAGATACTGCAGTCAGGGACCATGCTAGTCAGTAGGAGCTGGGACACAGAGAGGGGAGGGTGTATAGGTGCAGAGAGGCAAGCAGCCTCTGCACTAGGCCAGAAGTCTCCCCTTAGGCCCCAGCTAGGCCCTACTCACCCTCAGCTTGTAGCTGCTACAGGGACGCCCTAAGGATAGGGACAAGGTCCTGTAGAGCAGCTTAAGTGAGGGTCCAGCCAGGAAGAGTGAAATCCTGGCTACTGTTGTTTAAAGGTGAATCATCCTCTGTAGTACCAGAGGCAGAGACAGTTCAGTGGTGGATCACTTTGTGTGGGAGTCATCCCTCACAGAGGCGGACGCAACGTGGGATCGTCCTTCAGAAAAGGGATACCAAATACAGATCATCTGCTTGCTCGGGTGTGGACACACCCGGCAGGTATTATACTCCAAGTGCACCAACCCTCATCTCAATTTAGTGGGCAGCGCTGTCTCACAGTTGGGTGGGAGGGACTCTTGGGACTTTGGGTTAAATGGTGTGGGGTTACAGTCCTGCGAGGCGTGTGGTAGTTGTGCTATTATAGGGCCTCATGCAGTAAGCGCCGATAAGGCTTTTATCGGCATTTTCCCGCCAAAATTGGATTTGAGATTCAGTAAGCGCCGATAAGTGCTTAAAATCGGCAGTTTTTCTTGTCGATAAAAATTTATCGTCATGCGGCTGCTGATAACCCACTTATCGGCACTTTTCGGCACTTTTTGAAATCGGCTGTATTCAAGTAGCCCCGATCAGCTTATCGGTGCTGATCGGCACTCAGAAATGGAGATTTCATCGGCTATTGGTCCCGCCAACTAAAGTTGGCAAGTTGGAGGGGAGAAGGATTGGTAAGGTTGCCGGGACGGCACTTAGAAAAAAAAGCTCATCTCTACATCAATGGAGTCAATGGAGCGGGGACTTATAACATTATAGGAGTGTTTACGTTCTATTGCTCATAATAAAAATGTACTTGGCATTACAGTGTCGAGGTCATTCACTTCATCGTGTCACCCCTTACATTTATTATTTGCATAACATTGTATTTTTCAATGTTATGATGATTTGCGTGTCACATTAGTCTTAATGTTATGATGTGTCAAGGGAAAATCCTATACTCAACTCTTAAAGGAACAGGTCACATAATATGAAACATGTTACTAAAGTGTGCTTCAATTTATTATATGATGTAACACATTTCACACATCTAACAGATCCAGCGTATAGTAATGTTGCTATAGATTATACAATGCTTGTAATGTGTAACGCATGATCAAACGTAAATGTAGCTGTTTGTTTTCATGTTTACATGTACTTTGTGACCTCCCTCTTTTGATGACGTCCGCAATTGGACACTCAATAACATTGCATGTTTACATTGTACACGATGCATTAGAATCACTTCATGCTAACTTGTACACACATCTATAATAGTTTCTCATTTTTACACGATTGAAACTGAATCAGTAGCAACTATCCTGATGGCATTAAATTATGCATATGCACAACAATTACTTCATGTGAACAGGTGACAATAACATGCCAAATTACACATGTTGCAACGTAGTTTCTCAATGTCAATGTCATGGTTGTATCCTAATTAGATGACTGAGTGTTGCGTTCAGAAGTGGTACATGCATTACACATTCCAGAAATACTTGCCAATAAATTCTTGTACAAAGCTTAACGTTACATCATTCTCAAATATCATGATTGCCTGGTGAACACACATAAATAATCCTTTTAATTGGTACTGGATACACGTTGGGAGTGAACAACTTGGATATGTTAATGTAACACCTTGCACTTCAGCAAGTCACCTGACATCATCACATAGGTATTTAAAGGAGTGCAATTACCTGCGCATTCACAGCTACAGACCTGAAAATTATGCGAATGTTTATGAGACGGAGGAAGATTCTATTGGACGAGAGGCTTGCTGATGGAGAGGATGTCACAGGCCAAGGAAGGGACAGGGACAGAGGCAGGGACAGTGGCAGGGACAGGCACGCAGACAGGAGAGGGAGAGGTCGAGGGAGAGGGCAAGGAGATGAGAGGAGAAGAGAGAGGAGAGAAGTTGTGCCTCATCCTCGTTTGTACAGGGAGAGAACCCTGTTAGATGGGATGAGTGAGGAGGAGATTGTAAGTCGCTATCGTTTGAGTTCAGCAGCAATCTTAGCTCTTTATGAAGAGATACGGGGAGATTTAGATTTTGTGACAGCCAGAGGTCGTGCAGTCCCAAGGCTTGTTAAAATGCTGTTCTCATTACATTATCTTGCTTCCGCGTCATTCCAGACAACTGTGGGCATAGTGGGCGGGGTCTCGCAATCTACATTCTCGCGGGCCTTTACCCAGTTTCTATGTGCACTCAATAGATGCGCTAGGAATTATAATCATTTTCCTACAGAGCACACAGAGTGGCTGGAAGTCAGGAATGGCTTTTATACCATAGCCGGGATACCATGTGTGATGGGTGCAATCGATTGCACCCATGTTGCTTTGATCCCGCCTAGTCAGAGTGAGCATGCTTACTGCAACCGTAAGCACTACCATTCCCTGAATGTACAGGTGGTATGCGATGCCACGATGAAGATTATGCATGTGGTAGCCAAATTCCCTGGTTTCAGTCACGATTCCTCTATCCTGAGAAACTCATCAGTCTTCCATGCTTTCGAAGAAGGTTATTTTGGACCTGGTTGGCAGGTGGGTGAGTACATATTATGATGTGTTAACAAACAACTCTTGGTTTTCTAGGAAATGTTGTATGTAATAATGTTAACACAAATTGTTTCATATTTGTGCACGATGGATTATAGGTGACTCAGGATACGGAATTAGGCCGTGGCTGTTGACCCCTGTGGCAAACCCTCAATGTGAAGCAGAGGAGAGATACAATGTTGCCCATATATCTACGCGATCCATCATAGAGAGGACATTTGGGCTTCTCAAGACAAGATTTAGGTGTCTCGATAGAACTGGTGGGGCACTTCAATATAAGCCTGCTAAAGTGTCTGATATTATAATTGCATGTTGCATTTTGCACAATGTGGCACTCCGCAATAATGTACAAACAGACATATGTCAGGGTTTGGAGGAGGAGCAACCCGTCAATTTACCAGCTGACACTGACCAAACAGCCAGTGGTGTTGAGACACGTCTGAATGTCATAAACACATTTTTTTCATGTAAGCAAATACATATATGTTCATAGTACTACATAGATGTATTCATTCTTTGTTATGATAAATACATTTGTCCAAATTCCATTCACTTAGGAAACAGATGGATATGGTTCGCACACCTTTCTCTTCCTTGCGGTGTGGACAATTGCATGTGGCACTGGTATGTCATTCATCAACAGGTTGTATTATACTTCTTACCAATAAAAGGTGTTGTGTGTACGTGAAGAAATAATGTGTACTAAATCTATATTTTATGTACATGCTCTTTTTGGTTATGCATACACAATAAACCTACTATGTCGATAGTCAATAGCTAGTGCAGTATGGTTATATACAATGTTTCTTTTGCAGTGTGACATGTGAGTCACAATGATGTGTACACTATTGTGTATTTCAGATCATATTTGAAGTATTCTAGATGTTGTTTCATATCACATACAAAATTGTCAATTCTGTGTGTTGCTTACCTTAATGAACATGTCATGACAATGATTTATATTCATTCATGTTTTCTTTTTCAAGGTATATCACTTCAATGACTGCTCATGGTATGTATTTCAATTCACATCTGTCATAAGATGTGCAAACCTCGATACAGGTATAGTTACAGGATGTATAAACAGAACGTAATGAAAAAGATGTGACAATTGAAACATGTCGTTTCTGTATTGTGTACGTGCATTTAGCTACACTTGGTGGTTATTGTGCAGTGTGTTTTACAATCATTAGGGACATTACATAACATGTAATTTAGCAAACGTAACAACATCCATTCATGGAATATAGGGGTTGGGGGAGATAAGGGGATAAACCCTGCTCAGCTATTGATTATGGGAGGAGAACATCCATTGATGCACATGACCGATGTTAACACTCAATGCATGTGTGTATGAAAAGACCCCAATGTTTTAAACATCATTAACATTGCAATGTATGTGATTAGTTGTTGTATCACTTCATCTTCATGTTGATTACTACATTGTTACATGTGTATGTATAAGTGAAAGATGTGTGTTGATTTGACGTACATGTAACATGTGTCAAAATGCTAACACCATTCCAAAGTATAGTTCTTTGGATTCTCAACTTTTCCTAAATCATTCAACACAATGACAATGTTGTTAATATAATTTTTATTTCATTCACGTTAGTTATTCATAATGATCATGATCCTTTATAACTAATGTCAACATATGAACATAAATGAAGTGGACATTTGCATACGCACACATTTCAGCAACAGTGTGTGTGTGTGTGTTGTAGTTTTTGTGTGATGCATGTATTTCTATGTGAAATAATATAAACCAACATAATAATGTTGCTTTTATCATCGGCCTCACTTAGCTATGTATGTGTTGAACGTTTACTAATAACACTAAACTATAGTTAGTCGTGTGAATAAAATGTACACACAAATGTTCATGATTTCATGATCTTAAACTAACATTCATTAGCTCATGCATGTTAGGTTAGCACTACAACTTAGTTGATAATATAAAATGCACACGACTAAACAGTTTCTATCACCTCACTATTGTTATTGTGTACGTTCAGATACAATGTCTACGAGTTGTTATGTAGCATTTACATTCTTTGAAAAGTCACACGTCAGATTATAATATATAGTAGATTAATGTGTTTGCTGAGTGATAATGTTGGTTGCATATATCACATGGCAATACATATAATGTTAGTAGAAAAGAACAAAAAACAATATAAGTTCTAACTTCAGTGCTTAGCAACATCATTATGTTAATTAAGAGCATAGTAAATATTTGCATAATAGGATAACATTATGTAGTGATTGTTAATCTGCGCACCAATCATTGAAAGCATTGTTACATATTTATTATAATAGTTGTTCGCTAGTCGCCACAATCATCTAATATAACGATTGGCTCATCTGAAATCATACATTGGTCCCATGTATTCATCCGCGACATCTGTGAAATACAGCAAACACATGATGTTCAAAGATGGCACATTTATATATGTCTCAGCATGACAACGCTTAACACATCTCTATATGATTGTGGATATTCACGCATAAGTAACTTATATGTTTAAACTGCAAGGATAAAACTACAGATACAGAACTGTCTCATTTTTCGAATGGCGTTGCTGGCATTACTACTAATGTATTTTCCGGTGCCTGTATACATAATAATGTGCGCGCACAACGTCTGTTGCGCGCGCACGTCACGAATGTGTGGACTAAGTCTTAGCGCATGCGCAAAATGATGTGTGCGCTGTGCGTTCAATACATGTCCCTCCATGGTGCTGCTAGCAGTACGCATATCATGGCTGGAAGTTATGATATGGAAGCGAAACAAATTCACTTCTACACACGTACATATCTAAACTTTGTAAACGGACGTGTGCCCACGGAAAAAACGGACGATCAGCCAATGAGCGAACAAAATACGTGTGACGTCATGTTAAGGCACCGTGAAATGCACGCAAACACCCCTCCCACTGAATGAACATTGGCCTCTAGCGCTGTGCACGCACCGCCCCATCGACGCGCGTGCATGACACACTGCACTGACCGTAACAATAAGCTACAGGCACAGCCAATACGGTTTCACGCGCGCACGTCGGTTGGGGGTGGGGCTTGCATCGGTAACCTTTTTAAGGACGCCTTGGGACACGACCACGTTCCCACGTCATATGTGGGCGACACTTTGTTTTTATATGTTGAATGCTAAACAATGAGGTGTGTGTGTGTTACAGTTAGTGTAACATGTTGAAATTATACTTTAAAAGTGATAATCATCTATGATTTAGGACTCCGTCACCAATGTGTAGTAATGGTTCATCATGTAGTATATTGTTATAGGAAATAATGTCTTTGTGCACGCTACATGTAAGGCTGTCTGCAATGTTAAGCTGTATCCACTCATTTGGCTAACAAATGGTGTATATTATTAATGTACACATATATAATTTGAGTAAAGGCATAACGAAATTTGTATTTACCATTCTTGTAGAAGTCAAAACTGATTTGGCTGCAACTGCTCGCTGCAGGAAGGCACAACAGTATCATCCATGGTTGAGGCAACCGTTGAATCCTGAATCACACACATCTCCATGAGGGCGTCATATGGATCTGCAGTGGCTTCTTCAAACAAGACGTCCGGAGGTACATACAGTAGTTGGTTGTTTTCCCATCCACATTGGTATTGCCCATATAAGTATGGATACATATCATAGTAGTTATGTCCATCTTGCATCTGGTCTGGATGAATGGAGGGTGCAGGTAGATCAGCAGACGCGACAGTCGGTGCGGCTTCAGTGTCACTGGTATTAGGCAAAAATATGCTATTTAACAGAAGATATGTTCCATGTTCCATGGTAAGTTTAAATGATGGCGCAACATTCCAGCATCCATATTGTTGATCTAGTCGATCATGGACACGCTCAAAACATTAATTTGCGGATAAAGTGAATCGTACAGAAGTTTTAAAATTTCGTTGTATGTCAGGTTGTTGGTAGTATGGATATTTCTTTTGGATCAAGTCATAGATTTTGGCCACGTTTGCACTTTTCTCTGGCGTTGATTCGATTGCTTCATAAATCATAAATTTGTATGATTTACGTGGATGGCTGTGCCATTTCTTCTCTCCAAGTGTACGTTGTGTGAAGTTGAATGCATACGGATGTCTGCTGAATGTGTGAATAGTTACATGTTATCTTCGCGGTTTCTTCCAAGGTTATAATACAACCTAGCAGTTATACGCCTTGGTTTTCTCCCACAAGAAATTTGTTACAATAATTGGCTGAAATTCTTTGGGTAAGATACTCTTTTCACAGGAATCGAAACTTTACTTTTGGCTTAGGCAATCAACATGTGCAAAACAAGTAGACTCTTTGAATTAGAATAACAATGTGTGTGTGAAATCATCTACAGTGCTATGATGAACAGATTTCTGGTTACACTTAGCTAGATTTAACCATACACACACATATCTATGTTTGTCTCTTTTTCTGTTATTCTCTCTGTCTGTTTATCTCTCTTTCTCTCTGTTTCTCTCTCTCTCTTTGACTCTCTCTGTTAGTCTCTCTTGATACAGGTAAACCCCGTTATAACGCGGTCCTCGGGGTCCACCCCGAGACCACCGCGTTAATAACGGGGTCGCGCTAATTTAAAAAAAAAATGGCCGCCGCGTGCCTGATCGGGAGGGAGGGAGTGAGGAGGGGAGGAAGGAAGAGGTCTGCGCCGCATGCGGCCCGTCTGGCCTCTCTGTGCATCCCGCGATGATTCTGGCCGGGCGCCAGTTACTTAAATAAATTTTTAAAAAAAAGTTTAAAAAAATGTCGGCGATTCATCCCTCCTCCCTCCCTCTCCCTCCCAGCCCCCTCCCTCCCAGCCCCCTGGTTTTGCGGTGCGCGGCAACGTATGTCTGTGTCTTCCCAGCCAGATCTGCTACTGCAGCGTGTGTGAGTGTAAAAACGGGCTGGTGGGGGGTGGGTGTGAAAAACGGGCTGGTGGGGAGTGGGTGTGAAAAACGGGCTGGTGGGGGGTGGATGTGAAAAACGGGCTGGTGGGGGGTGGGTGTGAAAAAGGGCTGGTGGGGGGTGGGGGTGGGTGTGAAAAACGGGCTGGTGGGGGGTGGGTGTGAAAAATGGGCTGGTAGGGGGTGGGTGTGAAAAACGGGCTGGTGGAGGGTGGGTGTGAAAAATGGGCCATGGGGGTGGGGGGATAGGCTGCTGACATGTGAGGAGGGGGTGCTGACATGTGAGGAGGGGGTGCTGACATGTGAGGGGTGGTGCTGACATGTGAGGGGGGGTAGGCTGCTGACATGTGAGTGTATTGTGAGAGCTGAGTGTATTGTGAGAGCTGTGTGCTGTGAGAGTGTGCAGTGAGTGTGTGTGCAGTGAGTGCTGGGAGTGTGTGCAGTGTGAGCAGTGAGCAGTGTGTGTGCAGTGTGCAGTGTGTGCAGTGAGAGTGTGTGCTGTGTTCAGTGTGCAGTGTGTGCAGTGTGAGCAATGAGCAGTGTGTGTGCAGTGTGCAGTGTGAGCAATGAGCAGTGTGTGTGCAGTGTGCAGTGTGTGCAGTGTGAGCAATGAGCAGTGTGTGCAGTGAGAGTGTGTGCAGTGTGCAGTGTGTGCAGTGTGTGCAGTGTGTGCAGTGTGAGCAGTGTGAGCAATGAGCAGTGTGTGCAGTGAGAGTGTGTGCAGTGTGCAGTGTGTGCAGTGTGTGCAGTGTGTGCAGTGTGAGCAGTGTGTGCAGTGTGCAGTGTGTGCAGTGTGTGCAGTGTGTGCAGTGTGTGCAGTGTGAGCAATGAGCAGTGTGTGCAGTGAGAGTGTGTGCAGTGTGCAGTGTGTGCAGTGTGTGCAGTGTGTGCAGTGTGAGCAGTGTGAGCAGTGTGCAGTGTGCAGTATGAGCAATGAGCAGTGTGTGTGCAGTGAGAGTGTGTGCTGTGTGCAGTGTGCAGTGTGTGCAGTGTGAGCAGTGTGCAGTGTGTGCAGTGAGAGTGTGTGCTGTGTGCAGTGTGCAGTGTGTGGAGTGTGAGCAATGAGCATTTTGTGTGCAGTGTGTGCAGTGAGAGTGTGTGCAGTGTGTGCAGTGTGAGCAGTGAGCAGTGTGTGTGCAGTGTGTGCAGTGAGAGTGTGTGCAGTGTGTGCAGTGTGCAACAATTTATTTATTTATTTATTTATTTAAACGGGAGCCACGGGAAAACCGCGTTATATCCGAATCGCGGTATAACGAGGCGCGTTATAACGGGCTTTACCTGTATATACATAGATATAGATATATATATAATAATAAATATATATAATTAGATATATATACATATATCAACATATATATTTATCTATATATAATTAACTATATATTGTGTGTAGATATATATATGTATAGAGATATGTAGATATATAATATATATATATATATATATATATATATATATATCTATATCTATATATCTATATCTATATATATATATAGATATATATATATATATATATATCTGTACATTGAAGGCCTTGTGTGCTAACAGGCCTTGTTTAATTCTCTTAACACTTCACTACAGTTTATAACATTACTGGGTGAGTATGTTTGAGGACCTATTTGAGTCAGCTGTGTAGAAGTTGTATTTAACAGCAAACAAGGCCTCTTTTGAGTCATGAAGGCCTGTACTGTTCATTCTGATTTTATATATAAAATGGCTAAACTAAAGCCATTGATGTGTGTAAGTAGGCATTGTTGTAATCATATTCAAAGTTAAATACAGGTGAGTGAATTATGGGCTCAATCATACTGATCCCATAATTTTAGCAAGTGTCCTAACATGTATATCTCATTAACACAAGGCCTGTTTGCTGACAACATTGGCATATATATATCAGTTAATATGTGTGTGTGTGTGTGTGTGTGTGTGTGTGTGTGTGTGTGTGTGTGTGTGTGTGTGTGTGTGTGTGTGTGTGTGTGTGTGTGTGTGTGTGTGTGTGTGTGTGTATACATATATCCATAGAGATACAGATATATACAGATATATTCATACACACTAACAGATCTGTTATTGTAACCAAAAATCATACATGATCACATGCCAACATTATGAACTATGAAAGAAGAATAATGTAAGTAATGTGTTACAGAGTTAAGACACCAGAAAACACAACATCAAAATGTATGCTGTTATATGGGTAGTTACTTAAAGTTGTATGTCAATAATATTAGCATGAAATGACTATCTACATTACCAAACAAACCCACATACATCTCATCTTGAACAAGAGCTAAGTGAATGTCAGCTTCTATAAACATGGCAAGTGTGTAATAATGTTGTACCATTAATCAACTGATGATTCATACATATTCATATGTTATTAAATATGCCTTAATTCAGTCAGTGAGCATTTATAAACATTCATGTGTACAAGGACATACTTGAATGTTATCAAGCATCTGTACATGATCATACATACACTATGCATGAAATAGTCTGCAGTAAACACCACCAGGACACCAACACATTTAGTAAATGTGATTATTTATTTTTGTTTATCCTTTTGAGAGTGAGTCACAGGCCTGCTTGTTGGCTGTTGTGTTTGCCTTTTCCCTTTGCCAAGTACTTTGGCCTTAACTGTACGACTTGTACTGGCCTGTGGCAGTTCTGTGGCACTGTTTGTGGGCTGTTGCACTTCAGTGGCACTAAGTGTGGGCTGTTGCACTTCAGGGGCACTGGGTGTGGGCTGTTGCACTTCAGTGGCACTAAGTGTGGGCTGTTGCACTTCAGGGGCACTGGGTGTGGGCTGTGGCACTTCAGTGGCACTAAGTGTGGCTGTTGCACTTCAGGGGCACTGGGTGTGGGCTGTGGCACTTCAGTGGCACTGGGTGTGGGCTGTTGCACTTCAGGGGCACTGAGTGTGGGCTGTGGCACTTCAGTGGCACTGGGTGTGGGCTGTTGCACTTCAGGGGCACTGGGTGTGGGCTGTTGCATTTCAGGGGCACTGGGTGTGGGCTGTGGCACTTCAGGGGCACTGGATGTGGCAACCAGTTGCTAAACCAGTTGCTAAACTTTGCACGACTGATGGTGGAGCAGTTTCTTGTTTTGGTGTTTTAATCTTTTTCCAAAAGCTGGTTAGAAGTAATTTTTGCCCTAACTTTCTTTTTCGTGTCTCATTTGTAGGTGTCCATTCCTGATTTTGAACAGATGTAAGCGGTTGGATGTTGACAGGGACCTGCACAGAACTTGCACCTACTGTACCGGTATCATCCACAACTGGGGAATGAAGAACTGATGACTCTGGAGAAAAAGTAGCAGCATGTAAAGATCCATCCTCAGATGGGGTAAAGTGGAATTGTTGTTCTCTTGCAGTAATACGCAACTGATTTGCTTGGCTTAGATTCACAACTATTGCTTGTAATGTCCTGTTTACATTTTGGATTTCTTTAGGAATTTGGATGATGACTCTTTCAATTTGTGACATTTGTGATATTGACCTTTCCTGCAGTGATATCATCCTTTCAAGCACTGACATCATTTCTGAATGGCGACGATTTTCTTCACCCAAGATTCTTTCTTCAGAAGCTGCAATAGCTGAGTAGGTGTCACGAGCAGGAGGACTTGAATGCTGGGTTAATCCAGGAGTGGGAACATCTTCATGGTCACTTGAGTGAATTTGTCCTTGAGTGGCAACATCTGCTTCTACAAATAAAGAAAGACATTATGAACTGCCATGGAACTTTCACTTGTTTTTCAATATAATGAGAGTTGTTCTCACAGTGTAACACATAACATGTTTCCATAATTTTTAATTTGTGTCAAATTAAAAGTTTATGCTGGAAGTAACAATGATGTTTCGACTCAGTGTGAAAGAAGCATGAATGAAAGTTTGTTGTAACCTCACAACTCCTAGCTGATAGTTTACAACACACACAATACATGTTGTCAGGAAACACTACATCTTCTGTGACAATAACTGATGTGAAGTTAATTACATGTGAAAGGCATTTATTTAGCATGGCAAATTAACATCTACAAATGTACACATTAGATGTGCTGCACCTCATACACTCCCCTTCCATGCTTGATGATGAGCTGGATGAGCCAGGTGATGAGACATGTTCAGTGTCAGGTGACACATGAGCTTCAGGAGCAACTATATAGAAGAATAACATAAGAATTTTATTGACATGTGTACATAATTAACATTAAGTTTGTGTAGTGGGAGTATCTATGGCTAAATATCAGCATCACATAAGGAAATGACAATGATATGTTTCTGGCAAGCTGTACATTATCCATCTTAACATCAATGTACATGTGAACCTAATTGGCACATTTATTGTAAAAACCATACAACATACAATGTTCATGCAGGAATGCGTTCTAAAATTAAGTGTTCTGTTGGACATACACTGCATATGTTGTGTAGTCATCTAACAATAATAATGTACATCACTACCATGACAGCAAAGTCGACTCTGCTTATAATTCAGTACCTAATTGTGGAAATGTGAATGAATGTTTTTAGTGATCTGTGTGAACATTTAAGAGAAGCAGGTGTAGCGCTCAATGTGGCTGACACTCATCAACACATGCAGTAAGTCGCTCACAGATGGTACTGTGTGATAATGTGGCGTATCTATAAGGTTAAAAGAAGATATGAGTGAACGAATGACTAACGTACGTTTTCATATATAGTGGCCTGGTGGGTGAAAGTCTTCATAGAATTACCATTTCAAATGAATGTGATGAATTTCTGTTCACCTTGTCAGCTTCTAACAACTTTAGCCCCTCCCCCAAGACGTGACAGCACCCTGACCTTTTATTTGTTTCTACCACCTGTAAGGCGTCCCACAAGACTTGACCGTAACATGACCCTGTGATCTGGCTCGGTGCCCAACACCACCCCCTGTGTTCTCCTCTATGCTGTGATTACATATTAATTGCAGCTGGTTTCACACACCGGGTACATGAGCGAAATAAAAATCTGAAGTGATCTACATATGAACACAACTAAATACCATATGGTACATGTTCCTATTTATGCTCTCAGTATACTACATGAAGCGAAAAAAGAGCTTTAATTAAACATAATGAAATGGGTTTGTTCAAATTATGAATGTTCGCCTTTGAATGCACTATCTTCCATGCAAGTCTTGATGAGGCAGTAATGGCCTGTTTATAGGTGTAACATAGATTCTCACTAATTTATTTTTATATATATATATATATATATATATATAAAAAATATATATATAATATGTATATATGTATATATGTATCGACACATACATGAAAAAGTGAATTAGGCATTTGTGTGCACAGACACAGTATAACGAAGTTATACATTACTGTAACAAACAATGATTGCGGATGTGCTTTGTGGTTATGCATGTTAACCCATTGTTTGTACAAAGATACACACATACATTCTGCTTTCAACTATAGGGCAACCATGTTGAATGCTTTGTAAGGTAGAAGGTTGCAGTGTGTGTTATTTGGAAGATCATTACACATAATCCCTTCATGCAGGTCAAGTTGTGTATGTTTACTCATAATGGTGTCATCCACGATAGCTGAGCCAATACATGTTTCCAAACACACACATAGAGATATATATCTATATATATATATATATAAAGCAACTGTAAATATTACTGTATGCTCATTTGCATGTCTTAGACAGGTCTGCAACCCTGTCTTTCCCAATTATCGCCCAGCATACAGCGCTTCCACTGCAGCAAGGGATTCTGGGAAATTACATGCAAATGAGCACTCAGTGCCACCTTTTGACACCATATATATTAATTTTTACTTTTTGTAGGACAACTAGATATAAATATAGATAGATAGATAGATATATAGATAGATAGATAGATAGATAGATAGATAGATAGATAGATATAGAGAGACATATATACAGATATATATGTAGGTATGCTTATATTGGGAAGAAAGTATAATTGGCAGCGGAAATATAGATAAGAACTGTAACCAACGACACGCCTAGTACAGTAACATTTGTCACCTGGTGGAAATGGAGCAGAATAGATTCCGATATCTCTGTCCCCGGGCAAACCCTCCACGACGACAGGAAGAAATTTTTCCCGCATCTGCTCCTCCAATGGTGTTAAGATTAGAGATTGTGCTGGTGGCCCACCTCCAGTGCCAGAAGCATGCATCCGTTGTGCTTGTATTTTTTTCTTTAAGTTTGCCCTGATATCATCGAATATTTTCCGACAATTCACCCGTTCCCTGACATGATTCCCACACACAGACACAGCCAAGGTTATTTGATCCCACATTTCTTTTTTGGATGCTGAACTTGTCCGCCCTTGAAATACATACAAAATATATGACGTTAATTATTATTATAAAAACGATCAGTTTCCTAAACTGCTACCTGTTCCAAGAGATACCAAACATGCTGGTTTAGGTGTAATATGTGTACCTCATGAGCATTTACGTGTAAACATACAAATGTAAGGAAGCTTGCATGAATATTGTATGAACGTTGGCAACATTTTTACACTGATTGTTATGGTCGTTCTAAAGCATGAAGGAATATGTGTGTAACAATTAAGTTTAATTGATAGATATTATAGAATAATATTTTGATATTAAGACATCTCACATGACCTAGGATAACATGTCTTTGAAGAATCAATGCAAAGATAGACTTACCTAGTAAATTCCCATACAGACAGTCATAGTGCTCCAGAATCCCTGTGACAAGAACTCTGTTTTCCTCTTCATTGAACCGAGGGTTACTTGGCCGCTCCAGACGTTTCTTCCGAATACGTGCAGGCTCAGAGCTTGGCTGCTGCTGACTGGACTCTCCTTCTTCCAATGGAAGAGACTCCAAAAGCGGGCCACCAGCAACCACCCCACCACCAGACGCACTAGCAGCAGACACCCCACCAGCACCAGCAACAGAGCCACCAGCAGCACTCGCACTCACAGCAACACCACTCGCACTCCCAGCAACACCATTCGCACTTGCAGCAACAGCACTCCCCTGAACCCTACGTTCACTCAGACGCGTACTCACATGCCTACCAGTACCACTCACACCAGCATCACTCTTCCCACGCCTTGCGGCCATACCTCTAGCACTCACAAAGAACAGAAAAGAAATTTAAAGACAATCGCACTGAACACTTACAAAGTGAAAACAAGACAAAGATGTAAACAAAACAACACAGGACAAACCTCTCACAATACACCACAACTGTCTCCGTCAATATGAAATATGTAAATCGCCCAGCTCTGTGTGTCTCTCTCTCTCTCCCAATAACACAGAGAATGAATAAAAATACACGCTGCCCTTAAATGGGCCGCTCAATCTAAAACATGCTTGCTTCGGCAGATTCAGCAAGAAGTTTCATTGGGGAACCTAACACCACCTCGCCATGCACGCCGATACACCTGTGTGGGATCGGCAAATCATCGGCAGAGTGGGAGCAAATGTTTTCGGCTTGATTTGGAAGGGATTCGGCACTTATTGCATACGGAGAGGGAAAATCGGCAGAATCATGCCGATAAGGTATCTTTGGCGATTGCACTTTTTCGGCGCTTACTGCATAGAGCCCATAGAGTCATGGAGCTATAGAGTGATAAGAGATATGATATGTTTAAGTAAAGACCTTTCTGGTTTATACTAAGTGTGGGATTAATGTTGTTGGGTCCTGTGAGGGCCTCCTCCCACTCCGTTGGGATTCCTCATAGAAGGAGGCGCTGCACTGGATTGTAAGTGTATCACCCTAGGCTTTCTGTGGCGGAGGCTCAGGCCCCTGTGAGCCAACAGGTAAAGGTAGCACCAGTAGCGTATTTACAGCCTACCCCCAGATCTCACTTAGGGGGGGTGGGTCCTAGGGCAACAGTAATATGGAAGGAGGTAGTAGGGCCAGATTTGGTAGGGAGTATGAGGAGCTCTGTTTTTTCCCATGTTGAGTTTAAGTCGGTGGAGGGTCATCCAGGATGACATAGCTGAGAGACATTCAGAAACTTTAATCTATAGCAGGTGTAAGGTCAGGGGTAGAAAAGTACATTTGTGTGTCATCAGCATAGAGGTGATATTTGTGTTATATCCATTTCCCACCTCAGCCCCGTGGGTCCGCCTTGTTTGTGGTGAGCACACCATGACAGATAGTTAGAAAGACAGGTAGGGTCAAGCTTGCTGTTTTTGAGTAATAGTACAACTGTTGCATGTTTCAAGGAAGAGGGAAAGGTACCAGATTAGAGGTAGTTAAAAATATGTGTGAGCATAGGGATTATAGTAGATGCAAAAGGTTTTCGGAAATGGGAGGGAATGGGGTCAAGAGGGCAGGTGGTAGAGGGAGAAGATGAGATCAGCAACAACACATCCTCCTCTGTGACAGTGGATTAAGAGTCAAGGAATGCAGGAGGAGAGTTAGGAAGAGGAGTAGGATGGGACGTCTGGATTCCACCTTTTCCTTGAAATAGTCGGCAAAGTCCTGAGGTGAGATGGAGGAAGCAGAACAGGCAACAGAGGGTGAACTGAGTAGGGAGTCAAAGGCAGAGAAGAGTCGGCGTGGATTAGACTTGTGCGTGTTGATTGGTGAAGAAAGGTAGGCTTGTTTAGCCTGGGAGGGGGCAGAGTTGAAACAGGATAGCATAAATTTGTAGTGAAGGAAGTCAGCGAGAGTGTGAGATTTCCTCCAGAGACATTCATAGGAACGAGTTCAGGAACGCAGCATGTGCGTGTGGGAATTTAGCTAGGGTCTGGGGTTCAAAGGGCAAGAATGGCAGAGAGAAAGCGGGGCATGTTGATCAAGAGAGGAGGATGGGGAAAGTTGTAGATACTGACCAGGTTGTCAGGGTCTGGAGCACAGCTGAGAGTAGAGAGGTACGAGCGTAAAGTGGAATCAAAAGCTAATAGGTTGATAGAGCGCAGGTCTCTGCAGAGACGAGGGGTAGATGGAGACGAGAAGGGGAAAAGTGAGAGAGAGAAAAAATGAGATGAGGTGATGGTCAGAGAGAGGAAAAGGGGAAATGGAGAAATCCGAGAGATAAAAGTTTTTAGTGTAAACCAGGTCTAGGTAGTGGCCATCCTTGTGGGTGCTGGCTGCAGTCCACTGTTGAAGGCCAAAAGAAGAGGTTAGAGAGAGAAAGCGGGAAGCCCAAGCGAGAGAGGGGTCCTCAATATGGCTGTTGAAGTCCCCAAGGAGAAGAACAGTGTCTGAGGAGAGAAAGAAAGAGAGCCATGATTCAAAGTGAGAGAGCAAGACAGAAGGGGGATGAGTAGAGGTAGGTGGGCGATAGATGACCACCACGTGGACAGGGAGAGGAGAGAAAATCTGGACAATGTGAGCCTCAAAGGAGGGAAAAGCAAGAGAGGGAGGAATAGGAAGGGTTAAGTAATGGCAGATAGAGGAGAGCAGGAGCCCCACGCCTCCACCCCTGCCATTAGTGCTTGGAGTGTGGGAGATAGAAAGGCCACCATAAGAGAGGGCAGCTTCCAGAGCAGTCAGACTGAGTGAGCCAAGTCTCAGTTATAGCAAAGAGGAGCAGAGAGTGAGAGAAAAGGAAGTCATGCACAGAGAGGAACGTGTTACAAAGGGAGCATGCATTCCAAAGGGCACTGGAGAAAGGGAGACAGGAGGGAGGGTGACCGGGGATGGATATGAGGTTAGAGGGGTTGACACCAGAATGATTAGAAATTGTACGTGGAAGGCGAGGACGAGAGCATACAGAAATAAGGCAGGGACCAGGATTGGGAGAGATATCCCCAGAAGCAAGGAGGAGAAGCATGAATAGAAAGATAATGGGTGAGCACGATTTGTAGGGGTGTGTTTTAGTGCAGGAGGTATAGCTGTGTAGTGGCAGATGGCGCAGGTAAGAAAGGAGTTCATGTAAACTGACAAGTGGCGAAGAAAGGAGAAATGGAGATATATGAATAGTTACAGACTGTAAGGAATCCGGTTCTGCTTTTTGTTTTAGCCATGCAGAACTGTGCAGTTTCTAATTACTCCCTCTGGCAATCTATAAGCACCTGTGCTAGCTATCTCTGCTGCCCTAGCTGGTGCTCTGTCATTGGAGGAATTCTCACACACCTCCCTCCTGTGACTGGCTCATTGCTCTTTATATACTAGGCTTTTAGCACTGACTCAGTGCCGTGCATAATGCTTCTCTGGACGTTACTGTGTTCTGCCACAAGCCTCCTGGCTTGTCTCGTTTGTGTATTAACCTCTCTAGTTTTCGTTATTAGTTCCTGAGTATCCTGAGGTCTGCTGCTACTCTCCACGCGGAGGCCTGTTCCGGACTTCTGTGCTGAAGCATTGGTTTGCCAGCACTGGTTCCTGGTATCTGCTGCATTCTCCCCTAGCAGAGGTTACCTTTTGATTCCTGAGGCCTGCTGCTACTCTTTACGCGGAGGCCTGTTTTGGACTCCTGTGCTGAAGCGCTGGTTTTCCCCAGTGCTTCTCTGCGATGTTCCTCGGCCAGCCTGCTGTCTTCTCCTACAGACACCGGTGTCATGGGCCGAAGCCGCTCCTTGCACAGAGGTCACTCCCACGCTCATGCTCCTACGCTGAAGCGGAGAGCTCCTGTTTACCCATTGCCGAACTCCTGCTTGAATTACGATGATGCTGCCTTCTCCAATCCTGATTTCCAAGGTCAGGTGTGGGGAGCACAGATTTCACCATATGTGAAAAAACAAAAATAATATAGTGCAATCTATTTTTTTAAATGGAGACATCTTGATAACAGCAGAAATTTATTTATTTATAAAATATTTTACCAGAAGTAATACATTGAGAGTTACCTCTCGTTTTCAAGTGCACAGAGTAAAACAAATAATACATGGGTACTCACTCTTTCCCAGTGATAAAACAGCAGTGGATATCTATAGTATCTCAGCTCAGGATGATCCCAAGGGGTAGATTTGCAGTGTTTGATCAGCAATACAGTAGATGTTAATGGCACCTTCAATGTAGGCACCTTTCTAGAAGCTTAATGCTTCTCTTTGGTTAAATAGACCAAGATAACTATTTCTCTAACCACAGTACCTGTGTGCTCACCGTGAAGTGTTTCTTTTCTCGTTCGTCTATCTAGTTATAAACGATCATGGATGTAACACCGTACCACTACTATCAACCTATAATTTTAGGCAGAGCATGGGGTTAAAATCCATTCCCTTTTCTCCCCACAGGTCTAATCTACTAGCCCCGTGACAGACATTTCAAAGATCTCATCTAGAATCTCCCATTTACAGAGGAAATACTTTGCAACTGCAACATACTTCACAGGGGTCCATGGTCATGAGTGATACCCTCAATCCTCATTTGCTATTCCTGTGGGCAAGAGCTTCATAAAGCATGCAAATGTTGGAATCCTGAGGACCTTTGTAAGGTAATCTGTAACCTGACCAGACCTCCAGAGTTTCCAGTACAACAAAATCAATGAGAAATGAACAATGTAATCACTTCTTCTTCACTTAAGAGTTCCTCCAATAGTACCAGTAACTTGCAGCCTTCACCGTATTATGTTAGTTTCTCAAGGATGAAAGGAAAGATAAAGAAGATTAGCAAGGTCAAAACCAACTGTATGAAGTTAATTACACTGATATACCAGGAGGTTTTGTAGGACCTGAGTCATTAGCATTGGCTGCAATCAATGGGCACTCAAATACCATTCTTTTGGATTGTGGTTCACAAGTAACCATAATTCAAAAGTTTTTATGAAAAACATCTATGACACATTCCCATAAAACCTGTGATAAACCTTAACTTTTGGAAACTCAGTGATTTCAAATACCCAATTGAATTATGCATTTCCATTACCATCAGATTTCTGCAGAATGTGGTGTTAATTTATTAGCCAGATACTATAGTAGCCTGTGTATGCCCTGATGTACCACCAAGACTATCTATGGCTGAATAGTAGGGAACAACACCAGTTTGATTTACACATTAGGCCTATAGTCCAGAAAATTTACGCCAAACGCTTCAAAAATGCACCTACTCTGTATAAAAACCTATAATCAATGCTATTGCTTGCCAATGTAGCTATCTGGGACCAATTGAGGGCATAGATAAGCACATTGATAATCAATGGATGAAATGTCTAAAGTTTTGTTTTATAGTAATGTATTTTATTTTATTGCACTGTAATGATTATTTGAATGGGGAAAAGTACTATTAGCCATCTTTGGCTAATAGCACTTTTGCCCATTCCTGTGTGGTGTTGATGGTAGAGGGGGTAGGTAAATGGGGTAGTTGCCCCTGGGTGACTGTTTAGACCTTGCGGGAGGGGTTAACCCTTCATTACCTTAGTGGTTGTAACCGCTAATGTAAGAGAGTGGTTAATCCCTCCCGGGAGGCCTAAACACCCACCCAGGGCAACTATAAAGCTGGTATTTGGTCCGTGGTAGGTCTTTACGTCTATTGGATGGATAGCGGGAGTGGTTAACCCCTTCATTACCTTAATGGTAGTAACTGCTTGAGACACCTTGAGAAAGACCAACGGCCGAAACGCGTTGGTGAGGGGCCTTTGGACCCCCTCCATGTAGTTGTTTTATATTCTGAACCAATAAATCATCATTTTTTATGGGCACGCACTTGAGTTAACCTCTCATTTTTCCTGCATTAGCAAGGTAGTGCTTTGTTTTCTTTTTCTCTCTTATGGTAATGAAGGGGTTAACACCTCCCGCAACCCTCCCGGAAGATCTAACCACCCACCTTGGGGCAACAACAAGCTTCACCCACCCCCTCTACCACCAACACACTAGGCACTTATATTTAACCACTTCATTACCTTAGCAGTTAGCCACTAAGGTAATGAAGCTGGTTGTATTTTTATTACATAGGATTGAAGTAGGGGGTTCTCTGAGCTGGTATTAATGCGGTTCTGCTCGGAGACCCATGTTTCAATCCTTTATATTAAGAATACATTTTTCTCCATCACATGCACATCGCGGATCCCATCTCGCCACCCTTCAGGTGGTGAGATCAGAATCTGCGATTTGCAGCCGCTATGTGCATTACAGAGATCCCTGAATAGCTGAGTTTCTCTGAGTGAGAGTGCTATTGATCAGGAAGAAGCTGTTTTCAAGCGAGTTTTAGATGTTATCTGAGCTCTCTGAATAGCTGCACATTCAAAAGGAGCTACCTGAAAAGGCCCCAAAAACGCTAAAAGCCTGCCTCTTCCTTTTCATTTCCTCCCCTAGCTGTTTATTTAGCCCCATTGGTTTAGACTTGTTTATTTTATATTTATTACCCAAGGGTATAAACTGATGTGTACTTATCTAAGAATTTTTTTAAGACTGTCTATTTATCTTGCACATTTTCCCTCCAAAAATGTCACCCCAATATATTTCTTGTAGATTATTCCTCAATTTATTAAAATCTGCCTTTCTAAAATCTAAAAACTTTGTTGAACCTGTATAATATGGTGTTTGATCATTTATTTCAAATGACCATGTTATAATCACTGTTAGCCAAATGTTCCCGGACTTAAATATTTGTTATTACTTCTACATTGTTTGATATTACCAAATCTAGTAATGCCCCTCCCCTGGTTGGTTCCTCAATGACTTGCGTCTCCCCAAAGAACCTGTTTCCTTTCGTTGTAATGCTAATCTCATTGCTCCAGTCATTATCCGGATAATTAAAATCACCCATTATGCAAACATGACCTTGTTTTGCTGCCTTCGCCATTTGCTAAATTATTTTGGCTTCCTCAATCACACAGATATTTGGTGGTTTATAGCATGTTATACCTGTGCGTCGGTGATTAGCCAGGATTGACTGTGCTAAGAAAACCTTTATTCTGGCTGCATTGCTGCAATTATTCACCGGCTGTAAGCATAAAAAAACTACAACTCCCAGAGACATTATAGTCTAGCACAGGGGTGCACAAAGTTTTTTGGCTGCGCCCCCCCTGTGTCCCGGTCCCTGCGCTCGCGCCCTCTCTCAAGTGACCTGGTGTCAAATGACAGCATGGGTCACGTGATGTGATGTCACATGACCCCACGGCATCATTTGACGCGTCACATGACCCGCGGTGTCATTTGATGCGGGTTGTCATGGCGACGTAACAGAAGCCGGCTGATTCCCGGTAAATTGAGGTTGCAGAGGTCTCGCGCGGTCTCCTGGCATTTAATTTAAATGCCTCTGGGTTGAGCGCGGGGCTTCTGCAACCGCCCATGCCCACCCCTCCCCAGAAAATTACCGCGCCCCCAGTTTGCGCACCCCTTGTCTAGCACTCTTCCACTTCCTGTTTTTCCCTATTTAAATTCCAGGAAGTTGCTCTTCCTGGCTTTTCAACTTTGTTTGCTCGCTAGTCCACGTTCCTGTTACCTGTCTATGCCCAGGCCCCAGCCCTATCCCTGTTTTCCCAAACCCTCCTTCCTATACCACTTACTTAACCATGCATTAGCCTCGTTAAGCTCCAGCTGTCTCCCTGGGGTAGCGCATTAAACTTTTATTATTTCAGAAAATACTATCGTGGAGGTCCTAGCCTTAAGCTTGTGGCTCAAATTCCTGAAATCATTTTTTAGGGCCCTCCAGCTTTCTCTAACTTTGTCATTGGTGCCAACGTGTACAAAGACCGCCGGGTCAGTCACAGCTCCTCCCAACAATCTGTCTATCCGATCAGAAATATTCCAAACTCGAGCCCCCGGGAGACGGCAAACTGTTCAGTTCATGTGGTCACGGCAACAGATTGTCCTCTCTACCATCCTAAAAATGGAGTCCCCTACCACCACAATCTTTCTTGGTCTCTGAGTATCCTGGGTCCCCCTGTTCTGGGGGAACAATTCCCCTGCCTGCTAGAGAAATCAGTCTCCCCCAACCTTGCCTGACTGCCTCAATATCTTCACTCAATCTGGCAAATCTATTGGGATGAGTCAGCTTAGAACTGGCCTGCCTCTTCCTCTTCGCCCTGTTTCCCCTTCTAACTGTTACCCAGCTATCTACCTGTTCCTCAGTCACAGCTCCACCCTATGCGCCACTAGTCCCAGCCAGGGCCTGCTCAGTGAGCACTAAACTCCTTTCAAGATTGTCAATGCCCCTCAATATTGCAAGTGGCAAGATGTGCATTGAGTGGCATTCTCACTCATTGTTGCACTATGCAGTACCAAGTGCTAAAAAATTACTGTAATGGCCCAAATATAGTGCAACCTCGCACATAATACGACCCCTACAGCTTTGAAGGTGTTCTACATGAAAAATAAAAAGTGTTAGGCTGCACATATAATATGAGTACAATTTTCTGAAGGACATTTTTAGGAAAAAAACATAGCACTATACTCAGGCCAATATTGTAATGTGTACTGTATACTGTATCTTGTTTAACACCTTCCTTGTTCCTACTCCTCCTTGTTCTTAAGAATGTTATTAAGAATGCTATTAAGACATTCTCTGTAGATCGTATCAAGATTTTCTTAGCATTATGCTTTATATAGATGGTGATCACACATTTAGGTAAATACTTATTTGCCAAGTAGTTCATTGTATCATTTATGAAATTGATCTTTTAAGAGGACAAGTGTTCATGTTTCTCTAGTCCAAATATAACTGTAGGTTATAATTCATAACTCATTTTTAGGATAATATCCATGCAATGGGTAAAGGTTTTTCCACAGTTTTTTTTTATTTATCTTATGTCTTTATAGACTTTTGTTATGATGTATTGAGGTAGGGGATCACCCTAGATAGGGAGAAGAATGGCGGTGCACAGCGTGCCAACAAGTGCCTCGTGCGTTCTGGAAGCAGGAAGAATACCGGAAGCTGTTTGTCAATATTCATACAAAAAAGTTTAATGCACAGCAGTGAACAGCAAAGACAAGAAGTTTAAAAAGAAAAAATCATCTTTGAGAAAGGACTCTTTTATGATGTATTGATGGTATTATACTATATATATATATTCCCCGGGGGAAGGACTAGCACAGATAACATTCCAAGAGACACTGTTTTTAAGTATACCTTTTGCTTGCTTCATTCATTGTAACATCGCCGGAAGAAGAGATCAGTGTATCTCGAAAGCTCGCACAAATAAAAGCATTTCGTTAGCCACAGAACGGTATCATCTATTTATTTTTTAATTATATATATATATATATATATATATATATATATATATATACAGCTCAACCCTGTTATAGCGCAATCCGCTATAACGCGGTTTGAGCGTGGACCCCGAAATTAAAAAAAAAATTAAGTTTTTTTTTTTGCACACACACTGCACACACTCACTGCACACTGAATACATTCACAGCACACTGCATACACTCACAGCACACTGCATACACTCACAGCACACTGCACACACTCACAGCACTCTGCACATACTCACAGCACACTGCAGACACTCAAAGCACACTGCACACACACACTGACACACACACACACACACAGTGTCACACAGTCAAATACACACACACACACAGAGACACACTGTCTCTTTAAGGGAGCTTGCTCTCGCAAGACGGAAGCAGAAGCAGAAAGCAGAGACAGGGAGAAGAGCTGCCAGATGCCGTGTGCTGTTGCCGCTGTCCCACCGGGTCTGGGAATGCTGGGAGTTCTCAGCTTTCCCCCTCCGGCGGACACAGTACCACCACAAAAAAAAAAAGTAATAATAATAATTTCGGCGGCCATTTTTTTTCCGCGACCCTGTTTATAACGCGGTGGTCGTGGGTGGCCCCCGAGGACCGCGCTATAATGGGGTTAAGCTATATATATATAATTTTTAGTCAGCTATACATCTATATGATAGGTTATGTGTTTATGTTCATTGTGGTATTATGTTGTATATGTTTGTAATTATTAGGTAGTTTTGGTATTTGTATTTTGTATTTTTTATTTTCATTATTTGTGGTTCATTTTTTAGTGGTAATAGATGTTGTACTGTCAATGTTTTAAGGTTTTATGATCTTGTTTTGCCTAATTGTTGGGCGGTGATACGATTGGGTAAACGCTAATTGGACGGCTATGAATAAATTATCCGGTAAGATTCCCATAGGTCAAGTCATTACCTAGATTTTATATTTAACTTGAGCCTGGGGAGTAAAGGACCAACCTCCTGATGAAGTGTTGCTCTGACACGAAACGCGCTGTGGTGAGGTCATACGTAGCGACGTGATGATGGACGCGGAAGCTGCCATCCAAATTCCACAAGGACGCCGACTGAAAGTTGCATCTGGCATTTAATATCACTCTTTGAGCTGGACTTTGCCCTTTTTCCTTCTGGGACTTTGAATGGTCGCGGGGTTTCCGGTCAACGAAGCCCGATGATAGGATCATTGTGATCCACCTTTTATGTAAGTGTATTTTGTTCCATTTTTACATATATAAAATTGTATTATGTTATACTAATTTTGTTGTTGTTTCTCTTTTGCGCCCCTTTTTTATCAGTACAGAAGTACAACGCTCCTCTGTCTAATGCCAAACATGTTAAATGTGCCCCAAAACACGTTGTAAGATTTGTCAGCTTGGCAGTTCTTGGACTGGTTATTTAAACTTTATTATCCTAGACATTGTAATAGAAAATAAAGTTTTTGGTAATGAAAATTGCCAGATATTTGTAAGCCTGTGCTCCTTTAATTTCTGATTCTGTTAACTGCGCACAGATGCTTATTATGTCGTTAGGAGATTTGATTGTCTTTATTGCTGTGCAATTAATCATCATCTTCAGAAAGTAAACACTCGCAGCTGTTTTATCTTAAAACATATTTCAGTGTGCTTGCTAAAGCATGAAAAACTTGTTTTTATTGGATTTCATAATAGTAATAAAAATAGAACAATGGTGACTATTTGTGAGAGTCTCGCAGCTGCAAACTGGGGCAAATAATGTAAAAACCAGAGCCATATTTGAAGGTACTAGGGTTTTTTTTGTATTTATGTGAAGCGCTATTTTTATAGATGGTGCTATACTGTACAAATAAAGATATACTTATCAGTACATATATAAATATGGTGTTGTACAGCTCTAGTAAAAGTTAGCAAAATACATTGTATATGCAAGAAGGTAAAAAATATATTTGAATGATTTAAATAAAACTGGGGTGTTAATTGAGCATCCTGAGATCTCCTTATATTTGGATAGGGCTTTAGAAATCTCACACATCTATTTCAGATGCTGCAGGGGCTAAATACTGTAGTGCCGCTGAGTATTCTGGGGCAATCACCAACAAGACCCGGGTACATGCTGGTTACATGCTGCAACATTTCTGTGACATTTCTGCAGACAGACTAATGGTCCATCGGATTAACAGCGGGGGTCCCTGGCAATCCCATTCAAACTGAATGGGACTGCCAGGGATCCCTGCTGTGTTAATCCGATGGGCCATTAGTCTCTGCAGAAATGTCACTGAAATGTTGCAGCATGTACCTGGATCTTGTTGGTGATAGCCCCAGATTTTCCAAGGCAATTTTAAGGCAAGTGTTACAATACTCGTCGGCGCACCTGTACAAGAATTGAAGTATATAAACCCAGCCGGAAATTGGCGGTTGACAGATAATACTGAGGGTCATTAAGGTGGAGTGTTGAGAGGAATGAGAAAGGACAATTTATTTTTTATATTTACATTGAATTTTACAGGAAAGACAAATCCCTGCCATTGAAATCCTCCACTGTAATATAGGGTGAAGGGAGATAAAGTGACTTTCATGGTTTCCATGAAGCAGACACTGAGTTCTGAGCCGTTTCACAGACCGTGGCAATATCAGTATTCTATATCCTACAGATGGGGGAAAGCATATGTAGCCAGGTCCCTCTTACCTCCAGCCCAGGGACGGCTACAGGAGGCGCACGTGTGCCGCCGGAGTTGTGGGCGGACCCACCGTGAAGCAGCGAGCGCTGTGGGAGGGATGCGGCTGTAGCAAGTGCCCCGGAGCTCCGCGGCGGACGTTGGTACAGGGCGCCACCATTTTCAAGTGAAAGTGCACAAGGACGCCTGCGGCGCATGCGCAGTCAGTCACAATGGCCATCTTGAACACGCATGCGCAGAAAGGACATCGCGCATATGCAGTAAGTACCATCTCATTTGCTGCAGCTATCTTGAATATGACTCCGCAAGGGACAACGTGTCCCACCAGGGGCTGCCTACCACATGGGAAAGAACAGCCAATAGGGCTGCAGAGGCAGGAGAGAAGGGATTAGATACATTTGGCATGCTAGACACCACGTGCCAGTCGGAGCAGGGATAGCAAGGGGTAAGGAGGTGTGTGGGTGCAGGTGGCTCCCAGACAAGGCCAGATTCCCCCTTAGGTCCCAGTTAGGCCCCGATCATCAGTAGCTTGTGGTGCTATAGGTAAGGCCCCAGATAGGGACGCTCCCCTTAGTACATTGGTACAGCAACAGAGCACCAGTGACAGACGCCACGTGGTGAGCTACGGCCTGCGGTCTGGGATCAGGCCCAGGCATATATTATCAGACACTATTATAGGGACACACTCCAGTGGGAGATCCCCCAGAGGTGAACGCCTGAGGATCCGAGTGTTGAGAATCCAGCATACCACGGCGTGGGACCACGTTGCAACCCAGTGGACCCATCAGCCAAGGTGGCCTGGTCTGGCCTAAGACCAGGAAGATATATCTTCTACGTGCACTAACTGCAATACACAGAGGTAGCGCTACTCCTCACACACTTTGGGGTGGGCTTGTCTTGTAGACACCGGGCGGTTAGGTGCCCAGGGCACCCTTATAACTTTGGAGAACCCTCACCAGGGTGTGAACCAAGCGGTGGTTGTACAGTAGGGGTATTGTGTGGGTACGGCCTTGCATGGCCCTGTATAGCATTGTGTTCATCATTTATATGCCAGTAAATATAAGTTAGCCGTACTGTGTGTGTGCATCCTTATTCGTTACTGATGGGTTCCTGTGAGAGGTTATCCTACTGCGTTAGGATCGCTCTCAGGTGGAGGCGCTCTATACCAACGAACGCGACCACCCCAGGCTCCCAGCAGCAGAGGATCAGGCCTCCTTTAAGCCACGCTTGTATGGCAGTACAGGTAGTATCCCTTATACACAGGGAAAGGGGGCTACACATATACTAGCAGGAGTACATTTGTGCTGATAGTAGTGAGATTTTCAAAGCTCATGTACAACTATGAACAATTGCTACTGCACTTGGGTCCAAATTATATCGCAACGTGCAACAAATCTGATTCTGTTAACATTAAATGAAACTACAGTGCACTACTAAGGGGCAGCAAATTATTAATAGGTCCATCCAACAGATAGGGTGACCAGACATACCGGTTTAGCAGGGACAGTACCTTTTTTAGTTACTGTCCTGATTTTTAAGTTACTGTCCCGGTGCCCCGACTATGTCCCAGTTTTGAGCAGAGAGGAGCAGCTGCAGCTCAATGTCTCCTCCAGCCATTAGGTGGTGCGGCGTGACTCATGCAGCTCCTCCTCTCCTTGGCTTCAGTGTGCTGGTAATAAGATAAGGGAATGTGTGTAAGAAAGGGAGTGTGTATGTGTCTGGGTAAGTGTGTCAGTAGGTTAGTGTGTGGATATGTAAGTGTGCTGGTAATAAGATAAGGGAATGTGTGTAAGAAAGGGAGTGTGTATGTGTCTGGGTAAGTGTGTCAGTAGGTTAGTGTGTGGATATGTAAGTGTGTGGGTAAGTGTGTGGTGGTAAGTGCATGTGTGTGATGGTAAGTGTGTGGGTAAGTAAGTGTGTGGGGTAAGTACATGTGTGTGTGTGGGTTAGTGCGTGTGCGTATGTGTGTGAGTAAGAGAGTGTGTGGTAAGTAAGTGGGTGGGGGTAAGTGTGTGGGTGTGGGTAAATGTGTGCGGAGGTGGGGTAAGTTTGTAAGATGGGGGAGGTAAGTGTATGTCTGGGGCGGTAAGTGTGCGTGTGGTTGGATAAGTGAGCGGAGGGAGAGGGGAGTGGGCGAGAGAGAGGGGGGCTGGGAGAGGGAAAGGAAGGGCAGGGGAGAGAGACGATTGGGAGGAGTATGGGGAGAGAGAGGGTGGGGTATCGGGAAAGGGGGGTATTGGATGAGGGGGAGAGAGAGAGAGGGTGGGAAGAGAGGATGGAGAGGGACAGAAGAGAGGGGATGGGGAGTGGGAGAGAGGAATAAATCAATAATACAGCATAAATGGGGTCGCTATTAGACATATACAATAATAATTATTTTAAAGTGACGTAATTTCTTTTATAAATTCTTTTTTTTATTGTGCACTGGTTTTGCTCACCTTACCTATAAATCTTAATCCAGATTCCACCCTCTGAAATTTCATTTACAAAAGAAAGGAAAGAATTATTGTTCAGAAATTCAATGTGAGAAAAATATTCCACAGAACTAGTCCATTTTAAAATCCATGGGTTTCCACGTCAATAATTTATTTATTTCCTGCTTGAAACTTTGATAATGAGGGATAGTGATGGTAATGGCAGATTAATTGTAAGAGAAACTTCTCCTCTTCCCCCACCCTGTCACCTTTATCTAGGGAAGCATAAAGAAGATTATGCAGAAGAAGCTTAAACATAAGTGGCAGCAATATATGGAGTCACTGTAACTGCATAAAGCTGCTAAATAATCTGCAGCAGCACATCTTAGTAGAAAGCAGTTAATACCTTTACAGACCTTTTCCAACATGCGTTCAGTCACCGCCTGCAGTACTTGTTCTCCTGCCCTGGTCAGGCCCCAGGGGGGTGGTGGTTGAGGTTAACACCTTGTTTGCCTTAGCGGTTAGTAATGCTTTACTAGTCACTAAGGCAACCAAGGGGGTAGGTAGTGTAGTTTCATGTTAATATTAACACATTGGTAGCCCTCACTGGTCAGCTAGTCATGTAAACCCATGACAAGATGACCCCTTGGGCTACTAAGTACTATGTAAGGCTATGTACTGTAATGTGTTTTATTTTTATCACCTATTCCATGTTAGTTTAGGATGTCTTGCCTATGTATGTAATGGTTAATATATATTGCCATTATATTTGCCATATATAGGTAAGATGGGTATTTTGAGGCTCTACCGCAGTTCCAATAAATATCAAAGCTTGATGACTGGCATCAACATTGCTAAATTTGTGATATTTAGTCATTTTGATACCGGTCCCGATATTTTTATTGGCCGTGGTAAAAAAAATGTGTTTTTTTTAACGTTACAAAACTGATGACTTCCACTTTTTGTTTAACCAATAACATCACATTTTTTTCTATATTTAGGCCTACTGTATGTGATCACCAATATAGCCTATGCTGCTAAAGCTGGTGAGAAATGCTAAGAATTAGAGGGGGATATGTATCAAGATGGAGAAATGACTCCATCGTAATGGAGACAAGGTTTTAATTTGCGTCAATTTGCTCCTGCGCTGCAAGTATTATGTTTTTCATCGGAACTTTTTATATTTGCCACTAAGCAAAAAAGGGTAATGCCACCTCAGACCTGGCAGAATGAATTGATGCAACCCTGCTCTCTTATAATGGCAGAAACCTTTGACACATCGCACTAAATTATGGACCCCAAACCAGTCCCCAATTCCCTATTGCAAGTGGAGCAAACCAGACACAAAGCATCTTGGTACATTCATGCGAGAGCGACACAGTCAAAATGGTGTCACTTAGAGATTGTAGTATTGCATGCACCTAACAAAACAAGAATACTGTGTTTAATTAACCTTACATTTCAGGGAAGTCCTAAATATTGAAAACATTACTTGGACTGGTAAAGAAGTATAAGTGTGACTGGTGAGGGACATGAAGAAATTGATTCCAAACTATTTCAATGTCTTTTTGAAAATGTGACCTTTTTTTTATTGCAAATTGCAAACTGAAGAGAGACCAGGATGAACGCTGCTATGAAAGGTAGAGGTCAAATAATGAGCAGGTGCATAGAAGGAGATTGGAGCAGTAATGCAAGGAGTGGTAGAAGAGTGCCGAGCTAGAATAGACTTTAATGACCAGCCAGAGAAAGGATTAAAGAAAGGGATAGTCAGAGACTGATGCACAAGATAATGAAATTATCCCAAACAGCAGCAGCATTAGTGCCTGCAATATATTGAATACAAAAGTGATTCTTAATTACTGTTGCTATGTGTGCAACACTGCTACCACTAGTACACATGTAGCAAGACTCAGCGTCTTCAGTGCCGCCGCCGCAGACGGTCACGGTCACGTGACAGCGGTGGTTGCGTCACCGAAGGATTAACGCTGTGGGGTGTTCCATTTAGAAACATGGACCCCCAGCATATGCGATCGCGGCAGATACTGTCCCCAGCGCTGAGTACCTTTGCTTTTTTTGTCCACGGAGCTGGGGACAGTAAATCTTACTACATCTGGAGATCTGCCAAGGAAAATAAATATATATATCAAATGAAAATATTACTGTATGCTCATTTGCATGTCTTAGACCAGGGGTCTCCAACTCCAGTCCTCAAGGGCCGCTACCAGGCCGGCTTTTATGGATATCCGTTTCAGCACAGGTGGCTCGATCAGTGGCTCGATCAGTGGCTCAGTCGAAGACTCCCTGTGCTGAAACAGGGAAATCCATAAAAGCCGGCCTGGTGGCGGCCCTTGAGGACTGAGTTTGGAGACCCCTGTCTTAGACAGGTCTGCAACCCTGCCTTTCACCATTATCACCCAGCGCACAGTTTTTCCACTGCGGCAAGGGATTCTGGGAAATGAGAAGCAAATGAGCACACAGTGCCACCTTTTGCTTCAAAACCATATAACATAGTCCCCTGTAAGCTTATGCTTGCTGCATTTCACAGCTTTGAGCACAGCCAGGGTTAAGATACATAGCCAGTAAACCTACCCACAGACTGCCGTTTCGACCTTAATGGGTCTCATCACTGTGTATATACATATACTGTATATGAGAAAAAATTGAAAGCGCAAATAGAATAAAATCTGAATATAAATGAGCAATCACAGAATTATACTGTCCCGTGTAAAATAATTATACTGACGCTCCTTACTGAGGATGCTAGAAGATCTTCAACCCCACACCAGGCCGAACAGTACAATACACACAGCTCCAAATGACCTAAGCGCAACAAATAAAGAAATCGGGAAAAAACAAATATAGTGAATTATGTTAAATATGCAAATCTGATCTCTCTCTCTCAGCCTAAGCGATACACTGACAAATTTCCTGCTTGGGTTAATGTGTCTTGATATGATTATTTCCCTGTGTGTCTAAGTAGTAACCCGTTCTCTTGAATGGGATCCTCAGAAAATAAATAAACATGCAGTAGTATATATTTTTTTGTTGAATTAAAATGCAGAAATTGAATCACATTCACACTTTTGTGGATCAAAACAGCTTTCTCCTAGGAGCATAGCCCAGCACACACAGAGCGATGGTAGAAGCTTCTTCTCAGATGCTGACTCCTTGTGGCCTCCTAGCTCTGCCCTCATCAGATGAAGTCACTGGCAGTCTCGTCTGGCACGTCCTTCCCTGTTGTTATTCTGGGCGGATACAATTTGCTGTGCCAGGGATAAACCTTATGTGGTTTGCGGATAAAGCTTCCTATGTAGCTTTTGCCATCACTAATTGGCCTCCCTACGTGAGTGCCTTGTCTTGTGGTGAGGGATCTATTAGGTGATAGCTGTATATAGGGCAAGGAGTAGGTATATTGCAAGTCAATGTGTCTTCCGTAATGTGCAATGGTCGAGATAAGACTTGCATACCGTATCCATGAGGGCTGATTGTCCTCATGTCTCTTTCCCCTTGTCTTCATCTCCTGATTAATTTATGATCTGATTGGATTTCTTCTTGGAGCATACCATAATCAATGGTTTCTGTCTCTGATTCCTGTCTTAGATCAATACTGTAGAATATATAAATATATATATATATATATATATATATATATATATATATATTCTATACTGTACATGCATGTTCTCTATTGTTCAATCTATAAATATAGTTAGGCTTATGTGAATTCATTGTTTATTCATTGTTAAGGTTGGATATATTTACACTACTCACTTAGACTGTGAAGGGAAGGTATGGGTTCATGTGACTGTTTATAACATGTCTTTTCTTGAAGTGATTTAGGTATAATCAACATGTATGTGCCTATTGAACAAATTATATATTTATTATATGCCGTTTTGGAACATAAGCTCCAGAGGTAGCTTGTTTTAATTTATTTGTAACTGTTATTTTTTTTTCTTATTGATGCTACTTTTTATTGCATAACCTTATTATTGACACTTAATTAAGGGATAATCACTTTTGTAAATGTCATGGTTTTTATTATTTTTTTATTCTGCTGTGTTTTGTATATATCTATATACACATACACATATGCACATATGTATATATTAATATTTCACGCTGTCACATGTGAGCATTGATTTCAGCATGATGGTCTTTTAATGACGTCACCTATTTAGCATTTTTTTGTCGCCAAAATTCCTCTGGGACTTTGACATAAACATACCTATATATACACCAAGAGGTACACATTTGCTGAGTATTGAAACTGAGGGAGGCACTTTTGCACCCCAAAACATTGTGCACCTGGTCTCCTCTTAATGATTAATAAATTATCTGAATAGACCTTTGCATTTGATGCGTACGCCTACCCTCTTCTTCATGAGATACAGCTTTTAATGTACATATACATTTTGAAACATTTGTGGCATTATGTATCAAACTTTCCCACAAGAAAAATTGGTACAAATCTGATGCAAGCTACACCAGATTTATGACTAAAAACATTACAATGAAAGCCATGAATGCAGCAGTCTCTCCCGAAATCAAGTTTTGTTTTACCTGTAACGTATGTACAGTACTAGGGAGATCTTCAGAGCTGTACTGCTGCACTCAGTGCTATGGGGACCATCTGATTGTAGTTACTTTTGCCAGTACTTGCAAGGAAAAACAAAAGGGTCACCCAATTGGAAGCTGCAGTGTCATCTCGCAATGACGTCATGACTTTCTATTGGCTGCCAGAGTAAAGTTGACGTCAGTGACCATATTTTTCGCCAGCCAGTAATGCTTGTGAGGGAAATTCAACATTAATTATCTCAGGAATTGGGGGTGCCCATAGCTTAGTGTGTTGTGGTTCAGTTCCGGGGAAACTATTGTTTTAAATAAGGTAAAATTATATTCAGTATATGTTAAATATTTTTTTTTTTAAGCAAAATAGTATACTGCTCTAAAATGGTTGCTAGTGATTACACACATAACAACATGGGAGGTTGTCATGGTTACCACTGCTGCTAATGGCGAACAAAACTGGTGCATAGCCTTGCAAAAGGAAAACATTTATGCCACATGAGGTACTTCAATTTAATTATTTCATAAATTACTGCTTTCAGGTGGCAGACCTTCTCGTTTTGTAAAACAATACTCCGTCCTGATCACAGAAAATATTGAATCTCCGCTCCATTATTTGGTATACAGTATGTATGAGCACCAGCCATTTCCTAGCAGAAGCATTTGCTACTGTACATTCTTTTAATTATACTTTCTGCAGTTGCAATTGTGGAACTAAAGGTGTAAGGTGTAAATTTATCGTATGCGTAGAATCCCTATAAAATATAAAGAAGTCCAATTTTGACTTTGGTACACATTATTAACTGGTGCTGCACCATTAAAACTGATGGCTTCTCCTTCTAAATTCAGGGATTCGATTCCACAAGACACCATCCAGCCTTTTTAAGTGAATGGGCTGAAAGAAGTCTCTTGTGGAATACCACTGCTTAAATATGGCCCATTGTCTGGATTCTTGGACTTTGTGGGTGCAGCATAAGACATAAGGACACCGTAGTGTTTGTTGAAAACATATGAGGCAATGCGACTTATTCAGAAAGCTGTGATAGTGCTCATTCAAGTCAATGGGGCTTTCCATGTAATAGTGCCTCACTGGCGCTTCCACCATTTCTGAAACAAAATTCACACTAAAACAAGCATTTTGAACATGCTTTTTCAGAATGTCATGGTATTTAAGTATTTTCCCCTATTTCCCTCCACACATCAGCAACCTATTTGGGAAGTGGTTAGGTGGAGCAATAGAAGGCGTTAAGAAAATGTTACATAACACAGAGTATAGTCACATATATCAACATATCTATATCTATCTCTCTCATGTCATCATATTTTGTTTTTTTCCTGCAGCAATGTAATCTACGTTAAATGGCGTTACCAAACGGTACTCCAAAAGTAAATAATAGGGGCTATGGAGTGAGAAGAAATGGTGTGTGTGGGGGGGGAGGGAATAGTGCTCACAGCAGCAGATAACTCCGCATGTTCCGCAAATACTTTATAATATGGGTTGCTCCAGAACTTCATCCAGAAAAAAAGAGGCCATAAGAAAAACTCACATGGTATTGCTTTTTGAAAATGCTAAATATAAAGTAGCAGCTTTATCTGATTTCAAGAAGAACCTTACAATTTCAGATAAAAAAAAGAAACAATGCAATGCCACAAACAAAGTGTTTAATACTTTATCATCATAACAAGAAACAGACAATGTTTCTAGCATCATTTGGCTCTTTCTCAAGTCAACTATGGTAAATAGTCCTATGGGTTATGGGGTTGCACCTTGGTGAGAGAGAGACAGAGAGAGATGTTCTGTGTGGCAATTTGGAAGAGTTGCAGTGTGGTCGCCTGCCGTGTTATGGCAGGCTTTGCAGAATCTGCCGCTTTGGTTCCTGGAAGTGACGTCACATAAGTATATGTCTTTGTATCATCTCTTTGGATAAGTGCCCTGACATTTTATACAGTTGCTGAGCAACTGGCACTGCCGGAGACTAATACAGAGGAAGCCATCGACCCTCCTATATGTGTCACACAATCGCCCCTCAAGAAACAGGAACCCAAACAACGAAAGAGAAAGGGAAAAATAATAGCTGGTATAACCGAACTGTTAAAATACTACATAAAGACAAATGGGATATTAAATCCTATTGGAAATTGCAGGAATCTTAACAGCCACAACCTACAGTACATATAGCATTCCTCGCACGAAATAGTGACAACCATCTCCCAATGGCAGGCCAATAAATGTAAGTTACCTCCCAAATCTGTCCTGTCAAAAACACTTATTTCCTACAGTGGATATATGACACTAATCTGTGAATTATGACCACGGTCTGCAATTTCTCCCCCATAGTCCTCCTTTGTGAGGCATGAGTGGAACCGCTTCCCTCCTCATACTCTTCCCTCCATGCTACACAAAGTGTACAGCCTGGTGTGCAGAGGTGAGTCCCTTTGACTGTGAATTTAAAAGGTATTGCCTTATTAAAAATAAATGGTTATCCTTGGTTTAAACAGCACACAGCTGGTATCTGCGTTATGGGTTCCTTGTGTTCAAATCGCAGATGAAAACCTGCAAGAACGCTTTGCTGCCAAAGGCCCCAGAAAGTGCAGGGTGTTACATTTCCCACTGTTTATTGTACATATACCGTACCTACTGTTCATTATTCATTATGTTTTATTTGTAACATTTCTTTTATAATTCACTAAGGACTGAAAATAGAAAATAAAGACAAATATTTACATTTTAATTTTTGGGAGATCAAAAAAAAGCTGTACAGATATAACTATACACATGAGAACAGGGGGCTGAAGTACAGGTGGTGCTCCCTAGAGTAAGTAATATATAAAACCCCAAAAAGAAAGTAAATCTTGAAAGACAAGATTCACAGAAACTCCATGACGGGGTAGGAAAGATACAAAATGTATTAAATATGCAATCAATGGTCAAACAAGCAAGACAAAGATAATAAAAAATGCTACATACTAAAAAAACAGATATAAGTACAGTAGACCGTCTCCAAAGTGGTAAAGTCAGAAAACAGTAATGTCAGCAAAAAAGTGTGGTAGGGTACCAAGAAGTATCACATGACAGTACAGTACCCACTAGACAGAAAAAATACCCCAGAAGGTGCAAAGGGTACTATAACCTCACAGTTAAACCTCACAGTAAATCCTTAAGATAGCGGTGCGCAAACTGGGGGGCGCGAGACTGCCTGAGGGGGGAGCGCGGTTTACAGAGGCCCCGCGCACTTCCCGAAGGCACTTAAATTAAGTGCCGGAGGAGTTGCATGGCCTCTGTAAACCTTTACTTGCCTTGGCTCCGCACGCGTCGCCATGGCAATGCCGCGAGGTCGCTATGGCAACGTGACGTCATGACGCCGGAGCTGCGGTAAGTGGGGGTGAGGTGAATGCCGGAAGAGGGGCGCAGGGAAAAAAGTTTGCGCCCCCTGCCTTAAGGTCCAAGAGGGGTCAGAAGTAACCTCTCCTGAAAACTGGGATATCTGTCCAGCCAGTTGGATAAAAGCCAGGGTGCCCCTCAGAACAGGGTACTGTAAATCAATGTGTGAGAGTATTAGCAAAAGCAATGCATAGTAAACCCTGCTGGAATGTAGCAATTGCAGATAGATACAAATAGTAATGAATATAGCTACTAAGTAAAGTATCACATACTGGGAGAGAATAGTAAATGCTGCTGCAAAGACAGTAACCCTAATAGCCAATAAGGTACAAGCGTGGATACACAGAAACAAGTATCAGGAAGTATATAAAGTCCCATGCTTGTACAGACCACTCCTGTAGATTTGCTGAATGAAACAGACAGACAAAGAAACCCCAATGAATGCACTCATGATAGTATATATGATAAATTGTAAAATAATTCTTAAATCCTTTTAATTGCAAATAATCTAAAAGTAAATCTTAAATCTTTGAGTAAAGGGACTTATTATCCATGACCAGTCCCATGAACCTTATACTTATAAGAGATAAACTTTTTAATTGGTGTTCTTGTGGACACTTCTTTATTTTGTGTCCTGTATAGTCCCTGTTATTTAAATCAAGTATCCGCCCTATTCATGTATGCTGGGCCTTATTTTCTTAAACATAGAGATAAGATTTGATAAACCCACAATACCTCCATGCACTGATTCACTATCTAGTGAGTGAGCTTAGTTTGAACATGTAAAGGAACACAGAATAAAATATTAAAAATATGTTAATCAACCAAACAAATACAAATGACGCAATCACAACATAACAACAAAATGCTGCCGTGAGGTCACATGCAAATAGTGTGAGTAGACTTACTATATGCTGGCAATTTGTCTAACCAATTCTTAATACTGTAGCTACTTATGATTCACAATAGAGCATTTAAAAGGGTCCTGCTCAAGTCATGGTGGTTAAAGATGTAGTAGTTGAATGCTGGAAAGGGTGCACATATATCACATAGCCCTTTCCTACTCAGTACCTGTGGGTGTGTATTCAAGCTTGGAGGCGCGATCCAATTAACCATGTTTGGTTGTCGCCTCATACATACTGTAGCACAAAACAAAATGTACTGATATCTTTGGACGTTTGACACAGGTAAGTATATTCTATATGTGTGCAGGAAAAACCCTTAACACAATTTAGAACAGCAGTTAGTTATCCCCTTGTCAGTCTCAGGTCTGCTGTTACGTGTGACCATTCAATAATGCAATTGGAGGAACACACTAAATGTGTATTTAGTCCGCGAGGCACGGTTTGGTGACCGCATCCAGTTATAGCCTCCAACAATATTTACTGCAGTATACATGTAATTAATAGTATCCAACACACATAGCTATACTCAGCTGGTTCGCTATACCTAATATTGAACATAAACATCTTATGGTTAATAGTATCCAGCACATTCAGCTAATGTTCTCAGTTGTATACATTGTTATACATGTGTAACACTTCTAACAGCACTTTTAGTTCTGTGTTTACTGAGAGACCTGAGTTGCTGTAATGTAATCATTCTTGTAGCAAAGCTCTTAAACGAGATACAAATGTAGCTTATACTCATCTATTTTTTAAGTTCGCAGCATACAATCGCTCCGACGCTGTGTTTGTCGGGCAGCTACTTACAGGTACTTCCGCATGGTGACGTCACTCCGTCCAACCACCTGATGCATGTTTCGCGCTAATCAGTGCTTTCTCAAAGGACCTTTGATGTTGTGTGTGAGTTGTGTAGGTCAGGGTCTGTGTGTGTTGTGTAACTCAGGGTCTGTGTGTGTTTTTACTTTTTCAGTAAATGTGTGTAGGTGTGAAGATTGAGCTTCGGCCCTGCCCCTGTGACGCATCCTGTGACGAGACGGGTGACGCTTGTCACGCTGTCAGGTTGGGGAACACCGCATGCACCGTGTCCAGGCTCCGCCCCTGTGGTACGCCCCGCGATGAGACATGACGCACGCTGCACTACCAAGCCGGGGGACACCGCACGCACCACGCTCAGGCTCCACCCCATGATGTCACGGGTGATGCGCATCACACACAAGCTACGTGCAGGCGCCGCACGGCTCTGAGAAGTCTGGCTCTCTCTAATTATTCCACACCTGTTCTTCTACCCCCCTGCCTATCAGTGTACTGAATATGTCTGAGGGGTAGTTCTCATTCATCACCCTGCAGCCTTGTATTAACTAGCTATTGGCTACCTGTTCCTTAAATGCTCAGCCAACCCTGCTGCAAATTGGCTGAGCATAAACTTCTGTTTATGTAACAAAGTGCTTGCCCCAAGCACACTGCTGCCTTGCTGTTGCCTTGTTAACCCTTGCCTTGCCTTCCTTGCTCCTGTTTGACTTCGGTTTGTATCTAGACCTCCGCCTTCTCTGACCCCTGACTTCGGCTCGTATTTGGACTTCTACCTTCTCTACTCCTGGACCCCGGCTCCGCACTACGACTATCCGATCTCTCCTATCCTAGACCACGGCAAGTACCACAACAACTCTGACATCGGCAACCCTGACCCGGCTACATGACCTTCACTCTGCACCCTGGACTTGGTTGCTCGGTTGCAAGTCGGTGGTTACCAACATCCTCACCTCACCTTAGCGGTCCTGTCCTGTTTATGGTTAGCACCCGTTACAGTAGGTCAGTGCCTCTGTGTGTGTTGTGCAGGTCAGGGTTTGTCGATGTGTTTGTGTGTTGTGTGTGTGTTGCGTGTGTGTTTGTTTTAAGTTTCAGTAAAAGTGTCTGCAGGTCAGTTATTTGTATGTGGTGGGCGTATGGTGTGTGCTTGTGTTTATGGTGCCTACATACAGATGGTGCCTACATTGTTGCATCCATTACTGTGTGATAACGGCTTTAATAATGTCATCTACACCTGTATTTGTGGGGCCAGTGGTCCCCTAATATCAGGGCTGATAGGATGCACTTGCGCCTCATGTAAAAATCTACCAGCTAGCCCCGGGGGAAGAGGGAGAGAGAATGGCAAGAGCGGAGGGGGGGGGGGGAGAGAATGGCATGGGCAGGGGTGAGAGAATGGCAAGGATGGTGGTGGAGAGAATGGCAAGGGTGGGGGAGTAAGAATGGTGGGGAAGGAGAGAAACGGGGGATCGAGGTGAGAGAGAATGGGGGGAGGGGATTGGAGAGAGAATGGGGCAGAGGAGAGACAATGGGGAAGGGGAGAGAGAGAATGGGGATAGGGAAAGAATGAGGGGGAGGAGAGAGAATGCAGATAAGAAGAGAATGGGGTTAGGGAGAAAATGGGGTTGAGAGAGAATGGCAAGGGGGGAGGGGAGCGATAATGACGAGGGGGAGGGAGAGATTTGGTGGATCGAGGGGAGAGAGAATGGGGGGAAGGGGAGAGAGAGAATGGGGATAGGGAAAGATTGAGGGGGAAGAGGGAGAGAATGGGGGGAGGGAGAGAGAATGGGGCAGGGGAGAGAATGGGGGGGAGGAGAGAGAATGCGCATTGGGAGAGAATGGGGTTAGGGGGAGAATGGGGAGAGAGAATGGGGAGAGGGGGAGATGGGTGGGAAAGAGAATGGCAAGGGAGGGGGAGAGTTGGAGGGGAGCGAGAATGGTGAGGGGAGCGAGAATGGCGAGGGGAGGGAGAGAATTGGTGGATCGAGTGGAGAGAGAATGGGGGGAAGGGGAGAGAGAGAATGGGGATAATGAAAGAATGAGGGTGAAGGGTGAGAGAATGGAGGGAAAGGGAGAGAATAGTGAGCAGGGGGAGAGAATGTGGATAGGTAGAGAATGGAGGGGGATAGAGAATGGGGCAGGGGAGAGAATGGGGTTAGGGAGAGAATGGGGGGAAGAGAGAGAAGGCGCATTGGGAGAGAATGGGGTTAGGGGGAGAATGGGGAGAGAGAATGGGGAGAGGGGGAGAGAGAATGGGGAGAGGGGCAGATGGGTGGGAAAGAGAATGGCAAGGGAGAGGGAGAGTTGGAGGGGAGTGAGAATGGCGAGGGGAGGGAGAGAATTGGTGGATCGAGTGGAGAGAGAATGGGGGGAAGGGGAGAGAGAGAATGGGGATAATGAAAGAATGAGGGTGAAGGGTGAGAGAATGGAGGGAAAGGGAGAAAATAGTGAGCAGGGGGAGAGAATGGGGATAGGGAGAGAATGGGAGGAAGGGAGAGAGAATGGGGATAGGGAGAGAGAATGGGGATAGGCAGAGAATGGGAGGGAGGGACAGAAAATGGAGATAAGGAGAGAAATGATGGGGGGAGGGAGAGAGAGTGCGGGGGAGTGAGAGAGAATGGCAGAGAGGGAAGAGAGAGAGAATGTCGGGAAGAAGAGAGAGAGAGAATGTCAGGGGAGAGAGAATGGGAGAAGTAATAGAGAGAATGGGGAGAGAGAGAGTGGTCAGGGAGGAAGACAGAGAATGGGGGCGAAGGGAGAGAGAGAATGGGGAGGGGATGGAGAGAATGGGGGGGGGAGAGAGAATGGAGGGTAAGGGAGAGAGAGAATGGGGGGTGGGGAAGGAGAGAAAGAATGGGGTGGGGAAGGAAGAGAGAGAATGGGTGGTGGGGAAGGAAGATAGAGAATGGGGGGAGGGAAAGGGAGAGGGAGAGAGAATGGGGGGAAGGGAGAGAGAAGGGGAGAAAGAGAGAGAGAAAGAGAAGGCGGAAAGGGAGAGAGAGAATGGGGAGTAAGGGAGAAAGAGGGGGCAGGGAGAAAGGGGGGAAAGGGAGAGAGAGATTGGGGAAGAGAAGGGAGAGAGGAAGTATGAATAATACAGCATAAATGGGGATGCTATTAGGCAAATACCATTATAATGTGTATTTTTTAGTGATTGCATGTGTTTTATAAATACATTTTTGATGCATCCCGGTTTTTAATTTTGAAAATCTGGTCACCCTACTTAGGCTTCATATGCAAATCATATGATAATGAGCACTTTACCCACCAACGGAGATCCTCAGACCTCTGTTACTGTTAAGATTATACTAATAACATAACCATATTTAGCACCTGCTGAAAGCTGCACTTACTCACTTCTAACCGCTTAGGAGCATTGCGTTATTTCTCCAAATAGCCTACAAGGGAAAGGGGTAGGTCTTAAGTGGTACCCATATCAATGGACTGAGTGTATGAATTAACCGGTTCATGATGTGTGTTATACTAACATATATATGGAGGAACATACTGTATAAATGACTGAAACACAGCAACAAATTAATATTATAATTTTGTTTAATGGATTAACTATAATATGTTGTTTAATGATGAAAGTGAATGTCAGATATGTTTATTTGGCTTACTATTGATTTATGGTATAAAGTATGAGTTTACCAGAATGAATCTACATATGAGAAAATTATTTTCAAGGAGACAGAAGTAACCAAAATAGTATTTAATTACTACACACACAGTTCAGGTACTGTGTGTGTAAAAAAGAAAATATTTTTTTTTTAACATATATAATACTCAACAAACATAACTATATACAGTACATTAGTACGCCTGGTGTGGTTGGGAAAGAAGTATCGGGCAATGTGTTCATGCTCTCCTGCATTACCCAGGCACTTCTGCATTACCCAGGTCAGGACACTGACAGATCCCGTCAACTGGGCAATGCTGGTAGTTACAGCTGTGATGTGCTAATGTTCCCTAGTAGCGTTTTCCCAATGCGCATGTGCAGTGTATTTTTTTTAGACTACGGTAATTCAGGTAATGTTACCTTGGTCGTTTTGCTATCAGATCTTACTTTTGCAAATTATTAGCCTTGATGATACCCATTAATAAGGAGGAAAAGAAGGTCTGTTACCGAAGTAGGTAAGGTAACGTGATTTGCCCTTGGCCCTTCTGAGGATCTACCCCTACATTTTCAAAAATACATAGCAAATAAAAAGACAGCTTGTGAGCACATTCACGTGTCTTAGACAGGTCTGCAAACCTGTCGTTTCCCATGATCTCTCAGCATGCAATGCTTCCACTGCAGCCCAGGATTCTGGGTAATGACATGCAAATGAGAACGGTCACTTTTTGCTTCTTGTCCATTTTGACATGGACCCCTATAAACTTATGATTGTCATATTACACAGCTTTATAGCACAGCTTGGGCGACGTTTGGTTCTGGTTCTGCAATGTGAACCAGAGACAAAATAAGCTGTGTTGAGTAAAAAAAAGTAACAAAAAACCCCACCACCGTACAGTATACAGCAAATACAAAATACCACTTCTGAGCACATTCACACGTCTTAAACAGGTCCACAAACCCTGCCTATCCTCGTTATCTCTTAGCATACAGTGCTTCCACTGCAGCCAGGGATTCTGGGTAATGACATGCAAATGAGCACTCAAAGTGTAATATACTAAAATATATACATGTACAGTAGAAATAGACTGAAACAATTGTATCTGATTTTTACATGGTATAATCTGTAAATACTGTAGCATCTCAACCGATTTAGAAATAGTCAAATTACTAAAGTCGCCCAGTCCATCAAAAGAAAAAGCAGTCACCTATCGGAGTCGGTGTCAAAGCGAATAGTAGTTTATATTTTGATACCTGTCAATTTTAGAAATATACTGTATATTTTAGCATAAAGCTACATCAACTACAAGATGTTAGTTAGGCAAATGTGTTTAATGCAGATCATTATACTGTGGGGGGTTTAACACCACCTCAAACCTGGCAGTTATGTTTGACACTTAGAAAAAGTAATTAAATGACAGACGGAGATACAAAATTTGACACGTCCAATTATAATGTTCATTGATTGACTCCACCTAGTCACTTAATACATTTCAAGCTGACTCATATGGGTTTCACTAGGTGAAAGGTACATTTTACATCAATACTGTACTATAGGAGATAGGGGAAAAACAAAAATATATGTCATGTACAAATGCTAAAAAGTGGTGCAAATGCCCAAACTGCAGCAAATTGTTTGCCGTTTTGTTGTTGTTTTGCCAGCATGAAATACTGATATGAGCAAATACTAGTATTTACTAAAGCCTGCAGCTTCCCATTGCATGCTAATGAACAAACAAGGTTGCGAAATATCCAATTACTTCAAATATGGTGCTAATGTTTGCACCAGTACTACCCCAGTTTTTCAGCTTCGATATCATACCTGTTTTCTTTCTGATGACACAATAGTGTACCAATAGATTAAACATCATGTTGATGTATCTGGTGTGGGACTTGCTCTGTATTGCATCTGCAGTGAATTATGTTACCTTATAGATGACACACATCAGAGTTTTTGGGGGAGAATTCATCTCCTAGGGATCTATTTATCAGTCTCCATAAACGATTTGTTCTGCCTGTGTCCGGAAATGATTTCCCAGCTGGCTCCTTGGGACGATAGTAAATCGGGAAGAGTCATTCACCTTTTGCTACTTCTGCTACTTTTTGTGTTGCAGAAAAAAAAAGTGTGCTTAATTTGATGCAATAGCAAATTTTAGGAGCTTACGTTGGGAAGGAAGAAAGAGCATCCAAGTTTTACTTGTATCCACTTCTTTACATATTATTCACAAATGTCTCAACAAATACAAGGGAAACGGTGGTTTGTACATATTTGTACATATTTAAGAAACCAAAATAAATACATTAAACGAATGATTAGGTTAGAATGTCAGTTAAGCCCCATGAGATAAAAGTTTCAGAAGAAGAGAAAAGTGAAGTTGTGCCCTTTTTCAGAAGTGCTGTAACTGAACAAACCTTGGGCCTCGGGCATGGTCAGCGCTTAGGCGCTGACCCGTGCTGAGGTGCGCTTACGCTCAGCAGTGAGCCCCTGCAGCCGCAATGAGAGCTGCGTGCGGAAGCGTAGGTCTTAGAAAAAAAATTAGTTTCAAGCGCTCACGGGAGCGCAGGGCCGGTCACATGAGCGGTTCGCCCAATGAGGGCGAACCAGCTCTGTGACGTCACTGTCCCGCCCCCCCGACACGCCCCCGGATGGCGCACTAACCAAGGCCAGGAAAAGCACCCGCTTTCCCTCAGCGCGCCTCCGCACGGTTGCTGCAACCCTGGACGCAGCCTTAGTCACATTACAAGACGTTGTTGCTACTCTGTTGTATTATTTAAATAAATAAACATTCTAAGCCAAGGGAAAATTATTTGGCAAAAAATACACTTCATCGTATTAAATCTACTCTTTTTGTATTATATGGTCTTTTTTCTGTTCTATGATTGCTGTCTCTTGTTTCTCTGTGTCGTCTTTCAATTTCTATGTTTCCGTCTCGTGGGCTGATATCGTGAGAAAAAGAACATAGTTTACTGTGTGTTACCCACGTTCTCACTATAGGGAACTGTAGATTTCTTCTAAGCTTCCACAACTGTGCAATTATAAGACAGTTACTGTACATGGGATCCAATTTGGAGCTATGAAGCTTGGAAATAGGAATCACTGTCTACAGGTTTCATTTTGTTTAAATCAACAAAAGATTGCTGGTACTCAAATAATTAATATATGCCCAGATTGACTATCGGTGCTATCTTTATTTAGAATGCAATGAAATGGTATAAGAAAAATGGCATTGGCAAATTAATGCACATTCTGTATATAATGCATTCCTCATTTAATGTGAAACATACTGCAGAATGTATGCATTGGTTTATTCTTTATAATCTACCAAAGTTAACTATTGCATGTTTTTAATGATAATGGTAAAACCCCAAGCAGGATCTGAACAATATGTGGGTAGAGATGAAGAAGCGCTCAAATGCTAGGTATAATAACCAATAATAGCCAAAGCCAAAGCCCAAGGAAAATCCAGAAACAAATAACAAGGTGAGAATAACAGCAGCAATATTGGATAAATAAGCCTCCTGAAGACAGGTAATGGGTAGGAATGAACCCCCCACGATCAGTCTCATTGGAAGCAACCCTGTAGCAATGAAGTACTCACAAGTCCTTGGTTGGGGCTGGCAGGATGTGCAGCTTCCAGTGGTTGCAGATACAGGAAATGGAGAGGAGCGCACAATCCAACAGGAGCAAAGAGAGGACCCAATGCAAAAAAAATATAAACTTTATTCAATCCATTTTAGGTGTATGACAGAATAAAGTTTATATTTTTTTGCATTGGGTCCTCTCTTTGCTCCTGTTGGATCGTGCGCTCCTCTCCATTTCCTGTATCAGAACAATATGTGACCTTGACAAGTTTAGGCAGGCATGACAGATTTCCAACCAGGATTCTTAATGGCTCTCCAGCTATATGAATAATTATAGCCTGTCTATACTAAGAGAATCGGTTTCTGTAATTGCTGCTTAACTGGGATTGCTCTGCATGCCTTTTGCCATACTGTAGTGCCAACAGATTTCCATGCATGCCACACATCACTTGAGACATGTTACTGTACGCTCAACCCCACATTTATTTTAGAAACGCCTGTCATCATTTGTTGCTGCCATATTTATAACTCAAATGGCGTGGAAGAGAAACAAAAAATAAATGGTAAAACCGTCCTAGTCATATTGTAGGGGCGACTACGTGTATTTGTATATAGAATTTTGCAGATTGGAACATGGATGTCTTTGTGGATCATCTGTCACAATGTGTTCATATAGCATATAGAAAAATCTCACAATGAATGGCCATGTACAGTCATGTGAAAAAGAAAGTACACCCTCTTTGAATTCCATGGTTTTACATATCAGGACATAATAACAATCATCTGTTCCTTAGCAGGTCTAAAAATTAGGTAAATACAACCTCAGATGAACAACAACACATGACATATTACACCGTGTCATGATTTATTTAACAAAAATAAAGCCAAAATGGAGAAGCTATGTGTGAAAAACTAAGTACACCCTTACTGCTTCCATAGGATTTAAGATGCTAAGTAGCAGACAGGTGCTGCTAATCAAATGCCCTTGATTAATTGATCATCAGCAAGTGTGACCACCTCTATAAAAGCCGAAGTTTTAGAAGCTTGCTGGTCTGGAGCATTCAGGTGTGTGTTATCACAATGCCAAGGAGGAAAGACATCAGCAATGATCTTAGAGGAGCAATTGTTGCTGTCCATCAATCTGGGAAGGGTTATAAGGCCATTTCCAAACAATTTAAAGTCCATCATTCTACAGGGAGAAAGATTATTCAAAAGTGGAAACCATTCAAGACAGTTGCCAATCTTCCCAGGTGTGGACGTCCCAGCAAATTCACCCCAAGGTGAGACCGTGCAATGCTCAGAGATATTGCAAAAAAAAAAAAAACAAGAGTTACATCTCAGACTCTACAGGCCTCAGTTAGCATGTTAAATGTTAAAGTTCATGACGGTACAATTAGAAAAAAACTGAACAAGTATGGTTTGTTTGGAAGGGTTGCCAGGAGAAAGCCTATTCTCTCTAAAAAGAATATGGCAACACGGCTTAGGTTTGCAAAGTTGCATCTGAACAAACCACAATGTCCTTTGGACAGACGAGACCAAAGTTGAGATGTTTGGCCATAATGCACAGCGCCACGTTTGGCGAAAACCAAACACAGCATATCAGCACAAACACCTCATACCAACTGTCAGGCACGGTGGTGGAGGGGTGATGATTTGGGCTTGTTTTGCAGCCACAGGACCTGGGAATCTTGCAGTCATTGAGTCGACCATGAACTCCTCTGTATACTAAAGTATTCTAGAGTCAAATGTGAGGCCATCTGTCCGACAGCTAAAGCTTGGCCGAAATTGGGTCATGCAACAGGAGAATGATCCCAAGCACACCAGCAAATTCTACAACAGAATGGCTGAAAAAGAAAAGAATCAAGGTGTTGCCCAGTGGCCCAGTCAAAGTCCAGACCTCAACCTGATTGAAATGCTGTGGCTGGACCTTAAGAGAGCTGTGCATCAACAAATGACCACAAACCTCAATGAACTGAAGCAAAGTTGTAAAGAAGAGTGGGCCAAAATACCTCCACAACGATGTGAGAGACTGATAAAGTCATACAGAAAACGATTAATTCAAGTTATTGCTGCTAAAGGTGGTTCTACAAGATATTGAATCATAAGGTGCACTTAGTTTTTCACACATGGCTTCTCTATTTTGGCTTTATTTTTGTTAAATAAATCATGACACGGCGTAATATGTCATGTGTTGTTGTTCATCTGAGGTTATATTTACCTAATTTTAAGACCTGCTAAGGAACAGATGATTGTTATTATGTCCTGATATGTAAAACCATGGAATTCAAAGAGGGTGTACTTTCTTTTTCACATGACCGTAGGTCCAAAATATGATAGGCTGACACAGGGGTGCTGAACACCAGCCCTCAAGACCCCCTAATAGGTCAGGTTTTCAGCATATCCCAGCTTCAGCACAGGTGGCTCAATCAGAGGCTCAGTCAAAGACTGAACCTCTGATTGAGCCACCTGCGCTGACGCAGGGACTGATTGAGTCAACTGTGCTGAAGCAGGGACTGATTGGGCTACTTGTGCTGAAGCAGGGACTGATTGAGTCACCTATGCTGAAACAGGAATAGATTGAGTCGCCTGTGCTGAGAGATCCTGAAAACCTAACCTGTTGCGGGGGTGGGGGGGCTTGAGGACTGGATTTGAGCACCCCCGGGGCAACATAATCTACCAGCCTGTTATTGGAAGATTGTGTTGAGGCTTACCAGTTTCTGGAGTCAAGAATAAATGTATTACAGTAAACACTTAATATACAATTTTATTAGTAGGAATAAACCTACGGACTCTAACTTTGATGTTTTTGAGGCTTATATATTGAGTGTTACAGTAGAGGGAGAAAAATAGTAGGAGAGAAAACAGTGTGATGCATAGTGATGGGGGGGGTACATAAAAGATACTTTTAAAGAGAGTTGGACGCTCACTAAAACAGAGAAAAATCTAAATAATCTGTGGGTGAACAAAATGTTGTCATCATTTTTCTTGATTAAATATGTTCTTAAATGTAGCTAATAAAGTTACCACTTGTGAGCACATTCACATGCCTCAGACAGGTCTGCATCCCTGCTTTTCCCCATTATCTATTTGCACACAGTGCTTCCACTGCAGCCAGGGATTCTGGGAAATGACATGCAAATTAGCACTCACAGTGTAAAATATATAGTTTCAAATATATACTAAAATATGTACATATACAGTAAAAATCGATTGAAACAAGGTTTAATCTGATTTTACATGGTATCAACAGTAAATACAATAGAATCTCAACCAATTAGGAAATAGTCAAATTACCAAAATCAACCAGTCCATCAAAAGAATAGTCTCCCCCCTCACCTCCCCTCCCCCACCCCTACCCTCTCACCCTGTCCCCTTGTCATGTTCGTCTGGTCCTGTCTGTAAACCGTTAAGTCTGTTCGTCTTCTAGGCGTTTCTTTATATGTTTGACAAATATGGAAATGTAATAATGGGCTGTGGTACATTGGTTGTATCTGTATTTTCCAATAAAAAATTTGAAGTTTAAAAAAAAAGAACAAGTAGTCACCTATCGGAGTCAGTGTCAAAGCGAATAATAGTTTATTTTGATACCTGTCAATTTTAATAATATTATAATATTTGATTGACTCCACCTACAGTCACTTACTAAATTGCCAGCTGACTCACATGGGCGGCTGTACTAGGTGAAAGGTACATTTTTGCATTAATACTGTACTATAGGAGAAAGGGTAAAAAGTAAAAAAAAAAAAAAAAAAAAAAAAGTATGTCATGTACAAATGCTAAAAAGTGGAGCAATTGCCAAAACTCTAGCAAATTGTTTGACATTTTGTTGTTGTTTTGCCAGCATGAAATACTGGCATTAGTAAATACTAGTAATGTATCTCTTAGCCAACAGTGCTTCCACTACAGCAAGGGATTCTGGGGGAGGACATGCAAATGAGCACCTTTTGTTTCAAATCCATTTTAGCATGGACATTGTTAAATGTAGAAACTCTAAGAAAACCACGTCCCCCTCTTCCCCTCCCTCCTCTCTATCCTACTAATCCTGTCTCCTAACCCCCTATGTCCCCCTGCCTTCTTCTTACCCCTCATTTTCCTCCTCTTCCCACCTCCTCCGCCCCTCTCTCTCCATCTTCCTCGCCTCTCTTCCTCCTCTGAAAGCCATATTCCAGGCTCTGGAAGAGTTAACACCACCTTTAGCTATGACCTAAATAATGTTAACATTCATTTTCAGTGCTAACCTGAACGACCTTTAGTGCATATGTGATGTTAGGGGGAGCTTCTCGTTTGCATATTATTAGCATTAAGGGAAACAAAATTACCATAGTGCACGCTATTTAAGGAGTATCACTGGGGTAACATTAGATTATTTGCTTAAGTGCTTAGGCGGTATATTTAACCTAACATTAGTTTAGGTTAACGTTAGTTTCAATAGCCTGTCACAGCTCCGTGCGTCTGACCCTTAGTGTGTTAGTTAACAAATATATATAATTCCGTACACTAAATTATTTATCATATATTTTATTATGGTAATAGGAGAACAATGACATGCCAGGGAATCATAATTTACTATTTAAAGCTAAACAAAACCATCAATTTTTGTAATGGTGTTATATAATAATAGCGTATGTGTAAATGCTGTCGTTAATAAGGGCGCCGGTAAAGTAGCACAGCGTAATTGAAGGATACAGCTCAACCCCGTTATAACATGATCCGTTACAACGCGAATCCGCTTATAACGAGATGCAAGCGCGGCTCCCAATTTTCGTATTTATGAAAACTTTACAACACGATTTTTGGTATCTTAAATACATCAAACATTATTTGTAATGCGGTCCGCTTATAACGCGATGTGATTCTGTGGACCCCAAGCGCAGCGTTATAAGGGGGTTGAGCTGTATTAGCATTCAGAGCTGGGGACCTGCACATGGGCAGCCATGCTTGCTGTGTAAAGCCTGTCTGTTGGCTGTTGCTATAGCTACGAAAAGCCAGTGCAACCCAATGAGCTATCCGCAGCACTGCTGAAGCAGGGGCCAGCCATTTTGCTTATGGGAAGCATTATGCCGCTCTATGTTCTTTATTTTTTTTAAAACAAGATCCATTCAGGGAGCAGGGCAGGGAGCAGGGGTATTTGCTGAAAATTGCAAGAGCCGGGAATGTCTGTAAGCTCCCAGTCTGACAGGCTGGTGACTGCTATGAGCTGATCTCCATAGATGGGAGGCAGGCTGATAATGCTGCAGCTCTCCTATCAGGCGCGGGGGTAGGGTTTTGTCTTGTAAAGACACGGGTCCCCTGCAACGTTATCTGAACAGCTCTCTAGCTGCTCACGGGGGGCAGCTTAGTGACCCGGAGGAAGGGTGTTGCCCTTGGGTGAGCTGTGCTTGTTAATACGAGCAGGCAGCAGGAAGGAGCAGGTGTACAACACGCCGGGCGCTGTGCTGTAGCACACATCCCCCTGGCTCAGGTTTGCATGCGGTGTAACAGGCAGCTTGGTGGCTGCTGGACATCTCTATCTGTGGACCCAGAACAAGGTGGCTGTGCATCTCTGTGACAGAGGTAAGACTGCATTTGTAAACAGCGCCCCCGAAAGTAATGACATTGGGCAATATTTATGCATTTCCCCAATGTCTTTAGTGATGTTGAAATATTTCAGGGGTTATGTTCCCAGTCGTTTCACAGACAAGAAAATACTGTAAATCCACCCCCCCCCCCCCCCCCCCCCAAGCTATCTACAGATCACGTTTGCGTTAAGAGATTCGCATTATTAAAGGGACGCAATTATTGCATGGGCAGCGCAGCTTTTTTTCTTGAATAGGACACCCATGTGTTTCCTAAACAGTAGCAAAGCAAATGGATACAAATTGCGCAGGGGTAGCACTTCTGGGATCTAAGGAGTTTGTTTTATTCAGCAAAATAATATCATCACGCCTATTCACCAATATCACTGGATCATGATGAGCATATCTTGGTATCAGTTTTATTTCAGGTACTCAAAGCAACAGTTTTATTCTCCTTTCATTTGATTGAAAATAAATGGAAATCATTATTTATCTTTTATTTTTATTTTTAAAGATCAAGATAATATGATTTCAATTGGACTTTACTTAACATGTCTCCCCTCCATAACTGATGGATTCATGATGCTCTATTGTTCTAGTATTTAGGTCACAGTAGCAGGTGGACTTTTGCACTCCTTTTTATGACTGTGTGTGTGCACCTTGCAACCTGCGCGCTAGTAAAAGTTTGGCAAAACTGTTTTCTTATCTGCAGCGCATTGAATCCCCTTACAGTCCTGAAAGGGTTAATGTGATCTGATGCATACCACCCCAGCACACCCGCTGTGTCTTCCATAGCATGAAGTCAGGGGAAAGAATGGAAGGGGAGCTAGGGGTGGAGCTCACACATGGCTGACAGCATAATGCATGTACAGGCAGTCCTCGGTTATCCAACGGAGTCCGTTCTGGAAGTAGCGTTGGATAGTGAAACCGTTGTAAAGTGAGTCCCGTGTTAATCAGTGGCGGAGAGCGTTGGATAACGCGTTCCGGCGTCGAAAAATGGCCCATAGGGAGGCATTGCAAAGTGTTGGATATGCCATTCGCTGTAAAGTGAAACGTTGGATAGCGAGGACTACCTGATATTTTTTTTTTTGTGCAAGGAAAATGAGACGAAGTGAAACATAAAAACAGGATCTAAAACACAAAGAAACCAATACCTTTCTTGACGGTTATATTCATAACCATGACATGCTAATATAATATATGTTATTCCCAAATACATCACCCACCAATCATTCATTCTCTTTGCTGAATAGTCTCTCGGGGGGAATGAATTGCTACTAGTGTTTGAACAGGTCAATAAAATAGTGGAGACAGTTATTGGTTAATGTTTAAATGATGTCCTGGGATACAATTTCACATGCACAAAGCTGATTGCTGAACACACTACTGTACAGTACTGTAGGTCAATGAGAGCTCCGGCGAGAAGGGTAAAAATGTGCTGCGTTGGCACAGCCTTTCACAACTAGTTGCAAGCAACGTGAGTTTTAATTCAGAACATGCATCTTCTTTGTTCATATCTTTAACCTTTTTTCCTATTTACTTATACTACTGCAATATCTCAGTTTAAACAATGGTTGCACATGTATGTATCCATGAATGCATGAATTACACATGAAAACATATTATGGTGATCTGCATATGTCTGTAGTAAGTGTGGAAAGCTGGTCTAGTGTCTTGGTTTCCTTCATTCTGTCATTACACACGCTATAAATTGATATGTGTTGTTTCCATGCTAGCCTCCCCCTTAGATGCTGATTTTTTTTTTATAGCCAGGGGCTCCTTATTCTCTTTATTCCTATAGTACTATGTACTGTGCTGTTATTGCTTTTACTGTATTCTTCATCTGATGCACACCCTTCCCCCACCCTATAGCCTCCCTTTCCATTTCCAGCTCTGCCATATTTATCTCCAGCCGCCTTATTTTGAGAAAAAAAACTCGTATCTGTCGTAATTAAAGAATGTGCAGAATGGTCCCTGTAGAATAAGAATGATTTGTAATATACATCTACCATTTAACATATTAATAAAATAAGTAGCAGTTAATTAGGTTTACAATATGAAGGTGAATTATATATAGGCCGCCAGAAATATTATGTATTAAACATATGCATTAGCAATGACCTCCTTAGAAGGTGAGTTATGTCTATGCAATGGGTATGTAAGCAGGGTTAACTGTAACCTGTCATGATGCCAATGGGTGTAACAGAGTACAGTTTTTTGTGGAAGACCACGCTGGAGGAAGATGATGGTAGATAAATAGAGGTGACATGGAGTGAGTGACACAGAGAGATAAGCAGACAAAAGACTGAGCCCTGAGTGTATCTCAAAAGACTGAGCCTGAGTGTATCTGCCGTACTTTCTACTCTGCATTTAAAAAATGTATACTTAACCTATTTTGGTGCTGAAAGGGCCTCTTTCAGCACTGAAGGGGTTAAATATTTCCAACAAATACCTACATGACTAGCACATGCTTTCATTCACCATGGTGACATTGTCAATCTCCTGCAGTAGAGTACTGATGACGGAGATAGCATTATGCAAGCTTCCCATTGTACTTTGTGCTTAATTGGCTTAGCCTGTGACTCAGTATTTCATGCATAGTTCCAAAGAAGGCATTGTCACAAAAATCCACCCCTTTGTTGCCAGAGGAACCCAGCAGTGCAATACCTTGCAGGCACCTCTGGCAGTGAAGGAGTTAAATTGACACAAAGTTGCATCACCTACCAAGAGGGTTATTCATTAAATGTGATAGGGCCAATGATGCATTATTGTACTTATACTCCTGTGGCTTCAATTGCAGTTGCCGGGCGAGTGCGCCCCGATCGGCACTATGACATTTTAACGGTTAACCCCCTAAGACCATTATATAGACTAACTTGTATTAATATTGTGACTTTAATTTTTGCCAAATGGCTATAAATACTTCCTTTTACTGTACATCCAGGCATGTGAATAATGACAGTACATTTCTTGTTTCAACTTCATACTGGAAAAGTAACAATGCTGCTTACGTTACCCGATTACAGCTGAGTAAGCATGTGCGGAGGAAACTGCATGTCAATTGCATTAGGTCAGTGGTTTCCAACCCTTTTTTTTGGTTAGGGAACCCTATAATTATATTGTGAAATTCTGCAGAACCCCAACCCTCTCTAACAGCGCGTCTGAGATCAGATGCATTTTAACTAACCCCAAGCCTCTCTAATAGTATGTCTGAGATCAGATGTATTGTAACTAACCCCAACCCTCTCTGATAGTGCGTCTGAGATCAGACGCATTGTAAAGTCTTCTCTATTTGTTACAGTTTTCAATGAATTGCAAGAAACCTTTTAGGGATGCCCGGGGATCCCAAGGGTTCCTAGGAACACTGGTTGAAAAACACTGTTGTAGGCTTCAGAGGCAGAGATGCAACTAACCTTTAACCTACACGGTCACATTTTGTAAAAAATTTTTTAAAAAAAAGTATTTTTATACATGTAGCAGGGACTTATCACTGTTTCAGAAAAACTGCCTCTAAATCCAGCAGCGAGCTGATTAATTGCACACAGGCAATCAACCAGACTCCACCTGGCTGATTAGGACCCTGTGAAAAGCCTGATATGAGAAACAGGAGAGAGATTCCTTAGCTCATATTTGGCCTGGCTGAAGGAGATCAGATAAGCATGCACACAGACACTGTCTTGAGCACAAAGACTGTGCTGAGATCAAGACACCCAGAAGTCCTATATTTCCTGGACCCAGAGGACGCAGGAACCTGCCAGACACTGTCAGGGAGGGCCACCTGCTTAAGGTACTTCTGAGGCTTTGGTGTGATAGGCTGGTAATGGGAATATCCCTCCAGTCTTGCAGATAGGGTCTGGGGACTGGGGAAGTAAGTTAGCCCTTACAAAGGGATAAGGGTTTGTTATTTTGTTGTTTTTGTATGTTTTGCCTGGATAAAGGAACAGGCTCAATAAAGCCACGATTAATTTCGCCCTAAAACAGTCTCCATTTGCGTACCTCTGCACATGTCTCTTACAAGACAGTATAACGGTTTAGCCATGGACTAAATTTCCTCTTTGCTTTTAATGAATGAAACGGTATGTGTGGCCACGTGAGTTACAGGCTGTGCACCCTTTCATATTCGAGTGTATTGTCTATAGATGGAATTGCCAAAATTGCATCCCAATAGGTTACTTACTGTATTTCAAGGGGTGAAGTAAAATGCCATTATATCATCAACCACTACACCATGCCTCTCAGCTCATGGGATTACAGGCCACAGTAGCATGCTGCTGTTTCTGGAATATCCAAATGAGTTCAACACCACACCAGCATTGTTATCTTGATAGCTAAAAACACTATAGGTCATAGTGTTTCTATTGTGTTAAACAGCAACTACAGCAGTGCTGCTAAATCCCCAAACTGGTAAGAGGTAGTCATAGAGAGAGCGCTGCACTTACTCAAAGAACATAAATCAAGTGCAGAAAGAAGCAATATTTTTTCTTCTTGTATAGCGCTGATTGTGTACGCAGCGCTGTACATAGAATTTTTGCAGGCACCAGTCCCTGCCCCATAGAGCTTACAATCTGTTTTTTGGACCTGAGGTACAGGGAAATAAAGTGACTTGCCCAAGGTCACAAGGAGCTGACATTGGAATTGTGTCATTGTTTTTGGGGTCCGTTCCTTTACTCACTGAGCATTAATAGATGGTTCTGCGCTGATAACATAAACAGTAAACAACGTACAGCAAGTCCTAAACTCTGACTGTTATCTTATACTTTCAGTTGTTTCTCTATGATAGCATATTACCTACATGTTTTACAGAACTACATGTATAACAAAGATACAATACCCATGAATGTCCCTTATACCAAGTTCCCAAACCTGCTTTATTTACCCTATACATGTCACACAGCGGTCAAGTTGCAGACAAGTATTCTGTACAGCGATGAGGGCAACAATCAGGGGGGTGGGAAGGATAACCGGGACAACTGGGCCCCCAACTGCTGTGAACGACCAGTCAGGCCCCCTTCCTCTGCGGTGCCATGCTCCACCATCCCCTACCCCATGCCAGGCCACAATTGCGTCCTCTCGTTCTCATTCAACATTGTTTTATTCCCCCACCACTCAACAATTGCGCCCCTCCCCACACATTCAACAACTGTCTTAGGGCCTGGGGCGAGGCTTAAATCCTGGGTAGTGACATGCAAATAAGCACCCAGGGCATTTTAGGTGGATTTTCTACCTGCTGGATTAAACAGTTGCTACTGCTAATCTTGGGACAGGGAAGAATAAGAATTAGGTGACCTGCCAAAAAACAGCCGTTTTTTCTTTTCTTTTTCGACTCACCAGTTTGAGCTTGGTCACTACGTCTGCATTTTGAAGCTACTAGTGGTTGCAAACCAAACTAGGTTGTGAGTAAAAGAAAGTGACAACAAGTATCCACTGTACAGCAATGTGAGATTCTCACAGCAGTGCCCATGAAAACACAAATACTGAGCTGCAGACTGGTTTTAGTAGAAATAATAGAGTTACTTACAATGTGCAGACATAGCATTTAGGTGTACAACATATACTGTATGTAGGTTTTGAATCTGTATGATCTCGATAAAGAAATTCACTGCCTTTTATATGAGAGCTTATTCATCGCCTTATATATGCGAGGAAGCAGTAAAGAGGATTTAGGACATGTTTTGGTGAACGTTTCTATGTGATAAAAACTTCCCCTGGGGTTTGCATCTGTTAGTTGTTCATTTAAAATAGCTACTGAAACAGAAGAAAATGTTGTTAAAGGACCAATTTAATTTGAAGATAAATCAAGACTGCAGCAAGGCATTTGTAAGGTACGTTTAAAAAAAAATATATATATATATATATATATATATATATATATATAACACAATTAAGGTTATGGTGGGTAAAAAAAGTGACAAAAACCCTCCACATCAAAGCATATAGCAAATGGGAATATTACTGTATGTTCATTTGAATGTCTTAGACAGGTCTACAACCCCGCCTTTCACCATTATCACCCCGCACACAGCACTTCTACTGCAGCAAGGGATTCTGGGAAATGACATGCAAATGAGCACAAGCATAGCCTGCACAACCAACCTCACACTGATGAAACCCATCAAGGTTGAAACATGTCTGTGAGTTTGTTTACTGGCTTTGCATCTCACCCCAGCCTATGCTTAAAAGCTGTGTTTAAAGCAGCATGCATTGGTTTAAGGGTTGTTCGTGTAATATGAGCTTGAGACAAAAGGTGGCACTGTGTGCTCATTTGCATGTCATTTCCCAGAATCCCTTGCTGCAGTGGAAGTGCTGTGTGCTGGGTGATAATGGTGAAAGACAGGGTTGCAGACCTGTCTAAGACATTTAAATGAATATACAGTAATATTCCCATTTGCCATATATATATATATATATATATATATATATATTTTTTTTTTTTTAAATAAGAAGAATGTTGAAAATATACATTTTGTCATAAAATTGCTATATATGTTTTTTACATTTCAAAGTAGTTTGCAACAAATCATTTTGCATTTCATGTACTTTGATTTAACGGGACTACAGTATGATTGAGATGTGTCAGGTTCGCTGCTGTACAAGTGAGATGTCTCTGAGCCTCACTGCTTAAACATGTATTTACTAAACTAAAGTCAGATGTACTGTAGCAAGCTTTGTTGTTCGACCCTGGAGTAATTTATTAGGATATATTGTGATATACTTAGCCAAAATTGCTATTCAATCCTATGTAAACTTTAATATTCTGAATTATAATTCTGACATACGTTGTGTTATCCAGAATAACAATGCCACACGGCATCTGGATTTATTACATCAATAACCTACTAATGAAGCGTGCAGTATGATCCCATACTTATATTGCAGGAGATCTCTTTAGACTAATGAACAGCCCTTTTAAACGGACTGTCCCAAATCTCGTTCCCAAAAAAGAAACATTGTAACTTTGTAATGTCACTGAATTCCTTAAACAAATGTTAAAAGTTTAAAGGGTCTAATAAGCAACAACGTCTGCGTATGTTTAAAGGAGACCATTGTAGTTCCCCAAGATGTACAGTAGTCACTAGGTCATGGGGCCTAGCACTACAAGGGCCACGTGACGTAGTGACAATGTTATGCACAGGTTTTCCAGGTAAGATCGCGTCCAGGACACGATCTACATTGTGAGGAAACAACAGAGGACTGAAAAATGACCGCACTATTCTGGAAGGGTCGTGGCACTCACTCAGGAGTCCGCGACCCCTCCGGCATTCAAAAGGCTAAAGGAAGCAATGCAGACTATCGCTGTTGTTTATTCCTCTATGGCACGGGGGTGCAAACATTTTTGTCTGTGCCCCCCTGCCAGCTCACCCCCACCCCCTTACCTTATTACCTTGTCTCCGGCGTATTCGGACGTGACAATGTCATGGGATGTCGCGTTGTCATGTAAACGTGATGTCATGTGACTCCGCGGCGTCATTTGACGCCATGTCGCCAGAAGCCGCTGGAAAGAAGGTAAAGGACTTTTACGCTCCCCCGGCATTTAATTTAAATGTTGTGGGGAAGAACGCCGGGCCTCTGTAAGCGCTGCGCCCCCTTCAGAAAATGTTGCGCCCCCCCAGTTTGCACACCCCTGCTCAGTACACTTTCCCTAGTGTGTGGATCCAAAACGCGTCTCTGCGTAATAAGAGTTTATCTCAATCGCCGCCTCTAGGGGGATTATGAACATGTTCTAGAAGAATCATAACTTAGAAACATTGTAACGATGTGTCTTAAAATGTCTCACTACAGTGCATAAGACTCCTCGTTCCTTGTCACCAGTGCATACTGTATATCACTCATGTTGTGATAGTGATGTTGATTCATTGCTCTGAAGTTTGGCCCACATATAATTGGCCACAGGAGCATTTCACTGCATACACAACAAATGATGTGTCACAAGTGTCAAAATTCCTTAATTGGTTTTGTTGACCGTGGTTTGGTTGAAAGAATCAGTCCTAATAATAATATTACAGTGACCACAGTATAAACACAGCAAAGTACACATTTTAACAGTAGATAAAAAAACACTAATACATCTATCACCAATACTTTCAGCTCTGGTCCATTGGCCACGTCCCTTTTTTTTTTCACACAAGGCGAATGCATTTAGAATGATGAGAGGTTTTTTTATTGCAATCTGTGCTCGTGTTGTCCTCAGGGAAGTAGTTCTATACTTTTGCTGCCTTCCTAAAGGAGAACTCCTTAATCTCCTAAAATGTGTGAGCTCCCAAAAGGGGCTCACACAACAAAAGACACAAAGAAAAACAGAGAGGGCTCACTAAGTGTAGGCAATATAAATTTATATCATAAAAATATTCCACATATGTGGATAACAACAGTTACAATAATCAAACAATATAAAGAAAAATGAACTTGCAGTCTAGCTAAAAGGCTGCTGAGGTATAACTGGGAGATCCGGAGGTGGGATCCAAAGGGAAAGATGTAAAACGGGTCCGGACCGATGCCCCGTTGGTTGCGTTCTCCTGTCTCCACCAGTACACCTCTCAGCTCGTGGACGCTCCGCAGCAGCCCCTCGTGACCTCTATGCGTTTCGTACAACTTACTTTGTCAGGATGTCACGTATTGGGGCTCCCTGGGAGCTTACAAAGGCTAGCACATCCAATGGGATTTCTCCCACTGAATCAACTCACCAGATGCAGGACGCTGTCAGCTGGGGTTAATGTGAGGGAGTGGCAGACAAGTTAATTGGATGTGTTAGCCTTTGTAAGCTCCCAGGCAGCCCCAACACGTGTACTCCTGATGAAGTACGTTGTACGAAACGCAAAGAGGTCACGAGGGGCTGCTGTGGAGCGTCCACGAGCTGAGAGGTGTACCGGTGGAGAAAGGAGAACGCGACCAACGGAGCATCGGTCCGTACCCGTTTTACATCTTTCCCTTTGGATCCCACCTCCGGATCTCCCAGTTATACCTCAGCAGCCTTTTAGCTAGATTGTAAGTTGATGCTTCTTTATATTGTTTGATTATTGTAACTGTTGTTATCCACATTTGTGGAATATTTTTATGATATATATTTATATTGCCTACACTTAGTGCGCCCTCTCTGTTTTTTTTTTTTTTTGTGGCATTTATAATGGCGACTGCTTCCACTGGCCTGTTCTGTGTCTCCTGCTGCAATGTGCCAGCAGGAGCAATAATGGCTGTTATAGATATAGCCAGACTTACCGGTCCCGTGACCACGTGGAATGCGGCCCAGAAATATTAATGCTGTAGGAGGTCCCATTGATAAGACTTAATCCCGCGGTGAACTATCGTGGCAGTCATCTCCCCCAGTCCCTCGGTTTTTCATTGTTTCACCGGCGGCAATGCGAACAGTAAAGCTGGCTACATCTGTATTGACCTAAGTTAAGTGCTAAGGTGTATGTTCAAAGCTCATTAATGCAGTGTTAAGTGCAGAAAGTGCAGCAAGTTAGCGGGCAGAAATGGCATTGCGTTAACTATAACAGCCGTTAGTACTAATGATATGCAAAATTGGTGTTCCCTCTAATAACGCCTACCTACAGTGCTCCTGAATAGTTAACGCAGGATTTAACCTGTTGTTAGTTAGGTCGTACCTAAAGGTGGCGTCACTCCCAACCAGACCGTGAAATATAGGTTTTGCTAGAGAGAGTGAGAGCAGCCCAAGTGTTATCCTTTTTGTACACAAGTGTGTCTCTCTACATGTTGCGTAAAGGCGTGTTTAGGGTAGCAAAGAAGAGGCTGACATTAATGTATACCCACAAAGTGAATTATACGCAAAAGCAACGATCATTGCATATCTCATTAGAATAGGCTTTTCGCCTTGTTAAATTAGCGCTACCTCCCATTAGCTTGAAATAACATGACTCGCATTAAACTTGTCTTACATAGAGGTGTCTGCTCACCAACCAGGAAAGATTTTCCCCTAGGACCACGGTACCTTTACCAGGCAGTCGCAGCAAGGCAGGATCCCCCGGCACCTTTGTTGAGAACCACTTTTAGAATAAATATGCCCAGAAGTGTTTAACCGCCCACCAAATGCACCATGCGCTAAGCTTTTATTAAGATTTCTGCTTGTATCTGTATCACATTTAAGAAGTTGCTAATCCTTTTTCTTACTGTTTTACATTATATTAAATCCGACCCGACAGATTTATTTTCTTCTGAAGCAAAATGACACCCAGAGACTGAGAACTTGATGTTGTTCAATGTAATATGTACATTCCAAAATATCCCCAATTATTATCCTACTGTCGCATATCACTCACTGATGCAATCAAGTATTATATTTTGTAGTTACCAAAATGTACGATACTGAGCTATAGTTGTTGTTATGGCAGAACCAATCAGAGGGTTCCCCTTTGAGACCATTTTATAACAATCCCAGGAGAAAACAAAAAAATGAAATTAGTGGAAATGAACTCCCTACTGTAAAATGACAGTAAAAGGTTGTTTTACTTTTTTTGAGAAATTCACCTTTTTTCCTTATTGCCTTAGAGGAAGAATGGACGTTTAACTTTCTTGCAGCCTTGGGGAGTTTGAGAGTCCACTTGAAATAAATTTCCATAGTAAAATGTGCTTGACGAAACCAAAGTATTGACAGAACGCCTAAGATTCACCATGTTTCCAAGAGGAGGAATAATGACTTTTCTTTGAATAAAAACACCAGGCTTTACTTTTAATCATTCCTTTAAGATTCTGGCATCATCTAAGTCAAACAAAATGAGAGATGTCATTATTTCCTAGGCACAATTCATTTACCTCAAATACATAAATGTAATATTATGTCTTGTTAGTTAGTTTTGTGAGAATGCTGTGTTGATAATACCATTCAAACCTCTTTCATTTGATTTGTAGAAAGAATTCAAGGTTCTACTAGTGATCCGGGAGAAAAGGCAGATTAATTATAGATTGTGATACCTTTTAGCAGACTTAACTTGTGTACACGTGTAACACTTCTTCCCCTGGCCAACATGAAGAGGGGCCACAACAAAGTGTCCCAATGATTGTCAGGTGTTGTATTAAAGTGCAGATGATGCTCAGCGGCTCTTATTAACTTGTTTGTCAGGGTGTTGGCATCCATACAGGCTGGTGGGGTAAGCAAATGAATGGAGGGTGCCAGGAACTTTTCTTTAACTTTATTTTGTGGATACAGTTCAACAAACTCCTTGAATGCCTTGTATTCTCTCGCTTGCACCATTTTCTTACCTCCTATTCTCTCCTAGATCCTCTACAATCTGGCTTCCGCACTGCTCACTAAACAGAAACAGCCCTCACTAAAATAACTAATGACCTCCATGCCGATAAAAAGGGAAGGGGGGTTGATGATTGACTCAATAACCGCCCTATTTGACCTCCATGCTGCCAAAAACAAAGGTGACAACACAGCTCATATTGCTTGACCTCTCTACAGCCTTTCATACTGTGGACCACCCTCTGCTCCTTCACATGCTCCATACTCTTGGTATCTGTAACAAAGCTCTATCCTGGATTTCCTCTTACCTCTCCGATCGTACTTTCAGTATCTCATTTGCTAACACCTCCTCCTCTTATCGATCTCTCTGTGGGGGCACCCCAGTGGTCTGTCCTGGGACCTCTTCTCTTTTCACTTTACAGTTTCTCTCTAGGTGACCTTATCCCATCTCTTGGGTTCACATATTACCCGTATGCTTATAACACACAAATTTACTTTTCAACCCCTGACCATACACATGCTATACAGACCAAAGTTTTTGTATGTCTCTCGACTATATCATCCTGGATGGCCCTCCGCCGACTCCAACTTAACATGTTAAAAACGGAGCTCCTCATACTTGCTCCAAAATCTGGCCCTACTACCTCCTTCTACATTACTGTTGGAAGCACTATCCTAAACCCAGTATCACAAGCACGCTGCCTTGGGGTCACATTTGACTCCTCCCTCACATTCTCCTCTCACATTCAAAATGTAGCTAAAACCTGTCATTTTTCCTCAGCAATATTGCAAAGATACATCCTTTCCTCTGTTGCTCTACTGCTAAAACTCTGACACAGGCCCTCATTTTCTCCCATCTCAACTACTGTAACATCCTTCTGTCCTGCCTTCCTGCCTCTCACCTGTCTCCCCTACAATCTATCATAAACACTGCAGCCAGAATCACTTTACTCTCTTCTAAATCTGTCTCATCGTCTCTCCTGCTTAAATCCCTCTCCTGGCTTCCTATCAAATCCTGTATAATGCAATCAATTCTCCTCACTTTTAAGGCTTTACACTCTTCTGTCCCTCCTTACATTTCAACCCTAATTTCTCGCTATACACCATCCCAACTCTTGCGTTCTGCTCAAGGATGTCTTCTCTCCATCCTTTTTGTATCTAAAGCCCTCTCCCCCCCTTCTCACTGACTGCCCCACACCTCTGGAATGCCCTTCTCCTCAATATCCGACTAGCACCCTCTCTATCCACCTTTAAGACCTATCTTAAAACCTACCTTCTTAACGAAGCATATGGTCAGCTCCGTGGCTGATACTTCATACATTGACCTTGGCTCCTTGACGACACACTTACCAGAACACCTTCCTAGTGTCTCTATATGTTTTTTCTACTTTCCAATTAGATTATAAATTCTTTGCAGCCGGGACTCCTTTTTCTAATGTTACTTTTATGTCTGAATGTGCTTATTCTCATTATGTGTTATTTGTTTTATTTGTTATTTATATTATTATGTCTCGTGTATTACTGCTGTGAAGCGCTATGTACATTAATGGCGCTATATAAATAAAGAGATATACATACATACATACATACATACAACTTCTTATTTGGAATGCTCAGAACAGCATTCCCAAAGAGGCACAAATCTTTCCTTTGTCACGTTTATGGCAAAATATTTGGTCGCTCCCACCTCCACTGGCACCCGTTGGCTGGGTGCCCTCTTGTTTGAGGGTGCAGACCCTTTCCCTCTAACATAGCTAATTGCTCACCCTCTGAGTTGAGGGGAGCAAGGAACCTATCCCTTCTGGCAGCTATGTATGAGGTTTTGCAAAAAATGTCCTGGGTTTTCTGAGCCCTGACTGGGATTTTGCTCTAGCTTGCCCCGTGTGGCAGGATCCTCCATTTTTGCTCCTGGAAGCTTCCTTTAAAAGGACATCCCTGTAAGCAGGAAGTTGCCGAGCAAAGTTTCAGTTCATGCCGAGTACATGCAACACACTTACTTTTTGTCTTCCTCGTTACCAGACCCAGCTACGTATCTCGACCACCCCTGTCTTCCTCCTGCCTCAACCTCTGCATTCTCACTGACTACGCAACTCTGGTGCCAGCCCTGACCAGCTTACGACTCACTACTCTATCAGGACTCTGTGCCTTTATTGTGGGTCCCAGGAGCACCGGATCCGTGACTGCCTGATCGTCGCGGGGCTAGGAAAATGGCTGTGTCCAGTGAAGTTCAAAGAACATTTGCTGGACATCTCTACCATCCCTCCTCTCTCTGTGCCTTCCCAGATTCTTCTACCTGTTTCCCTCTCATGGGGTTTGGCCTCAGTCTCACACACCAGGATTTGGGGGAAGTTTTAAACAAGAAGCAAACTGAGGGGATACCACTGCATCAGGCATTCAATTACCCAATCTACTTGTTTCCAGGAGCCATTCCACCGTCTCAAACTATTCATCAGTTTCTTCTACTCTTCCATCGTCCACCTCCATATCTGGAAGTCCCGCAGTGGATGACAAGGTCCAGGAGTTAAAGTATCTCTGGAGGAGGATTCATGCCAACGTAACTAAAGCCTCCCTTCAGCAGAAGGATCACATGGATAAGCGTCGGCGGCCAGCCCCGCAGTTCAAGGTTGGAGATCTCGTATGGTTATCTACCAGGAACATCGGTCTGAAGAGTCCTTCCCTGAAGCTCGGGCCCAGGTTCATAGGTCCCTACAAGATTGTGAAACAAGATTGTGAAACAAGTAAACCCGGTCACGTTTAAATTGGAATTACCAGATACTATAAAGATTCCTCCAGTCTTTCATGTCTCTCTTAAAGGCAGTGGCCTGCAACAACTCTTCCTCTGCTCCCACCCTCCCAGGCCCGGTTTCAGTAGATGGTCAAGTGGAGTATGTAACTCGTTGGATCTTGGATTCCCATAGGTCTCGAGGCAGTCCCCAGTACCTTGTATCTTGGAGGGGATACAGTCCATAGGAGAATTCTTGGGTGAAGGCTAGTGATGTCCATGTTTCCTCCTTGATCCGAGGTTTCCACTGGAGGTTCCCCGACAAGCCCAGGTTAAATCGTCCGGAGATCGATTCTGGAGGGGTGGGGGGAGGTTGTACTATGAGGTTTTGCTAAATCCGTCCCGTGTTTCCTGAGTCCGGACCGGGATTTTGCTTTAGCTCACCCTCTGGGGCTCGATCCTCCATTATTGCTCCTGGCAGCTGCCTTTAAAAGGACAGCCCTGTAAGCAGGAAGTTGCCGAGCAAAGTTTCAGTTCATGCTGAGTACATGCAACGCACATACCTTTTGTCTTCCTACGTACCTTGACCACCCCTGTCTTCCGCCTGCCTCGTCCTCTGCATTCTCACCAACTATGCAACTCTGCTGCCAGCATTGACCTTCGGCTTACGACTCACTACTCTATCAGGAGTCTGTCCCTCAGCTTAGGTCGGTTCTTTCATATTCCTACCTCAGCCCTGCGGGCCCCTTTCCTGCTTGAGATGAGCATCGTTACATTATGGAGGGATACGCTAAGACCTATCACTGGGGAGCCTATAGTGGAGTGCCTTGCCAACCCCTCTTGTGAGTAGGATGCACCTGAGGGTCATATAGGGGGACCCTAAAATTGGTAGTAACATTTCCCGGTCTGGAAAATAACACAGGGGCTTCTACCCTAATTACCTAACCTCAAAACTGTGTATGTACATATTTACAGGTGACCCCCTCCTCTGGTACCTCCTGAGATCTGAGGATGGAGTTCTTCTCCCCTCCTATTTATGGACCTCTCTCCCTACCCCTGTCTCTAGGCAGAAAAAGGGTGGGGCTTAGCCTCTGCTGGGTTACTCTAGACCAGGTGACCCAGCATATTCTAGAAACGAGGAGTGGCCAAGCCCCTGTCTTGTCACTTTGCAAGATATTATCTAAATTGCATGATGTTTTTTATGTTACCTTTCATTCCCTGTGACACTTTGTATACACTCCCCACATCACGGTGAGCTCAATGAACTCTTCATTATGCATCAGGTGGGAGTTACTGGGCGTATACAAGGTTACCATTGGTTAGAGCGCAGGGTCTGATGGGTATTTTAATCGTTTTTTCTGTATTGTATTTGTACTCTTTTATAAAGCGCGGTCTCCCGCGCGAAACACGTAAGAGTGGTTCGTCTGGCTATGTGTCAATAAAGCTCTTTGCACTCACCTGTGATCCAGTCTCGGTCTGATTGCTTCCCGCAAGGCAGCAGCACCGCCTCGTCTCATCTGAAGATATTATCTAAGGAAGATTACTAGGTGTTAACTCCTTAAATCACTTAACTAAGTAAGAATCCCACAGGGGTGTTACACACGTAAAGAAGAAACCTACTGTATAAGGTTTCAAAAGCACTGTACACTACAATTTCATCTATGAAGAACTCTAATGTTGGTTCACTACAAAGTATCACAACATTGAACAAATCTGCATTTGTAGAAACAGAAATACAAACACCATCTTATTGGGTTGAAAAAATGGATATTTATTACCCTCAAATCATGCTGCAACCCATAGAGTTATTTAATAATGTATTTAATGTCTTGACAAATACTTGGAAAAAAATTGGGAGACTGTGCTAAAGGTGTTTTTGGTAAGTGAAGAAACGTGAATGTTTCACACTAAATGCAAAAGTTTAGTTATGGAAGAATAAACCATTTTAACACTTGTTTTGATAGGTGAGTGGTGAGACAGATTAATTACACACATTACTGTATACCAGCATGAACCAAACAGAGAGGTGAGGTTATGGATAGTTTCTGCATTGAACTCATCTGGGATTTAATGAATGGGCCATTCTGCTTGGCCAATGTCATGGCACTGATCTACAACCCTGACTAATATTGTGTTAAAGCAAATTTTGTGTGATAAAAAAAAGTCCTGAGATGTAGACCCCAGTGTTTCATTTATGTGGTTACCTTATGGCCATATCATTGTTTTTGAACAGTGTATGTACTCTCTCTTAAATCCTTTTGAAACCAGGCAGTAAACTAACATCACTACGGTATGAGGATTATACTATTTGAATGATGATATCTACTAAAGTACTTTACTAGTGAACATTTTTACATTTTTTCTAAGCAGTAACCCGTAATATAAAATAAAAACTCAGCAGATGCAACAGAAAAATGTGAACATTTAGGTGCAATTTAGCATTCTGACAAAGTTTATTTTAGAATTCCACTCCAATACAAAATAATTGGAAAGAAGGGAACACCTCAACAAATAATACCCACAACGATTGTCAACTGTCAATAAATTACTTTAATGTAAACGCTCACATGAAGGTACGTTTCTTTGCAGCTGACAAAAAAACCCAGCATTTTGTCAAATATTTCTTAACCTAACTGTTGCCATTAAACAAATGTAATGACTGAAAAGAAAATATTTATTGGATTTTTTTCTTGTCTGTTTGACTTGATCACTCCTGCCCTTCTCTCTTAAAAGGGCTTTAATTATTTAACCTTTTATGAGCTGCAGTAGGTAACTATTTGACATTTGCTAAATGTCACAAGTTTCAGAGCTGAACTTCAGAGCGACAGAAAACCACTTCTTCTACCATTGAGTGCCAGGGTAAACGCACTTTTATTTAATCACGTGGCTTCTGGAGCCAAAATGTGTGTGGCACTGACCTTATCACACTTTGGCAGTAAAGGCTTAATGAAAAGTAGCACTAAGCAACATCAAATAGGACCAGCAGTAATGCAGATGGCACACCAGCGCTATATATAAAGCTTCTCTCAATACATTGAAACAACACCAGCACAATTCCAACATCAACAAACTCATTGGATTAAATGAATGAATAAAGCATAGACCCGTCCCCAGCAGACCAAAACGTTGATCCATCCTTAATTCATTCATTTAATAACATCATTTTTTTTTATTGAAAGGAGAAGGGCTAAGAGGTGATGGGTCTTATGGGCATGGGAGAAGGGGGCTGGGAGGCATAAAGAAGGAGGGGGTGAGAGTCGGGGTTGAAGCATGGGGGGGGGGAAGTGGTTAAAATGCATGAGAGAAGGGAATAAGGGGTTAAGAGGGAGGGGCTGAGATTACCAGCAGCATGATTCCTTGAATCTGCAGCATGTGAAAGTCATGGAGTTTCCAGTCCCGCCTCCAGTCATCTCTGCCAGCTCCGCCCCCAGTCATCTCTGCCAGCTCCGCCCCCAGTCATCTCTGCCAGCTCCGCCTCCAGTCTTCTCTACCAGCTCCGCCCCCAGTCATCTCTGCCAGCTCCGCCCCCAGTCATCTCTGCCAGCTCCACCCCCAGTCATCTCTGCCAGCTCCGCCTCCAGTCATCTCTGCCAGCTCCGCCCCCACTCTCTTCCATCTCCGCCCCAGTCATCTCTGCCAGCTCCGCCCCCCACTCTCTGCCAGCTCCGCCCCCAGTCATCTCTGCCAGCTCCGCCTCCAGTCATCTCTGCCAGCTCCGCCCCCACTCTCTTCCATCTCCGCCCCAGTCATCTCTGCCAGCTCCGCCCCCCACTCTCTGCCAGCTCCGCCCCCAGTCATCTCTGCCAGCTCTGCCCCCCACTCTCTGCCAGCTCCGCCCCCAGTCATCTCTGCCAGCTCCGCTCCCCACTCCTCTCTGCCAGCTCCGCCCCCACTCATCTCTGCCAGCTCCGCCCCCCACTCCTCTCTGCCAGCTCCGCCCCCCACTCATCTCTGCCAGCTCCGCCCCCCCACTCATCTCTGCCAGCTCCGCCCCCCCCTCATCTCTGCCAGCTCCGCCCCCCCTCCTCTCTGCCAGCTCCGCCCCCCCTCCTCTCTGCCAGCTCCGCCCCCCCACTCCTCTCTGCCAGCTCTGCCCCCCACTCCTCTCTGCCAGCTCCGCCCCCCCTCATCTCTGCGAGCTCCGCCCCCACTCCTCTCTGCCAGCTCCGCCCCCCACTCCTCTCTGCCAGCTCCGGCCCCCCCTCATCTCTGCCAGCTCCCCCCCCACTCCTCTCTGCCAGCTCCGCCCCCCTCATCTCTGCCAGCCCTGCCCCCCCTCATCTCTGCCAGCTCCGCCCCCCCTCATCTCTGCCATCTCTGCCCCCCACTCATCTCTGCCAGCTCCGCCCCCACTCATCTCTGCCAGCTCCGCCACCCCACTCCTCTCTGCCAGCTCCGCCCCCACTCATCTCTGCCAGCTCCGCCACCCCACTCCTCTCTGCCAGCTCCGCCCCCACTCATCTCTGCCAGCTCCGCCCCCCACTCATCTCTGCCAGCTCTACCCCCCCACTCCTCTCTGCCAGCTCTACCCCCCCACTCCTCTCTGCCAGCTCTACCCCCCCACTCCTCTCTGCCAGCTCCGCCCCCCCACTGCTCTCTGCCAGCTCCGACCCTCATCTCTGCCAGCTCCGCCCCCACTCCTCTCTGCCAGCTCTGCCCCCCCACTCCTCTCTGGCGAGCTCCGCCCCCCCACTCCTCTCTGCCAGCTCCGGCCCCCACTCATCTCTGCCATCTCCGCCCCCCCACTCATCTCTGCCAGCTCCGCCCCCCACTCATCTCTGCCAGCTCCGCCCCCCACTCCTCTCTGCCAGCTCCGCCCCCCCTCATCTCTGCCAGCTCCGCCCCCCACTCCTCTCTGCCAGCTCCGCCCCCACTCATCTCTGCCAGCTCCACCCCCCCACTCCTCTCTGCCAGCTCCGCCCCCCACTCATCTCTGCCAGCTCCGCCCCCCCACTCCTCTCTGCCAGCTCTGCCCCCCCTCTTCTCTGCCAGCTCTGCCCCCCACTCTTTGCCAGCTCCGCCCCCCCAACTCCTCTCTGCCAGTTCCGCCCCCAACTCCTCTCTGGCCAGCTCCGCCCCCCACTCCTCTCTGCCAGCTCCGCCCCCCACTCCTTTCTGCCAGCTCCGCCCCCCCCACTCCTCTCTGCCAGCTCCGCCCCCCCCCCCCACTCCTCTCTGCCAGCTCCGCCCCCCCACCACTCCTCTCTGGCCAGCTCCGCCCCCCCCTCATCTCTGCCAGCTCCGCCCCCCACTCCTCTCTGCCAGCTCCGCCCCCCACTCCTCTCTGCCAGCTCCGCCCCCCCCCCCACTCCTCTCTGGCCAGCTCCGCCCCCCCCTCATCTCTGCCAGCTCCGCCCCCCCCTCATCTCTGCCAGCTCCGCCCCCCCCTCATCTCTGCCAGCTCCGCCCCCCCCTCATCTCTGCCAGCTCCACCCCCAACTCCTCTCTGCCAGCTCTGCCCCCCAACTCCTCTCTGCCAGCTCTGCCCTCAACTCCTCTCTGCCAGCTCCGCCCCCCAACTCCTCTCTGGCCAGCTCCACCCCCAACTCCTCTCTGCCAGCTCCGCCCCCCCACTCCTCTCTGCCAGCTCCGCCTCCCCCCACTCCTCTCTGCCAGCTCCGCCCCCCAACTCCTCTCTGGCCAGCTCCACCCCCAACTCCTCTCTGCCAGCTCCGCCCCCCCACTCCTCTCTGCCAGCTCCGCCTCCCCCAACTCCTCTCTGCCAGCTCCGCCCCCCAACTCCTCTCTGGCCAGCTCCACCCCCAACTCCTCTCTGCCAGCTCCGCCCCCCAACTCCTCTCTGGCCAGCTCCACCCCCAACTCCTCTCTGCCAGCTCCGCCCCCCCACTCCTCTCTGCCAGCTCCGCCCCCACTCCTCTCTGCCAGCTCCGCCTCCCCCCACTCCTCTCTGCCAGCTCCGCCCCCCACTCCTCTCTGCCAGCTCCGCCTCCCACTCCTCTCTGCAGTCGGCAGATAGGAATACAGTGGTAATGGTAAGTATCGAGTTACCGTCCATGTTTTATGACCACGGTTTTAACTACCACAGTGCCTGTAAAAAAATTCCTGTGCTGCGTACCGCACACTATACTGTAATTGTGACGCGCTTTGAGTTCCATTGGGAGGAAAGTGCTATATGAAATAAAAGGTTTTATTTTATTTATTATACGAGTATATTGCACAATCCTACTCTACACACACACTCTACAGTCCCTCTTCCCACCCACGCACACAATGTAGCCTCCCATCTCCACACACACACACAGTGCCCCACCCTTGCTCTATACCAGGGCTCTTCAACTTGTTGCCCACAAAGGCCCTTGATATGGCCATTGGATTCTCTGCTCCTGCTAATTTCATACTAGTTATAACATTGTAAGTTAAAGTAATGTTGAAATAATATAATGGTCAGCTCTTTAAAATGTATCTAAAATGACATTGCAATAAGCTTGTGGCCCTTTTACTCCAAATATTTTTGTGATCTGGCCCCTTTGGAGAACTAGTTGAAGGACCCTTGCTCTATCCTCATGTAACCCCTCTTCATTTTCTGCTATACCTCAGACTATATTTCCGGCGCTGAGGTGGATGCCTAAGTCTGTAAATTTGTATTTGCTGCCACACGTGTGCGGGGCCAGTAAAAGGGGGACGATATAGATTACTAGCTGAGAGACCCGTCGTTGCCCGGGATGTAATGTTCCCGCTCCTCTCTGTCTCCTCTCTCCTCCCCCCTCTCTCGGTTTGTCCCCCATTCACATCAATCCAGTCCCCCCCTCCCTCCTTTACAGCTCTGTTTGTCCCCCTTTACAGCTTCATGCAGTGTGAGTGCGTCAGTCATTGTGTGTGCGTCAGTCAGTCAGTGTGTGTGTGTGTGTGTGCGTCAGTCAGTCAGTGTGTGTGTGTGTGTGTGCGCGCGCGTCAGTGAGTCTGACGTAGAAACACAAACACACACACACAGACTGACTGACGCACACACACACACACACACAGTCAGTGCTGTCAGGGGTTGTGTGCGTGCGTCAGTCAGGGTGTGTGTGCGCGCCTGTCAGGGTTTGTGTTCGTGCGCCTGTCAGGGTTTGTGTGCGTGCGCCTGTCAGGGTTTGTGTGCGTGCGCCTGTCAGGGTTTGTGTGCTTCCGCCTGTCAGGGTTTGTGTGCGTGCGTCAGTCAGGGTTTGTGTGCGTGCGTCAGTCAGGGTGTGTGTGCGTGCGTCAGTCAGGGTGTGTGTGCGTGCGTCAGTCAGGGTGTGTGCGTGCGTCAGTCAGGGTGTGTGTGCGTGCGTCAGTCAGGGTGTGTGCGTGCGTCAGTCAGGGTGTGTGTGCGTGCGTCAGTCAGGGTGTGTGTGCGTGCGTCAGTCAGGGTGTGTGTGCGTGCGTCAGTCAGGGTGTGTGTGCGTGCGTCAGTCAGGGTGTGTGTGCGTGCGTCAGTCAGGGTGTGTCTGAATCTCTCTCATGGCTGCCCCCTGCTCAAACGGCTCAATCCCCCTCAGTCCCATTTCCTTCACCAGCCTTCCTACTGGCTTATCACAGTAACATGTCCATGGAGAGAAATCTGCTAGGGGCAGTGTTCTAGTGTTGCTGAGCATACACAGGGGGTTGCACTCACACAAACACACGCACACCTCCCTTCTCAGTCTCTCTCCTGTGCGGAGCTCACATCCAAACAGGGAGGGGAGGAGTCAGTGTCTTGCTGCTGCTGCTCTTCAAAGAAAGGGCTACAGAACATTTGTAAGGCATAGTCAATCTGATGAATTTTTAGTTGTGGAACATTGGCTTTCAATTTGCCTGACCAATCACACTCCTGCTGCATGCCTTCCTTAAATTCACACTGTTTGCAGACACGCAACCAGAATGCTAAACAGAGAGAACGTTAGAGGGACTATTTGATTATAGGATAGGTAACAAAAAACTAGTACATAGGTGAATGCCAGTAGTGTGACCCTATGGAATTACAATTTTGTTTTTACAAACTGCTATCAGAATTTAGGCCCAGATGCACTAATCTCTGTTACTAATTTAGATAACCTGATGTTATTTGCATTGATTTAACAGACATAATTTTCCCTGAGTTTAACACATATCCACAAAGGTAATTATATAGAAACACAGCATGTTAAGTATGTAAGTACGTTGTTTAACTTATTAGCATAGGCTTAACCTCAGGTTAAATTAGCACTAGCTAATTAGCTTCAAATAACCCATGCGTCCCATAACACCTGTTTTACCTGCAAGTGGCGTTAATCCCACCCAGAACCTAAAATATGGGTTTTGACACAGAGAGACAGAGATAGGGAGGAGCGGGGGAGAGAAATTATTTTACTAGCGTCCCAAGCTACTTGTATACCTCCCTGAACACACCTTTATACAGTATATGGAGAGATACGTGGGCACAAAAATGATACCTGGGATATATGCTCATTTGGATATGCCGAGTATATTTAAATTAGCATATTTATCTCTCTTTGTCTCCTGCAAAACCCATATTTCAGGGTATGGATGAGAGTAACACCACCTTTGCTTATGGCCTAATGAACCTAATGTAAATCTGAATGGCCTTTGGTGGATATGCGATATTAGGGGCCACACCCGGAGCCCGATTTCCCAATAGGCCCGTCAGGCCTAGGGCCCCCGGGATTTTAAAGGCCCATGGCTGGGCCACACCCAACAGACCGGCCTTGCCTCTACTTTTATTTTTCGCATATCTGAAGCCATTAACCTGAACTCCATCCGTTGCTCTTCCCTTCCCTACATTCTGGCCCTAGACATGTACGCCGCCACAAAATTAGCGGCAGTGGCTTGTTGAACTAATATTATCAGCGGCAGCAGCGTAAATCGGCACACATTATTTAACCATTGGGGGGGGGGCAGTTTGTTTATGGTGTAATTGGCGCATTGTTTAATTGTTGCAGGCTGCCGTTGTTATCATTAAAACCTCCACTTCAAAACTGTGTTTAAACCTGACGGTGACAGAAGTGGCGGCGTGTGGTGCGTTGGTAATGAATCTTTGGAAATAATGGCGCAGCAGCGCATTTGTTTTAAGGCGGCGGTGTGGGTGATTGAAATATATTTTTGGGGTGAGGGAGGGAGGGGGGGGCCTGGTTCCCTGCCTAAGGCCCCCAATTGGGTAAATCGGGCTCTGGAATTGCATCTCTTACATATCATTAGTACTAATGCTGGAAAAACGTTACCACACGTTATTTCAATGTGTAACACTGAGTTAACGTTAGGTTATTCTCTTTAGTTGATAATCGTTATTAATAACGGACGTTATTTTTGGTTAAATTGCCTAACCGTGCTTGGTGCATTTGGCCCTTAATGTGTACCGTGATTGTGTTCTGAAACACATTAGTACAGTGGGCTGAGATTAAGTTATTAGAGTAATATTTGGAACCTACATATACAGCTGGGAACTGCAGTTATTGTTATCTTCATCTCCAGGTTCAATTCAACTGGATTCTCTCATAGCCTTAGGGCTCCATTTTAAAGAGCCGTGACACGGTGTTAAGTCACTGAATATCTTGAATGTCTAGCAGTGTGAGCAAAATCAGCTGATGGACAACACCTCTGTCACCGCTGTGATTCACCTTGTTTTTAATTGTGTATATCAGAAAACATGTTTAATTTCATCTCTATTAGAATATGTAGAGAGGGAAAAGGCAATCCTTTAGATGAGGTGTACTAAATACTCCAAGTGGGTAAAATACCCCTTAGAGATGTATAATGACCTAGACAAAGTCACTTTTAATACATATACTATTAAAAACAATGAGAAAGAACCGCCAAAGAGTTGCAAAATAGAGGATCCATTAATGTAATACAATGTATCCATGGTGTATTCATTTAAGTGAGTTAAAAAGTTATACATTTATTAAGTGACAGAATTAAGTGAATAAAAGAAAACATAATTATAAAAGGCACTATATTTACTGGTCCTATTCGTGAGACCAAGTAGTTAGTGGTCGTTTTAGCAAAATGATAAGCCTGTATATTTCAATTTGCAGAACAAAAACCTTCTGATTTAGAGCTTGTTTTATAATGCAGATTGAAAAATCTAAATGCATTCAATCACACATTGGCTTCTTCAGAGGTGCTGTTGGGTCTGACACTATTCCAGTCATTAGACGCCGTAGTCTTATTATGAACTCAATACAGTTGGTATGGAAATCCTTTTAGAAAGCGTGTGCTTGGACTAATTTAAATATACTTTGCATAGTCATTAGCATATCTCTCAGGTACGCTTCTTTTTCAGTACAGGCTCGTCTCCCTAATTTACTTGGAGAGACGTTTGAAAGGATATATACACAACTGGCAATAGCTAATACATTAGAAAGGTTGCTGTCTCAACTCCTGACAATATGATGCTGCCCTAAAAACAATTGCCTACCCCAGGATGGCATTAGGTTGATATAGTCAACTCATAACTAATTGGCTACTAAAGGCTTAGAAATGGCACATACTGTATGGATGTTGTGTTTTTTGTGTTGTATTGGTGGGGTGTTCATGTTGTGTGTTAACCCCTTTGGTGCCTGAAGGCATTCTCTTTGCAATGCACTTGTAGTTTCAGGTATCAAAGGGGTTAAATAATTGTCTGCCATAGCGTTTTATTAAAAGGCCAATTTACATAACCCTACAGTAGAAGAGTGATAACCCCCCACACACATACTGTACACAATTGCATTGCTAGCGCTGATGATGCAGATTTCTCTGAGTTCATGCTTATTTGTATTGCTAGTGTTAACGCTGAACTCCTGTTTTTTTTGGGTGTATACAAATTACATGAAATATCTGAACTCGCTTATGTAAACGTAATTCTTTTTTGTTTTTTATAATTGGTCTTTTTATTGGGGTTTCCCTACATAGTATATTAAACAATAGAACAAAACAGAACTAAAAATCCAGACATTCTTTACAAGAACATAAGCATTAAAGCTAAGCATTACACTTTATAGATTTAAGAGTTCAACTCTTTTTCATAAATGATATTTAAGCCACATACAAATAAGTTATTTCTTCAATTCAATTTTCAGTCTTCTCGTTCTACCTTTAAACTGATCTAAAATACATGTAATGTCCTTTGGCCTCACTACTATGTCCAGGATTCCCTGGTTCCATGCCCTTTAGATACTAATATAATAATATTAATAGTAATAACAATAATAGTAGTCCCCCAATCTTATTAAATTCTACCCTTTTTACTTTTGATCTCTGGATTCTATTATTGTCTCCACAGCTATCGCTTAAAAACGTCATTCTTATTAAATGGAAAAAATATATTGCTGCAAACCCAATATTTTATAATGCAAGTTTTGAACGTAGCAATATGAACCTCCAGTAAATCTAAGCCATTATTATATCATTGTGCATTACTCTCTTCTTCGTGAACTGATTTTTAAATATATCGATGTTTATAGCCAGTGGTAAAAGGAGCAACGCTGCTTTTTTATTTACAAACCTCCATTAACATTTGCTGTCTGACTCAAACATAGATGTACAGTATATGGTAACTTAACCTTTGGGCGTTTTGACAAAATAAAAGATACTGTATGTATCATATGCTTGGGAAACCAGGCCGTATTATATTAAGATAATACAAAAAGATACTAATACAAAAGACAGTATATAATTGGTAGTGTAGGACCTGCTGACCTTGATATGGTTGCAGGCTTAAAATGTTTTGACCAAAGGATTGAACTAAATGACTCCTACTTATAAGAAGCAAAACATAAAAAAACATATAGTAATGTACTAAATAATTTCTCATGTTGGATGTGCATTGGGCTTCTTTGTCTATTGTTGTATCATATCAGGAGTTTAGCTTCCAATCCATGTTGGAGAAGGATGTTCCTGTAAAAGAAGGAGCGGCTCAGTGAGTAAAGGCATTGACTCTGTAAATGAGTTTCAAGCAGGGGAACCTTTTTCAATCCCTGGTGTTGGCTCCTTGTGACCTCGGGCAAGTCACTTTATCTCCCTGTGCCTCAGGCACCAGAAACATAGATTGTAAGCTCATCTGGGCACTATATTGTAATTGTGAAGCGCTTCGAGACCCATAGGGGGAAAGTTCTATATGAAATAAAGTTATTTATTATTATTAAAATGTCTCTCTTCCTTACCGTACTTATAACACAAATATAATCCTCCTCTCCTTGTTTAAAAGGATTATGCTAATGTAACCCCTTTACACCCCCTCCCTAAGGGAGATTTGGTTCTGGGTGTAGTGCTGCTCACCTGTTAGGCTCTCAGGATTCTGAGCTTCCGCCGGTGGTAATGGGGATCAACAGGACAGGTTTTCGGATCTGATTCTCTTACTCTTCGGTGCAGCGCCTCCGTCCAACAGGGGTTATTATGGATAGGTGCAGTCCCTGCAGGAAACCTCTCTTCCCTCCCCCTGAATTACTGCATCCTCAGGCAGAAGTAAAATATAACTGGTGGTCTTTATTCAGCATACATCAAACAGCATATTGGCAAATAGTACATCTTCTTGTCCCAGGAGTCTCTCCCGGACTCCCACACTCTCTGATGAAGTATGGGGTAGGTGCTTCCACTCTCCTGGCTCAGCAAAGAACACACTCCCCACTCCCCCCTGAGAGAGGTTTCCTGCAGAGTAGAACATACCTCTCTCACTGAGGGGTGAGAGGGAGAGAACAACTACATTTAGGCTGCAACCCCTTCTTGTTACCAGGGGAGGGTCCCAGGCCTTAGTCCCCGTTATGGGCAGTACCTCGGCCTTAGGCACCCCCCCACCCCCCTTGTCACTACTAGGGAGTTGTTTAGTGCAGCAAGGGCAATGATTAACCCTTACACTGCCTGCGCAGTACCAGGATTTATGTGTTAGGCAGAGCAGTTTAGTAGCCATGGGGGAACCTGGCTACACTAATATGCATTGATGCTTTTACCACTACTTTTTCGTGGAGCTGTGATTATTTACCCTGGCCGTGGCAGCATGCCCACTGATCCAAATAAAACATGGGTGGGGCCCGGATGCGTCCCGTTGATAACACTATATTTTGGGAAGGCAAGGCTTAGTACAGGGGATGGTACATGGATGAGGGTTGACATTGGCTTCTATGTACTACTCTCTGACCGCGTGTGTTTGCACTGTGCAGCTCTGCAGCTCGCTGGAAAGGAATGTGGCACTTACAGCAACAGAAACTCAAGATCCCTGGAGGTGTTTGAAGACGTGTGCAGGTGCCTCTGGAAAAGGAAACGCCCACACCAATTTTTTGTATAATTTTTTTATCACTATGTCAAGGTTTGAATGATCAATATAACTCATGAAATCCCTTAATAAAACCTACTCACTTTAGCTGGACGCTCAAGCAGCAAGACGGAAAAAGGGGATTCATTTAAAATAAATCATAATAACCGTTTGAGAAAAGCAACCATTTTATTGAATTTTAAATAAATAGTTATCGGTTATAGAAACAATCCAAGCCACTTTATTTTCTTTCATTTTTTTAAATACAGAATTGAAGAAGGGGGTCTCCGGAGCTGAACCCCATTCATTTCAGCTTCCGGGAACCCCTGCTTTTGGAGGTACTTGTCTCCATATGGGGTGCCGGTAGCCACTATACAGTATGTCTGCTTTTCATAGGACCTGGGGGCCTGCGGGCCAATAGGAAGCTCTGACGTTATTAGGTTCGGCTTCCTATTGGCCCATGTGATGAGAAAGCTGAAATCTGCAAAAAACTGCAGAGATACCAGCACCCTATTTGGAGGTCTGTATCTCCAGAAGAAGGGGTCCCGGCGCTGAAATGAATGGGGTTCTGCTTCGGAGACCCCCTGCTTCTATCCTGTACAGGCGGGCCCTGCTAATATGGTGGGTTCCGTTCTATGGCCCCGCCGCAAAGTGAAAATTGCCAGAAAGCGGAACCTTCAGGTCTGCGCATGCGCAAACCTGCAATCCCCCCTTCTACGCATGCGCGATCTATGTTCTGCACATGCGCAACCTCAGCACCCCCTGTTCTGCGCATACGCGACCTTGGCTGCCCCCGATCTGCGCATGCGCAGACATAGCAGCCCCCTTCTTGGTACCGTCGTATGAGCGGAACGCTGAAAAGGGGGCCCTAATGTATTAAAAAATGAAGAAAAAACAAACAAAACAAAATCGTCTTGGATTGCTCCTTTAAGAGTCACAATTTGTATAAACGTAATATTTATGTAGTGGGGTGCCCCCTGGCTACTAATTTCTCTGTCCCCTCCAGCACAGTAAGTCCCAGTAAAGAGAGGGCTGTGTTGGGAGTAAATCCTTAAGGGCCTGGTTAAGTTATTGTATAGGATGTTAGTTAATACAGTTCAGGATTAGCCAGGAACGATAAGGGCCTATGCCTGATAGGAGGCCGGCTTACAAGCCACTCCCCTGGGAAGAAGGGGGTTCTTCCTCTAAGGTTAGAGTGGAGAAGGCAGTTCTGTGTTCACCTCTCTGCGAGGAGGAAGCACCAGTAAAGCCTCTCCTGGATAGGAGTGGGCTGAGGCCTTACCCTTTTAGGTGGTAAGGTAGCTGAGGAGGGGGGCTTAGGGCCTCAAGCCCTGGGTACTGCCTTCAGGGAAGTGAAGATTGCCATGCCTATGCTGTACCTAAATAAAGATCCAGTTATATCATCATTGGTCTGGCCTTTGAAAAGAGTTGCCTGTGAGGACCATCCTGGCTACCTCAGGATCCTCATGGGATGGAGGCGCAGCGCTGAATGAAGAACTACCAGCTGAAAGTCTGACCTGATGTCTTCCCACAACATCGCGGAGCCCTCAGGCCTTCTGTAACACCAACAGGTATGCAGCAGCACCAGAATACATCAGGTAGACCAGAATACATGATCTCCCTTAGGGGAGTGGAAGGCGGGGGGGCAGGTGCTACATTTAATACATTTAACATTGCAAAGCCAGTATAATCAGCCTCACACTGATCAGACCAATCACAAATGTGTGTAATTTCCCCCTAGTTTCTAAAATATAGAGTAGGTTTGGCTGACTGTGCACTTATTTAGCCCAGGCTGTGCTGAAAGCTGTGTAATAAGGCCGGCATAAGCTTATAGGGGACCATGTTAAAATGGATATGAAGTAAAGAGTGACACACTGAGCTCATTTGCATGTCATTTCCCAGAATCCCTAGCTGCAGTGGAAGCACTGTGGTGCAAAGAGATAATAGGGAAAGGCAGGGATGCAGACCTGTCTGAGACATGTGAATGTGCTCACATGGTAATTTTATTTGCTATAAACGTAACAATAATTAATTCAGTAAATAATAACATAGAAAGAGAAACACAAAAGACTTATTGATTTATTTACCCTTTTGACTTTGCCAAAATTCCACTGTGCAGTTTTGCAATGTACTGTAACCTTTACAGGGCTCTTATGACGTACCAGGTATTTCATGGGCACCTGTACAGTTTCTAGGGGCAGATCATGCTGCCTGCTCCAATGAATCAGCTAGCCTGATCTGAAGGCGTGGAGACCTCTCCACTTCTGTTTGTGACATCCTGCACAGACCACCGACCATGGAAAGGTTAATAGTAATATATAGCACTATTCCTCTGAATCACTGTATTCCCTAACCTGTCACCACCTCAAAAAGCTATTTCTGAATTTGGCGAAAAGATTAATAGAAGACGCAACCAGCTTTTTTACACATTTAGGAAATGTAAAAAAAAACATTTTTTTATAATATATATATATATATATAGTTGTGTGATAAAGAAAGTACACCCTCTTTGAATTCTATGGTTTTACATATCAGGACATAATAACAATCATCTGTTCCTTAGCAGGTCTTAAAATGAGGTAAATACAACCTCAGATGAACAACAACACATGACATATTACACCGTGTCATGATTTATTAAACAAAAATAAAGCCAGAATGGAGAAGCTATGTGTGAAAAACTAAGTACACCCTTACTGCTTCCATAGGAATTAAGATGCTAAGTAGCAGACAGGTGCTGATAATCAAATGCCCTTGATTAATTGATCATCAGCAAGTGTGACCACCTCTATAAAAGCCAAAGTTTTAGCAGTTTGCTGGTCTGGAGCATTCAGGTGTGCTAACACAATGCCAAGGAGGAAAGACATCAGCAATGATCTTAGAGAAGCAATTGTTGCTGCCAATCAATCTGGGAAGGGTTATAAGGCCATTTCCAAACAATTTGAAGTCCATCATTCTACAGTGAGAAAGATTATTCAAAAGTGGAAAACATTCAAGACAATTGCCAATCTTCCCAGGAGTGGACATCCCAGCAAATTCACCCCAAGGTCAGACTGTGCAATGCTCAGAGAAATTGCAAAAAAAACCAGAGTTACATCTCAGACTCTACAGGCCTCAGTTAGCATGTTAAATGTTAAAGTTCATGACAGTATAATTAGAAAAAGACTGAACAAGTATGGTTTGTTTGGAAGGGTTGCCAAGAGAAAGCCTCTTCTCTCTAAAAAGAACATGGCAGCACGGCTTAGGTTTTCAAAGTTGCATCTGAACAAACCACAAGACTTCTGGAACAATGTCCTTTGGACAGACGAGACCAAAGTGGAGATGTTTGGCCATAATGCACAGCGCCACGTTTGGCGAAAACCAAACACAGCATATCAGCACAAACACCTCATACCAACTGTCAAGCACGGTGGTGGAGGGGTGATGATTTGGGCTTGTTTTGCAGCCACAGGACCTGGGAACATTGCAGTCATTGAGTCAACCATGAACTCATCTGTATACCAAAGTATTCTAGAGTCAAATGTGAGGCCATCTGTCCGACAGCTAAAGTTTGGCCGAAATTGGGTCATGTAACAGGACATGAACCCAAGCACACCAGCAAATCTACAACAGAATACTGAAAAAGAAAAGAATCAAGGTGTTGCAATGGCCCAGTGAAAGTCCAGACCTCAACCCGATTGAAATGCTGTGGCTGGACCTTAAGAGAGCAGTGCATAAACAAATACCCACAAACCTCAATGAACTGAAGCAACGTGGGACAAAATTCCTGACAGGAATACATGTATTGGACTGGGCCCCCCTTGTTTCGCTTGCTTAGCTCTGTCCATGTGATCATTCAATTTCAGGCCCCTTCTGAGATCCTGTCCTGTTCTCAGGGGTTTTTTAACACCCTCCTTTCTCCTGCAGGAAACTGCCACTTTCTCAGGGGCTATTAACTCTGTATATAGACGTCCTTTTGTGGGCTGATCTTCTGACATCGCAGAGCTCTATCTAGGCAGCTTTCTGTGGCATATCTGCATTCCCTTTCTGGGACCTGCATATGTCTTCTGTGCATTGTTGTAGGAGGTCCTTACTATTTAGGCACTGTCCCTAACTAAAACACAATAAACAGGGGGACCTACAGTAATCTTTCCTTTATGAGGGGGACTTCCCCTAGCCTCTACTCCCTGAGGCGTCTCCTCCCCTTCTGGAATCTTCCTTCTCCTAATCTTCCAGAACATTTCCTCTGACTTTTATACCCCCTACCACGTGCCATGTGTCATCACAGAGTGGAGTCTATAATCCACTGCTTACTATGAACTCCTTAGATTAGTAACCAACACAAGGAGGAGGGTCACACACACACACACACACACACACACACACACACACACACACACACACACACACACACACACACACACACACACACACACACACACACACACACACACACACACACACACACACACACACACATATGCTAGGAGCAATATTGTATAAAGTGAGATAGCGTAAATTCAGTACCACCAGCACGGAAAGCCCCATTGACGTTATAGAATAAAGCCCTGAATACTAAGGAGCATGTTTCAACTCCACATTTGGGCAATTTCAGGGCAAAAAAAACCTTGCACCATAAGTATCAAAGAGAAAAAAACAAATTGAAATCAATGTTTTTTTTTCTTTGCATCTGGTGAAGTTTATTTTGCCCCATAATTGTACCACTTTTGTTCTGAAAAAGAGCTCCCCTCCCCCATAAACTTAAAAATCCCTCATTTACACCCACAATCCAGAATGAAAAACGCAGTCGAATACCAGGTTTACAGACAAATATCACCCTGCTATTCACAAGCTTTCAGAATAGTGCTTTCCATAACAGATCCCAAGTTAATGATTACATACTGAGTTAGACATTACGATACAGTCACATTTTAATGTCAGCAAGGATTTTGCAATTGGGTAAAACCTAATGTAACAAAGCAGTGCAGTCTGCTGAATTTTGTTTTGACAAATTACATTTATCTTTACTGCACTGTGATATCCCCCCTCCCTCCCCCCCTCAGTAATTTAAATGGTGTTGGTGTGAGATATCCTTTAGCTTTATGAATGGAGTTATAAGAATGTCTGCATTTTTACTGCCTTGTTTATGCACACGCTCTTGGCAAAGGCAATCGTTGCTCCCTGGCACGATGCCCCTTCTACCAGGGACCTTGGTAGAATAAATGAACTTTTATTAACATTATTATTTTTTCCGATACAGCAGGGTTTATACACAGTGGTGTACGTGGAATGTTTCGAGTATGAAGCCCTGCCCTAAAAAGCGTACAATCTGATTTTTGATGCCTGAGGCACAGACAGATTGAGTGACTTGTCCAAGGTCACAAGGAGAGTTGACACTGGGATTTGAAAAAGCTTCCCCCACTTCAAAGGCCAGTGTTCTTAAGACTAAGCTACTAAGTCAGCCCAGTAAACTGATTTGTCATCCGTTTAGTATACATGTACGTCTTCTGCTTTAAGAAGCGAGAAAAGGCATATCTGCAGCAGTCTTAAAAGTCGCCTGCATTTCTCCCCCTGCACCTTTTCTCCCCATGCCCCTTTCCCCCCCCCCCCCCCCCGATACTGCCGCCTCCCACCGCACCTTTCTCCCCAGGCTCTGCCTCCTCCCCCTGCACCTTTTTTTCCAATGTACTTCCCCCCCCTCGCTCCTTCTCCCCCCCCTCGCTCCTTCTCCCCCCCCCTCGCTCCTTCTCCCCCCCTCGCTCCTTCTCCCCCCCCCTCGCTCCTTATCCCCTCCCTCGCTCCTTCTCCCCCCCCCTCGCTCCTTCTCCTCCCCCCTTGCTCCTTCTCCCCCCTCCCTCGCTCCTTTCTCTCAATGCACTGCCTCCTCCCCCCGCACCTTTCCCCCCCTGCACCTTTCCCCCCTGGACCTGCCTCCTCCCCCCGTACCTTTCCCCCCCCTGCACCTTTCTCCCAATGCACTGCCTCCTCCCCCTGCACCCTTTCCCCCCCCCCACACACACACCTTTCCCCTCCCCCCAGATACTGCCGCCTCCCCCCCCCCTGCACCTTTCTCCCCAGGCACTGCCTCCTCCTCCCGCACCTTTCTCCCCAGGCACTGCCGCCTCCCCCCGCACCTTTCTCCCCAGGCACTGCCGCCTCCCCTGATATAAAGGCAAATAATACCAGAGAGGCAGCAAAAGTGTAAATAGACTGGTCTCTTGACATACTGTAAAGGCTGGTGGCCTCAAAAGGTGGCCACTTTTTCTACTCTGTTAGATTTATAGGATAAAAGCCTGTTTGTTAGACTTTTTTTTTAGTGTGTTTTTCAGGGCTTCTGGACTATGATCCAAATGTTAAATTGTTTCACAATAGTAACTTACAGTGTTTATATTGTAATCCTTTCCTAATGCTATGGATTGAATATCGGAAGTCATGTCCAACAATAAGGTATTTTCCATTCCATTGAAAGAAGCAGGAAACAATAGCATGCAGAGTATTGTATTTTATTCATCTGAACCCCGTATTGTTAAGTAACTATTCCATGAATGTTACACAGTTCATGCAAACATTATAATGTGGCTAGACTTTTGCGCACGTCTCAAAATTTGTTTCGCAAAAATGTTGACGATTGTATCTGTAATTGTGCGTTTTTGATCAATGTTTGCAAACACTCACATTGTCTCGAATGCGCAAACATGCAATATTTCCAGACTACCGATAAAGTTTGCGAATATTACCCCAATTTAACAATAATCTCACCATGTAAAGACCACGTGACCTCATGTTACATGGCCCCATTGCGCAAATGTCTTCAAATGTGCGCTCGTAACATTTGTCAAGTCAAAATCTCGGCAAACTGCGTTTGGTTCGTCAACTTCAGTGGACAAATTGCACGTCTCTTTTTATAGCACAGAAGCGTACTCAGGGGTCTGTTTGTTGAATCTGGTAGTAGATGGTTGGCAATGCCTGACGTGAACACTATATTTCGAAAATGTAGGATTACAAAAAGTGGCAGCACTATCCTTCATTCAATGCATTACAAAAAATAGCCGAGAGATCAGCTGTTTTAAAGGACCAATCCAAGCCGGGTTTTTTTTTTCCTTTCCTTTTTTTAATACACGGTTGAAGCAGGGGTCCTCCGGAGCTGGACCCTGTTAATTTCATGCTGCTTCTGGAGATACTTACATCCAAAGTGGGCGTCGGTGTCTCCTACAGTTTTCTGCAGTTTAAAGCCCCCAGTCCCATGGGCCAATAGGAAACCGCACCGGATGACGTCACAGCTTCCTATTGGGCCGCAGGGTCCGGGAGCTTGGAAAAACGGCCATACTGTGAAGTCTGGAGTGGCTGCCGGCAACCACTAGGGAGGAAAGTAACTCCTGAAGAAGGGGTCCTCAGAGCTGAACTTAAAGGGGTTCAGCTCCGGAGACCCTCTGCTTTAATCCTGTATTTAAAAAAAAATGAAAAGAAAAAAATAATGGCTTGGATTGCTGCTTTAATGTTATAAGAAACAACCTCACAGCAAAGATAAAAGCCAAACATAAATTACATCGTGTCCGGTACAAAACAAAAAGTGTAGATGTTACAATATGAATATCAAGAAGCATAATGTTGTGGTAATCAGAATCAGATATAATCATTACTATTATATTTTGGGCAAGATTCACTAATGGGTGATAGAGCTGTTTTAAAATGTTGTGGTATAAACTAATGGTATTGCTGCGACATTATGTGGAATTACCGCAGTAGTCACAAATAAATATGTATTAATAAATAGTGTGTGATCTGCAGATTATTTGCATACAGTACATGAAAAAAAATGTTAATTCTGCAATAAATAAGGCCAGCGATAAAAATAAGCGTTAACTAATTAAAATCAGTGCATCTGAGGCAACTGTGTGTATGTGGAGGAGGGGAACATCTATATCACATTTTTTTAACCACAGGGTTATGTAATAGGATCCCTTACAAAACCCGATGAGAGAAAAATATTTAACCCCTTGGATGCCTGCGGGTATAATGCATTGCAAAGGAATATCTTCAGGCACCAAAGGGATTAACATAAAACATTAACACCCTACAAATAAAACAAAAAAAAAGCACAGCCTTCATACGTGCAAATATGAATCCTTTCGTAGTGCAAGTCCCAGCTAGTCATATGCTGATCATATCGAGCTGGTCACTTGGGATTCTCAAGGGTTAATACATGAATATGTTCTGCAGTGTCTATAAAACAGATTTGTATCACCTATTCTGCGCTGAGAGTCTTATCGTGCACCTCTGTATATATTTGCCAATCGCGCCAGCCTGTGGCAGGTGATACATATTGGCAATATGTGTGGTGGTAACATCAGCATTTATAGTGAATAGTTCTGTATGTAGAAAGGTAATTTGGCGTTACAGGATATGCTCATTTTCATGCAATGCGTTTAAAAATCCTGCTCGCGATATGGCTTTAGTTAATAGGTCAAGAAATGAAAATGGCATTAAAGCAGCAGTCCTGGCTTCGCCTTTTCTTCCCTGTTTTTTATTTTACTATATGCAGCATGTGAGTAGCTTTTAATGAGCAATAATTACCTTAGCTGCCGATCAATCCCTTCTCTGGTGATCGATCAGACAATATGCTGCTTGTGGGGCTATCAAAATGGCCGCCATCTGACTCTGTGCTTCAGTCTATGAAATGCTGCAGCTACCAAAGGAAGATTAGCGCATTAAAGAAAAATCATTACAAATGGCATTAGGAGTTGAGGTTTTGTTTTAAATGCAGTCAGTATTATGTAATACTACAGAACTTTGGAATACAATAACCACATGTAGTATTTTGCATGTTTTGCTGCTTACCTACTTTTTATCTATTAACCTTTTAGTGAATCTAGACCTTTGTCCCATCCAATTCATTTCCCCTAGTTGGAACTTCATTGACTTTTCAAGACAGTAACATCTGTAAAGCTCAGGGAAGCAATGTTTCTCATACAAAACGTACCTCAAAGCGTTTTAGTGAATAAATTAATGCTTTTATTCATGAACAGTTCTGGAAGACTTTTTAGGTGTCTTCAGGAATGCTTTGAGATTCACTGGGATGTTACATTTCCCTGCAAAATAAATGAGTGCTTCAGTATTAGGTGGCACCTTTTTTATTTGGACTAACAATTGATGTTTTAAGACAAGCTTTCGAGAGTTCTCCTCTCTTCCTCAGGTCGAGCAATACTCAATTAAGGGGAAGAGAGTAGAAATTTAAAAGGACCCATAGAAATACTTTTACACTTCCTAAAAGGATTTCCATTCCATCTATAGAGAGTTGCTAAGCCCAAGGTTATGGCCCCAGTTAGTGCTCCCGTGCGTGCTTTGGAGCGCCTGGTGGCGCGTGCACCCGTTTCTGCAGCGTCAGTGGACTTCAGATTGCTCACGACAGGGGGGCGTGGCGGGGGGCGAAGGCCATGACGTCACGCGGCTTGTTTGCCCTCATTGGCTGAACTGCCACCGTGACGTGGCCATCGCTCGGCCGCCGCGCCATAAGACAACTTTCTTGTCAAAATGTGGTCACACCATCGCGCTTGGTGCAAGCGCGAGCGTGCACTGCGGCGGTCCCGATCACTGGGGACGAGGCCTAAGGCACCGACCTAATGACTGGAACGGTGTCAGACCCAAGTGATAGAGGTCACAGCAGTCCCCTATTAGTTGCACTCAAGGAAAAAGTCAAAATTAATAACATACACGGTGTCAGACCCAACAGGACCCGAACCCACAACCACTGCTTTTCTAGTAGTGTGAGCTAAACCAACTGATGGGTTGCAGGGCACACTGTCTACTACTAGCATACCGCCAAGGGATATCTATTTTGTTGATTGTAATCTTGACAGCACTTCAAGCACAAAGTACTGTATGTACTGAGGGCTATGACTGAGGGGATATATATATATCTATATATCTATATAAAATAACTTCTACATTTGAAAGCCTCTCTCTCCCCCTCCTAAGTGCGAATTTGTAACAATCCGGCAATGGATTTTGGATTGCTCCTGTCTTTGAAAAAAAAAAAAAAAATACTACATGGCAGACTGGTTTTTTTTTTTAGACTGATCCGTGAAAATCAGCAGAGCAAAATAACCGGGATTATCTGAGGTGGATCCAAATCCGCAAAAAAATATGTCACCCATCTCTAGTTGCAGACCTGTCTGAGACATCTGAATGTGCTGACAAGTGGTATTTTTATTTGCTGTACTGAGAAACTAACTTTCAAAATGCAAATGTTATATAGTGCAGTGCCTTCCGTTTATTGCAACTCCAATGTCACTGCGATAGGTTACTGTGACTGAGGCTTTAGGTATGAGAAGCCACAATGCAGCAGAACCCTGGCAGTGACACCAGGACAGCATATGGAATGGGGCAGTTTAATATCAGGACTTGCTGCAGTGACGCCCGGTACAAACCTCCGCCTGTCACAGTTGGTTGAAAGAGATTTATAGAGGTCACAACCACAAAGAATTTCGCAAGTGCCTCATGCTGCTGAAAGTGAAGTACTAATGGGCATTTTGTCTTTGAATTTTGCTTTGCAGTTATCCCGTTGGCTTAACAGATATTTACCCCACTTTACAATTCGGGAGTTTCCATACACTGCTTTTCCTGACCACCACACTCATGAATATGAAGAATTAAAGGCAATGGTGTTTGCACTGTTCAAAGTGTGGATCCAGTCACATTTATGTTTTATTTACAAAGTAACCGCTCCTCTCAAATGTGAACTGTTTTATGGCGGCTCTTTCCCTTCCCGTTTCTATCAAAGAAATGTGGAAATACTATCTGTTATATTAAATTGTGGCCAACAGCATGCACACATACACGCTCAATACACTTATCATGTCGAGACCCAGCACAGTACCACTACTTTTTGAGAGTAAAGTCAACTTTTGCATTGGTATGACTGAGCACAAGGGCGGGTGTCTTCTTCGTGTGACCTAACAGTCATTGGTCTCCAGTGACAGAGGAGAGCTGTCAACGGCTTCCAGTTACAAACAGTCCAAAATAGTTGGAGAGGTAAAAATGTAGATCCAACGTGGCAACAAATTGTGATGTCAGTAGTAATAGAAACCTCGTTGTTTTAGGTGTATTCATATCGTAAGGATCCAAAGTACAAAGCGACAGGAGGTCAAGCAAAGCAAAACATAGAGAGGCACAGCCGGTTTTCCATACAAACCTCCTCGGGAATGTAAAGTATGATACCTTCCCGTGTAACAAGCTTGCACAATAATCTGGAGATGTCAACCCATTCGATGCCAGGAGGGCCACCAGCTCTGCTTCGTACAGTATGTAGTTATATCTTGATCTATATAGTACCCTCCATGTACGTAGGGCTTTACAGCAGTAATTCATGTGACACAATAGGAATAAGAATTTCGTACAGAAAAGTAGGCATTAGGAAAGGGAGTACCTGCCCCAAAGAGCTTACAATCTAAGTGGTAAGTAGGGAGAAAACCGCAACACTTAACTATTACAGTGCTGGAAGTCCTGGATTTTTGGCCGTGTGATTGTTTTGGTGGCGATCACATGATCGCGACCAGTCACAAAAACAGAAGTGGAGCAGAACTTTCTGTTTTGTGTTGTTCATTAAAAGAAATTCCCTTTCTGATAGAAAGATATCACCAGTTTACATGATGCACTGAGTAGCTATTGTAACTTACAGTAAGGATCTTTAGTCACCTAGAGCTACTATTCTTCTAAACGTAAATAGATAATAAACATACTACATGTAGCAATAATAACGAACTGTACAGTACATCACCTTTCATACAATACTGTTCTCACTCCGTGCATTGGGGAATTATGAGATCGAAGGTACAGTAGGCAGGAGAATTTCACAGCGAGTGTCAGTGGAATTTCTGTTTCTGTGTCCCTGTCTTCTAAGTACTATATGAGATTTAGATGCCTGGTTTAAATAGATAGATAGATAGATAGATAGATAGATAGATAGATAGATAGATAGATATCAGTGAGTAGAGGCACTGTGAAAACAATGACACTGACTTTGAATCAGGTGAGCCTGGCTCAAATATTCCTGTGCCTCAGGCACCAACATTTTGTAATCTCCACAAGGCAGAAGTCTATGTACAGCGCTGTGTACACTGTCCGCGCTATATAAGGGGGGAAACTAAAATGATGATATACTTTTTATAGCTTTATAATGCATCATTTTTAATTTCCAGAAGCGTATGGTACAGAAAAAAAAGGTCCTTTAGCTGTAAAATCATGCTTCTTGAAGCTGGAGCATTGCTTTTCCCATTAACCTTTCCAGTGCTGGAGCATTCAGTAGTACTCCTACACTACCACAGCATCCTTCAAACCTGAGGTTACTCATTTGAGTTAAGAAATAAACTTGTGACTTTATTTCTTTGTGAATCAAGGGGTGGGGGGGGGGCTAATATCTACTGTATTAAACCTGTTGTATTTCTGCTCAGTACCTCTTCAATATCCTAATGTGACAACATGTGCTTCAGTGGCATGTAACAAGTTTCACATCCATGTATATTGAGTCCTCCTGTAACTTGTCCTTTTGCCCCATACGATAAGCTACTATCCATGTACTCTCTGATACACAAGTACAACTGATGCAAAGTTTCACCTTTCATTTACTAACCAAAACAGGCACTCTTGATAAGTAGCCCTGGAGAGAAGGAAAGGGAGGTCGCTCATTTTCAGCCAGGTTGCAGACTGCTGGAAATAGCTCACATGCTCTCACAACAGCCGCAGCTGAAATTCCTCCTCTGACTCTGCCCGTGTCTCTCTTCCTGCTCTGTAGGCACTTGGATTTGGCTAAAACCGAAACTGCTGGAGTTGACAACCTTGCTGCGGGTTTGAAATCAACACAAGCTGCATGTACAAGTAGCCTGCGTTTTACCAGTGCTACACTTGTCCTGAAGCCTGCAATCCAGCTGTCTGGTAGGTACACACATCTGAATGTATCATTTGTTGGTTACTGAATTCGTTACACAGTTGTTTTAAATGCTCCAAACGCCAGCATTTGCTGTTCAGTTTATCGTAGTTATAGTGTGTATGTGCACTTTAATCTATTGGATCTGGTGTGTTTTTGCCAAGAGCTGCTTAGTGCTAAGCCCGAACATGAGAAATGTTACTTAGCATTGTTCTTAAATGCCTTAATCATGTGTCACATTTCATTAATTCCACAGTTTTGATTTTAGCACAGTAGTCTGCAGCAATACTGTACATTAAATGTAAGTCAGACCAAATAGTAACTTACATTTTATTGTATTTTTATCATTTGTACTTCTGGCATTTCTGTTCTTGAACATATTGCTTTAGTCTTCAGATTGATGATTAGTGATCAATGCATGATACTAAGAAATGTTTCAAAAAAAGAGTCATGCTAATATTATGTATACATTCACTTCTACAAAGCATTTTTTTTAAATATTGCTTTAATATTTATAATTGGATATCAATTCAGTTTCTCGAGCATGTACATTTAAAAAATACATAAGCAGCACCTGTGTTACATTGCTACAGACATTTGCAGACATTCAGTACAGGATATTGAACCTTTAAACCACATAGTTACCTGCAAAATAGTGTCATAAAACCTACACACAGCTGTAAACTAATATCAATGGTTTAGTTACAAAAAATAAAGCACAAGCCATACAAAGAATATTAGCAGTATTCAGAGAGAGAAAGGGGGAGAGAGAGAGAAATAGGGAGAGGAGGGGGGGGGGGAGAGAGAGCACCACTAATAGTAATACTTCTGGTCATGTTGGCTATGAATACAACTGGGCACATCACATTGTTTGCAAATTCTTTGTTTCAATTGCATGGTACCACTGGTTTACCAGTGCAGATTGACAGACTGTTCCAAAACAGACATGATTGTGTAAGCAGGTTACTGCATATTCGAGGGGAGTTCACCTCACTTCCACCTACAGTACCGCTACTTGAAAATATGTTCTGCAGCATATGGTAATACTAAGCATCAATAAACACACTCTATTTTACATAACTGCCCACCTTCACTGGTATGTGTGTAACAACCAACTCACAGTATTTAAAAGGAATATTATTCGCTGAAAAGTGTATCCTTTTTCTACTTTCTCAGTGAAATAGTCCCATTAACCAAATGCAATTCAGTGGAGGGAAGAGATCTCCCTGATTCTCTTACAGTATCATATCTCACCGAGTAGAGTGTACACATGTTGCCCATTACGCCTTCATTCTTTAGGACATGACATATCAGACGATAACAAAATAGATGACCTTCACTCCGCGTCCGCACCCCTCAATCTTTATCCACTTTTTCTATTACAACCTGACCAATATATAATGCTTATTCTATCTGCAGCATTCTTGTCAACATGCAGGGTCCTGTATGTCCTCCCCTTATCCCTTACATCTTTTGTTTCTTTAACCTGTTGCAAATATTAAAGGAAAAACATAAAAATAAAAACAACATTACAAACTACCAGCTCAGGTTAATAAGAGCAAACTCCTTCCTTGTGGGAACATGAAATATATTTAAGAAGGAATAAACGCTACATCTCATGATACTTTATTTTCGATCATGTGGTTTCCTTGATTTTATTTTTTTAACAGAGATATTTATGCTGTTTGCTGTGTTGCTGGACTCCACCTAAGTGCTGCATTTTTTAAGATTTGTTTTATAGCAATAAATAGGTTCTTTACATAACCTACAGTTATTTCGTGCAAGCTTCCAAACCTTAGCCCTGTCACAGACAGGAAGCTTTGCATCTCTTTGGTTAATAACAAAGTAGCGCACAGTTCTGTAAGAATAGGATCAGGTAAGGTAGACACAACCTATTCACAGTTGCCCATATTCAAGTGCAAGAAAGGAATCTCTGGGGACTGCTGGAATGCTTTTTTATTTGCTTCAATTTACCTCTGTGCTCAGAGCAGCAAACAGTAACATTTTGTGCAGATTCTGTCCACACAGAGATGTCTTTGTGAACATTCCAAAGGTGGTGTCAAGTAGATTGGGGGGGGGGGGGGAAGGGGTGGTGGTGAACACCCAGCTTCCCTTATACCTCCCTAATGTGATACACTCACAGGGAACAGTGTAAGCCTTGACTAACTTAAATTCATTTATTTTGTAAGTGTATTAGTACAGGAGGACAGGCATGGTTAATAATACCTTCCCAATGATTCTTTCCTTTATTGGCTTGTAGGCAATGCATGCAGAGCTTAGAGGCTTGTTTTGAGAAAAAGAATGTAGACTTTTTATTCAGTCATTTTCAGCAACATTTTTAGCCCAAGTTCTGCAACATAAAGTATCGGCTTTTTCCAGGCCAAAGTTCAGCTTCTCCAGTGTGTGAAAGTCCATATAAGTCTATAGACATCTATTGTATAAAAATAAGTGGTGTCCCTTGGCATCAAGGACACTGAGATATGGCCCGCTCGCACACCCTCCCTTAGTCAAGGAAACGCACATCTGGTCTATACGCAGACCAGGGGAAGACAGAAACCGTTCCCTTTCCTGCCTTTTAAGCCACTTGCTAGACTCGTTAGTAGTCCTGTCTTGCTCCAGGCAGGAATTACCGACTGCCTGGAAGACACGCCACAGCTATAGCTGTTGTAAACAGGCTGACCCCTGTGACAGAGCTTAATCACTAAATAAAGGTAATTTACTGTACATGTATGGTTGGTAATGATCAGTAATGACTCTCACTTTCAAGAATAAACCACTAATGTTAGTACCAGAGGGAGAGGAAGCTCAAGTGACTTCCACACACATTACTGTCAATTCCAGACTCCCTGCTCCTTGTCCTACACTAACTAACTTTAATTGTCTCTGAGATATTTGGGGAATGTAACACAATAGTAATTCATAGTGTGGGGAAATGCTGGTTAGTAAATGAGTATAAAAACTTCCTTGTGCCAAACAAACAATAGGCTTAAAGGAAAACTCTAAATTGCTCTGCAGTTTTCAGCTCAATGCACATTTGATGGCTGATTTAGCATCAGAGCAGTATGTGGCACTGATGTGGAAGGGAGTTCTAGAACTTATAAAGTTTGAGAGGGACATTTCTCATCCACACCTAGGAATTTTACATTTACAGTATGTTCACCAACATCTAGCAGCAAATGAAAGCTTAAGGCTTTTAATGAACCGAAATACCTGTTATCCCAAACGTTTAGATGATAGGAGGAAATATTCAACCATCCTTATGCTTTAACATACAGGAGCTTTCAGTGTATAAAACAAAATAAGCACAAGGGCAAACCTTGTCATCTATTGTTCTGTACCTTAATAGACACAATAGTCTGGTCTCTTGAATGTTACAATTTTACATTCTACATAAGTAGGCAGCATATTAGAGAGAGAGTGTAGTGCATTTTGATGAATAAATAATGAATTGACAGTGTTTTAAATACATTGTGATGGATACTGTATGGGTAAGACGTTCAGCTGTTGGTGAAATTATTTTCCACGAGAAGTTGTTTGCAAATTAGTACTACTGTACATAATTCTTTACGGTGTTACGCCCTTATTTGAAACAGATTTTCATAATCCTATCAATAAAAATGTAAGTTTAGAAACAAAATGTATATGTATATACAGTGTATATATATATATATGTATATACAGTGTGTGTGTAGATATATATATCTTCAGTAGCAAGTGAGGGGATGATGTCCAAATGCATTGGAAACGGGGAAAGGGAAAAGGTAAATTTGACATAAATTGGAAGAAATTAAACCATTTTGGGGGAAAAGTTTCTCTCAGTGGCCGAGGGGATCACTTTGCAAAGTATTTCAGCCTGTTTGGCACTGAAGGAGTTAACAATATCAGTCAAGCATGCGGTCAAAATATTTTGTGTTATCTTCTGGCACACAAAGTGAAGGACCCAATTCATCAATCAGCATTACAGCCAGTGCAGCAAATGTCAAGACACTTAATTTCCATGACAGATTTGCCATTGACAGAGTGCATTGAAGTTCTAAGAATGCCCTGGCACACACTGCTTATACCCAGAGTCACTGCAGATCAGTAGTATAGACACACAGATGTATGTTTTCATGTAATCAGAGCATAAGCTGTGAACATTCCTAGGATCTGAGGTCCAATCTTTGTCAAGCATTAAGACTATTTACTTGGTGTCACACGATGATGACCCAAGAGGCCTTTTGCATTTTCTCTATTTATCTTGGTGCCAGTGACTTAGTGCATTTCGATGGATCCAATTAATTGAGGAAAATCTGAGCATTCATTTTTAGTACCAGAGAAACCTTTTAGGCAACATTTAATGTTCAATGCAAATAAATAACCATCAATTTCCTGGCATTGAACATGCTGTAGCGTTCACACTTGTGTCATTTGGTCTCAATTTAATTATAAAACCATGGGGCTGATTTTATATGTGCTGAAGCGGCTGATCGGGCAAATTTTGGCCAAAATTTCGCATTGACTTCAACCCCTTTGTCTTTTATGTAGATCACATTAATATCCACTGCCTGCCCTTACTGAAATTGAGCTCATGTTGGCTAGTAGGACATAGCATTATCAGTTAACACTAAATAACCCTTGGGTGTGTGCACTGTTTTATAGTACAGTAGACAGTAATAATTAGAGAAGCTTCATCTGACGACTCTAAGTTGAGATCAGACAGTCAGAGTGGATGTGGCAAGCATGATGTTTGTTTCTGCGCACCAATCTCTTGTTAGGTTTTGTGGGATAGCAAGTGTGCAGCACAGATCAATATTTCTGTACAAAACGATCTGTTTATATAATGTATGGGATTTCCAGCATAATATATTACTTTTTTTCAAAGAATTCTTACAATGCTGACACAAACAGACATATACTTGCCAAAGCAAGCACAAAAGACCCCTACTGTAACAGCACTCGCCTAAGTGGGTATATAGTGTGTACATTAAAACGTAACTTTTAATAGTTACATTTTTTTAAATAAAATTGGACAGTAACACATAACAGACAGCACATATATCAATGGTCACTAATATAGTAATAAAATTAAAAGGGATATTAAATAATCTACTCTCAATCTGAGCACCAGAATTGGTGCAGATACTTAATTTACAAGTGCTAATAGGGGTTGGAAAAAGACAACTTTCCACCATTAAATCTGGGTATGGTGATAACAGTGGTCAACTGCTCGTATGAAAAGGTTGATAAGCAGCCTAATATGTGGTCAATTAGGTGTATTCATGAACACCATAAGAAGTTAATGGTAAACCACAAGTCTAAGTGTACTGTACCACTAAATTAGAAGGGAGTTTGCAGGTATGGATATATTTATAAGCGATGTGTGAAATCACACCGTTATACATATAATGAATGCATTCACCTTTGGCAAGTATATGTGTGTATGTTCTCTCTCTACCCCTGGCACCACCTGCTTTACATAGACTGTAGCAAGAGCCTTTTCCATCCTCTCTCCCCATATTTCGAAACGCTGACACAAAGAAAAAACATTGACGATTTTTGCGAGCTTGAAGAATGCCATGGTGTAGCATGGTGTAGCATGGTGTAGCATGGTGTAGAGCCTGTGGTGATATTTTATGATTACCAGAATTGAGGAGATTCCAATCCAACCAGACAATACTGCCGTAACTGTATTTAAGTACTGTATTTTCCTTCAGTGTCTACCATAAAAGAAAACATCATTGAATCATGTGGCCTGTAAGAAAAATGTGACTTCGCTTAATCCAAAATGGTTTTAATTAGAGGTAGGCAATAATCTAGTCAATATTCTGCTCTACATACATTAGTGAAGAACTTGAAAACACAAGATTAAAGCAGCAGTCCAAGCTGCTTTTTTAAAATTGTATTTATTTAATTTTTTTTTGCCCTTTAATATGTGCATCATTACAATCCACACAATGATAAGTAATTAGCTAAGTTGCCGATCGATCCGTTCTCCTGTGATCGATCGGTGAAGATTCGGCTCGGGGGTTCACTAAATCGCTGACAGTGCAGCAGACGAGGACCCAAGATGCATAGTTCTGTGGGGAAGATCATGTGCGAGGGCAGGGCTCAAAAAGGGGTGTGCCAGAGCCTGTTTCAGAAGAGGAAGGGGATGTGACTTTGTAACTGGTTGCTATAGAAACAAAAAATGCTTGTTACATTATAATACATTTAAAAAAAGTCAATTCACAGTTGTTTAAAAACAAATGCTGCAAGTATTTTCTCATAGTACAGAACTGATTTAGTAAAAAAAAAACACATGTAGGATATTGATTGGTCTGCAGCTCTAAGGGCCATATTTTCTATGCAGTGCAAAGTTGTAATGCACCTTACAGCCTATTTAGCTAAACGGGCAATAAGATGCCTTCCGGGTTTGTCACAATGACAAGAGAAAAGGAACCCCACTGGTTCTGTTATCTACACCTACCCCTGATTGTAGCACCACCTTTGACACTACATCGGTTTCGAGCTGTTGTAAGGGTATCCCTACCCCTTTCCCTTTAGTATGCAACTTCCGGGTATGTCACCATATTGCCCTAAGTCAGTACCTGGCCCAAAGTTAAACTATGCCGTACTGGCTGCCAAACATATCAGTTTATAACAGGACAGTTCCTTCATTTAAAATTCTGACCAGTTGTAATTTAGTTTTAGCCTGTGTTTCAGAGACCTAGTACACTTCTTAAAGCACTGCTTGCTTAGCTGTGTTGCATTGATGGCATGGACCATTTAGTTGCAGTTCAGACATTTCACATACAGATAATGCCACATATATAGAATTGCTATGTCGGTCCAACAGACATAAAAGCCCATATGTGACCCTGCTTTGTCTTGAGAACCAGCATACTGTAGTTATTCTATTTATACATTGAAGAATCACTAACAGATAACATACTGTAGATAATAAAAGGCACCTGCTGGCGGATGGGAGCTTATTTGGAAAGTTGTCCTTGAAAATCATTTTGTAATTTTGGCAGCTATGTCCTAATGCAAAATTAGAACATATTTGCTCTTGCTGATCCTAATGTGAAACTAAACAATTGTTCTCAGCACACAATGAATTAAAGTCTTACAGGGGTATCCATAGCTCTCTAAAAAATGAAGCTCTAGCACTCAAAATGAAAAGATGATTTAATTAACAATGCATCCAAGATTACAATTATACAATAGACACAAGTGGAACGTACAACACATCCAGTTCAAGATCTGCAGTATAAATCTGAAAGTGTGATATCTCACCTATATTACAGAAGGAGACGAGCGCAGAGTTAATGTATAACTCAGGTGACATAGATTTGGCTCTTATTTAGCCCGTAGCTTCAAAACAACACAGCTTTAAGACAGCATACAAATAAACACTTCTGCACACATCTAGTTGTCATAGCCCCAATCTACTCAAAGGATTACCTTATGGACAATTCCTTCGTTTACGTAGGAATTGTTCCACGATGGAATATTTTGATAATGGTTCCTATGATCTTAATAAAAGATTTTTGGATAGAGGCTATTACCCACGATCAGTGCAATGGGCATACATTAGGGCCAGGAATAAATCTAGGGATGAACTTATCAATACTGACCTTTCCAGCTTTGCTCATATAAAACAGCAACAAACCTATACAAAATGACATAAATCAATGTGAACCACCATTCTTTATTACTCAATATAGCCGTCAGGCTATGAACATCAAATCAATAATCAGGAAACATTGGGCCATTCTTAATACAGATGTTCTCCTAAAGGACATGGTCTCTATGGACCCAAAATTTGTCTTCCAAAAAGCACATACACTGGGCAGCTTAGTTTCACCAAGCATGACAGAAAAAACATATACAATAAAAATATGCTATTTCCAGATTTAATGGGGTGTTTTAAATGCGGGAAATGCAAGGTATGTCAATATGTCCAAAAAAGCAAAAGCTTCACCAACACTGAACAAACTAAAGAATATAGAATCCTTTCATTTGTGACGTGTAATACGGATCATGAAATATACATGATCACCTGCGGATGTAACAAACGATATGTGGGCCTAACAACCCGCTTATTTAAAATAAGGATGTTGGACCATATTGGTCATATTAAAAATTTGGATATTACACATCCCGTGTCTAATCACTTTAAGGAATGCCAGTCCGGCAGTCTTAGAAATTTCAAATGTATTATTCTTGAACACGTTAGACCCCACAAACGTGGTGGAGACAGATCCAGGGCTCTTTACCAACGTGAAGCATTCTGGATCTTCACCATCGACACATTAATACCTAAAGGTCTTAATACAGAATGGGACCTGAAGGTATTTCTGTGATTTACATTAAGGTTACTAATGGGTATGACTGCATTTAATGTTCCTTCTTATTGTTCCTTTCTCTCTTCCCCTCTTTCCCCCCCCCCTTCCCCTCTCCTTCTCTCCTCTTTCCCCCCTCTTTCCCTCCCCCTTTCCTTTCCCCCCTCCCTTTCCCCAATTTCCTTTTTTCCCTTTTTTCAACATTAAGTATTACACAATATAAATGGAATCATTTATTTAATATATTTGTATTACTGTAGCTATATTTGTTATTCATGTATAACACTTGCAAATGAGTGATGAATTATATTTATATGTATAAGAGATATGCCTTGTATTCATTAAGTGGCTTGGAAAGGTTAACTTTATATACGTATTGAACAATCAATAATGATGTCTCTATATGGATTTTTTATTTAATTTGTGGACACTAGATATATAACTTACACATATTATTATTTAAGGTATTATACCATTGCTGACTATTGTATTATGAAAATATATTATGGTCTGCATATTAACACTTTTTTTCTAATTGTATCCCTATGTGACTAATGAGTATGAGTCCAATGTGTTGAAATTTGCATACATTTTTCTAATCAGGTGCAACACATCAGTCAACTATTAGAAGGGAGATATAAATAACACCCTCCCTTCATGCTTGTCATACTCCTTGAGAAAGGGCAAACTTGCCCGAAACGCGTGGGAGGAGGTCTTCTAGTCATGTTCTGTTGTATCTGTTTTATGTAGTTTAATAAATTGATTTTACCTCAACCTGGTGAGTCTGACATCTATAGGAGCCGCGCTGGCATCGATCATCTACTCTCCTATCTCCTTGTAAGGGCTGACTCAAACGTCCCAGTCCCTATCTGCAGGGCTGGGAGAATAGGCATCTTACCAGGGTTGCTAGGCTTCCAGAATTGAACAAGACTGTCTTGTATTTGGACACTGTCCAGTGAAAAATTAGAGGTTATACTGGACATGTATGTGTCCGGTGTTACTTCTCTAGACATAGTGACATGACCGTCTTGGGGGGCCGCAGGATTTCCCCAAGCAGGGAGAGAGCAAGGCTGTTGCTAGGGGGCTGGGAAGCTTCCTCTATCGTGATTGGCTGCTGCTGGGTAATGCAGCCAATCAGGAGGAGGTGTAAGGAGCCTCAGGGTAAGGCCAAGGAGAGGAGGAAACAGCATGGAGCGGAGAGGTGTATGTGAGTGTCTTGAGTGCATGTATGTGTCGCAAGCGTGTTTGTGTCAAGCGTGTGTCAAACGTGTGAGTGTGTCTCGAGCGCGTCGCACCTTTCAACATTGTGTCCAGTATTTTTGGAGAAGCCTCCTGGCGACCCTCTACAAGCCTCTGACCCAGTCCAAAGAGGTACCTGTTATCGGAGGCTCTTAACATCAGTATGGTTCTGAGTTTGTGTCCATGGGTTGAACCCTCTGGCAGGTTCCAGTGACCTTTACTTCCTGGAATAGAGGATCTAGTTCCTTGGGATCTCTCTCTGATCCACCTCCCCTGTGTTCTACCTGGCTGATGAGCCAGGTGGAGACTGGCTAATTGTCTGAATTAGCTGAAATTAACCAACTCCCTGCTGGACTTATCAGTCAGATACAGGCTTTCTATTTGGAGCCTTTTTATACAGTGGTTAAAGCCCTGTCACACCTACAACCAGAAAAATAACAATAAGTAACCTAACAGCTGAAAAAATCCTACCAGCTAGAGCAGGGGTGCGCATACTGGGGGCCTGACATTTTCAAGGGGGGCTCGGCGCTTACAGAGGCCCTGAGCTCTTCCCCACAACATTTAAATTAAATGCCGGGGGAGCGCGCAAGGCCTCTGCATATCCCTTACAGTGTCTCCGGCGGATTTTGGTGACGCGTCGCCATGGCAATGCAGAGTCAAATGACGCCACGGGGTCAAATGGCAACATGTTGCCATAAAAATGCTGTGACGTTAGATGACGCTGGAGAAAAGGTAATGGGGGGCATGAGTAGGGGGGGCGAGCAGGCAGGGGGGGCGCAGACAAAAATGTTTACACACCCCTGATCTATAGCATGTATAGAAACGTTACTAAGCAAGTCTAATATAGCGTCACAGCTCAATCAAAGCATAATCATATGATAGTAACAGAAAGCTACAATATAAGAATATAAAATGTTTTTTTTTTTTTTCCCCAAACGTTTTTATTAGGCATAATTAGGTTCACATACATTACGTTACATTACATTTCTGGCCTAATACAGTATTATTTTCCTTGTTCAAATAGTAGAAGGGTCGGGGGATCACCCTTGGGCGGGTGCCCGTAGGACCACATCATGGTACATGAGGTGTGGAAAGGAGGAAGAAGAGTGTAGGGGGGAAGACGGGGGGGAGTTGTCCCTCCCTCCCCTCGTCCGGCAGGGCCTTCTTATCCATATCTCAAGGCTCTTCTGCGTTTCCGTAGCTTAGGGAGATACATTTTGGTTTGGGTCAGTGGGTTAGCCAGGTCTCCCAAATTTTATAGAAACTTTCTGTCGAACGCTTAAGGAAGGCCATGAGTTTTTCCATTATCATGACCTCATTGAGTCTTTTCTTCACCATTTGTTTTGTGGAGGGCTTTACCTTCTTCCATGAGGACGCAACTGAGCATCTCGCTGCTGTGAGAATAAAGGAGATTAATTTCCTTATTGGGCGATCGATTTCCTCTAACGGTCTGCCCAATAGGAAGGTCAGTGGATCAATGGGAATTGTGAGGTCTGTGACCTCTTTTATTAAGTCTTGTATTATAAGCCAATATTTCTGAATCTCTGGACATAGCCACCAGATATGGGCCATGTCCCCTCTATGTCCACAGCCTCTCCAACATAAATCCGAGGCCAGAAGGTAGATTTGTTTTAGTCTCACTGGGGTAAGATACCAGTGATACATTATTTTATATATATTTTCCTTCACTGTGGTACATATGGAAGTTCCTGAGGCCCAGTCCCATATTTCTTCCCAGTCCTCTCTGTCAATTCCACTGCCCATTTGAGCATATAATCGTGTGCGGTGGGGTTTGCTGGATTCTTCATTCCGGCGTATATTTGTGTTATTAGACCTTTTTGATGTGCCCCTTCTTGGCACAGCTTCTCAAATTTTGTGAGTGGGGGAAATTTCAACGTTGGGGACATTTTTTGTAGAAAGTGCCGAATTTGGAGAAATTTGAATGTATCTAGTTGAGGTGCGTTGAGTTTGGTGCGTAATTCTTGGAAACTCAGGAACTTTCCATCGCTCAATAGATCTGCGATCGCTCTGATCCCCAGTGATTTGAATAGGTCAAATTATTTAGTGTTGCACCCTGGGGGGAATTTAGGATTGTTAAATATTGGGGTGAGCTGTGAGCTGGTGGAGGAGAGCTGGAATTTCGTTTTAGCTTTCAACCATATTTCCCATGTATGTCTCATCGCTCCCAGTTCAAATTTAGGCGCCATATCAGTTCCTCTATCCCCACACCAAAGATAAGCTGGTAGAGAAGGCGTTCTGGAGTATTGAGATTCATTTGCTAGCCAACATAGCTTGTCTGGGTCTGAGTTCCCCATGACCGCTTGTCTTAATTGGGCTGCTTGGTAATATTTAGAGACATCTGGGACTCTCAAGCCTGCCCTCGCTCTGGGCGACAAGAGAACTGATCTTGCTACTCTGGGTCTCTTGCCCTGCCAAATAAAATGAAAAATGTTGTTTTGAATATTTTTTAGTTCAGAACCAGGGATATGGACTGGGAGCGTCTGAAAAAAGTATAATAGTCTGTTGAGTATATTCATTTTAACTGAGATCATCCTCCCGATCCATGAGATCTGGTATCCTTCCCATTTATCCAGATCTTTTTTAATTTTCCTAAAGAGATTTGGGTAGTTATTTTGATAGAGGGAGCAGTAGTTCCTTGATACATGTACTCCCAGGTATTTGATGTATGAAGGGCTCCATCTATAGTTGAAGTTTAGTTTCAATAAATGCATCTCCGGTTTAGGTTTAGGGCTTCTGATTTGTCACTATTAATTTTGTATCCTGATATTTTGCCAAATTCCGCTAACTCCTTATGAAGATTGGGAAGGGAGATCAGAGGTTGCATTAATGTTAGAATAATATCATTGGCAAATAATGAGACTTTATAATTTTTTTCACCAATTAGTACACCCTGTATATTTATATTGTCTCGAATTTTAGACGCAAGAGGTTCGATTGTTAGAGCGAAGAGGAGAGGGGACAAGGGGCACCCTTGTCTCGTTCCATTTTTTATTTCAAATTTCTTTGCGGCTCCACCTGGGAGTTTAACCACCGCAGAGGGGCTGCAATATAGTGCTCGGACTCCCTCAAAGTACGTATCTTTGAAGCCGAATTTCTGCATTGTTTTGTCAAAAAATAGCAAATCGATTCTATCAAACGCCTTCTCCGCGTCCAGACTTAACAGGACCGCTTTGGTAGCTGTGAGGTGGACATGATCAACAATATTTATAATTTTGCGGGTATTGTCTGAGGCTTGCCTAACTGAGACAAACCCCACTTGGTCGTTGTGAATTAATCTGGGTAAAATAGGGTTCAATCTGTTTGCTAAGATTTTACTGTATAGTTTGAGGTCGTTGTTTAATAGGGAGATTGGCCGATAACTCCCACAGAGCAGCGGATCCCTACCCTCTTTATGGATTATGGCGAGGTTAAATGGATGGTGGGAGTGGACCGGTGGGAGGAGGGGGGGTGGATGGATGTTGCGGGGGTGGGGGGGGGACATATGATGGTCAAGATATTTGGTATGCTTTGAACCCAGGCATCTGTTTGGGACTGGTGTATCTGATATGGTTAAATATCTGACTGACATTTTCAACAAAGAACAGGAGAACCAGAC